>NC_057865.1:101343434-101658934 GCF_019393635.1 Dromiciops gliroides | reverse complement strand
TAAATTCTTCAATGACACTCTTTTAGATAAAACTTTTGGCATCATCACCGCTAACCTTCCTCCCTACCAAAACCTACCCTTCCAGTTTATAACAATAACAGCACCTGGGGCAGCTGGGTAGTGCAGTGGATAGAGCACCAGCCCTGGAGTCAGGAGTACCTGAGTTCAAACCTGGCCTCAGACACTTGACACTTACTGATCCTGGGCAAGTCACTTAATCCCAATTGCCTCACTAAAAAAACCCCAAAACAATAACAGCACCAGCAAACCTTTTTTTAAATAACAAATAAGCAAAACAAGCACTCACATTAGCACAGACTAAAAATATAGATCTCATTCTTTACCTCATTTTCACCACTTCTCTGTCAGAGGTGGTTAGCATGCTTCATCTGTGAGCCTCTGGATTCATACTTGCTCATTGCATTGATCAGAGTTCTTAAGTCTCTCAAGGTTGTTTTTCCTTATAATGCCGTAGTCTCCTGCAGTACTGTTATGAGCAAACCAGTCAGGGCACATAGCTTAACTAATTGAAGTACAAAATGGAGAGTCAATCAGTTAACAGAATGCTAGCTAATCATACAGGAAGCAGGGTAGTCATCACATGAAGTACCATCTGCTTTGTGGCAGGGGTCTTATGTGGACCAGCTGTGGTATGCCCCCTCTTATGGAGGGGGCAGGGAATAATTTTAGGAATTGGCAGGATAAGTACCCATGACTAGAGGTAAGATAAGTCAGGGAATAGAGACAATCTGCCAAAAACAGGTCTCATGAGCCTTCAATGACCATGTCCTTAGGACTGTTACTGTAACTTTGCCTCTATGTATGTCCCCTGCTAAGGGCTGAAGGTCGGCTGGTAGATGGGTATGAAATCCACTTAGCTCCTATAAAAATTTCTCCTTAAATCAAATAAGAAAATGCAGATATGGTGTTTTTCAAATCTTAAAGGGCTATATAAATGTCTATTTTTATTCTTTTCCCAGTGCTCACTATACCTTTTCTTTTATAGCTCTTCTTTCCCTTTTTCCCCCTGAACACCTGAATTGTTCCAAGGGACACTCCAGTCATTGCCTCTATACTTTTTGTATTTTCTGGAGCCTGCTATGAGGTCAAAGTGCCGGCCCCTATACCTTTTCCTTCAGTTTTTATGCTCTCTCCACCTGAAGTAGGGGCTTGGACTTAAATATCCCATTATCTGGGAGTTTCTTCTCATCCTTGTACTCCAGGTCTCTTAGGACCACCCTATTGGTTCCAAATGACTTTGGTTTCTCCTCTTAGGCTTGCCATCACATGGATTCTTTCCCCATGCACCTGGGAATTGGACTCCTGCTCAGAGAAATCCAACCATACTGCACCCACCCTTGTGAGACAGATCTGGAGGAAGGGCTTTGCCCGGATCTCCAGGTGAGATGAAGCTTCTACTTCCTGTACCATGGGCCAATGTGGCCAAGAACACTGTATGGAAAATGCAGCACCAGTCTTCTAAGTACAGCTGTGCTTGGGAGGCCTGAGGGCTTTAAATTTGTCCCAAATGGTCTCGGCCTATCTCTCCCATGCTATCCCAAGGGTTACTTTCTATTGTCCCACCAAGGGCCCAAAGAAAGTGCTAGTGTAGATGATCAGTACCTGAATCACAAATGACGGTATGCAGTACCATTAACCCTGAGAATCCCACAACTAGATGACCCCAGCTACTCCAGGATTTTTTGCCTGTCCAGTAGTTCCTCCCTATAATGATTTTTTTCAAGTGTAGCAAGGTTTTGTAATCTTCTTGGGAATGTGTATGTACCTAACACACTCTATCTTTGGACATGCTATGAACTTTCCTGGAAAAGAACATAGATATGAATTAGATATTATTTTAAAGAGACTAGAATAAATAAATAGAATTGGAAAACCAAAATCTCAGGGAACAATCAGGAGACTTTCCAATTGGCTAAGACTGTAAGCAACCTTTGCAACTCCTATGCTGCCCTTCTTTAAGAGGATATAGCCAGGTCAATTCCACATTTTTAGAGTGAGATGTGGGGTTAGAGCAAGGGACCCATTCCAGGTAAAGACATGTTATCTTTTCTCTTTTTGGATCAGTTAGGACCAGAGTATTTTGGGGTCTCAAAGGGCTCATTACTAACATAATTGACCTAGGTAAGTGCTAATTGGGTAGGGCAATAATAGGAATTTGGGGTGAGGAGGGGTTCATTGATATCTCTGATATCATAGGTCTGGGGAGCTCCCTGTGTGGAAATGCCCTCCACCTACCATTGATCAGCAATTCTTCTTATGACACTGAAAAGTTACATGTCTTGCCTGAGGTTCTAGAACCAACATGTATGAGGCAAGACTTGAAAACATGTCTTCATGACTACAGCACACTATCTAGTATACTATACTTCCTCTTCAGGGTAATATTAATAGTTGACTAAGAAAGTTTTAAGTTTTGAAGAGCAAAATTTAATATTTGTTTTTAAGTTGTTTCAGTCATACTGGACTCTTTGTTACCCCATTTGGAGTTTTCTTGGCAAAGTTACTGGAGTGGTTTGCCATTTCCTTCTCCAGCTCATTTTACAGATGAGGAAATGGAGGCAAACAGAGTTAAGCGACTTGCCCAGGGTCACACAGCTAGTAAGTATCTGAGGCCAGATTTGAACTCAGGAAGTTGAGTTTTCCTGATTCTAGGCCCAGCACTCTATCCACTGTGTCACCTACCTATCCCCTTTAGTGTCTAAGTTCCGATTGGAACTCAGGTCCTACTGACTCCAGGCCCAGAGCTTTATCTATAGAACCACACTTAATATAATGTATGTAAACACATGATCTCATTTTATTCTTTTTTTTTTATTTATTTTTTTTATTTTTTAGTGAGGCAATTGGGGTTAAGTGACTTGCCCAGGGTCACACAGCTGGTAAATGTTAAGTGTCTGAGGCCAGATTTGAACTCAGGTACTCCTGACTCCAGGGCCAGTGCTTTATCCACTGAGCCACCTAGCTGCCCCCTCATTTTATTCTTTAATCCCATCAGGTAGATACTATGGTTAGTCCCATTTTAGAGCTCAGGTTGAACTAAATGACCTCTAAGTTTCCTCCACTTAACTTCCCTGGATGTCACCTTCCTCATGTGCAAAATGAGGCTCTTGGATTAGATCTTCTAATTCAGTCTCCTCACTTTAGAGTTGAAGAAACTAAGGCCCAGGTCATCTGACTTCAAATTCAACACTTTCAGCTACTGCATACCATCTGCCCATGGCTGTGTCTTAATGGCCAGCTCACACTGACCTAGGGAGGTCAGTGTTTGCTCCCACTGACCCTGAAATACAGATGGGGGGGGAAGCCTCCCCCTCCTTCCAAACAAAGACCAACTCAGTCAGAGGTAGCACTGAAGCAGTTGTGAGCCTTTGTAGTGGTGCTGCCTAATCACCTGTATAGGTCACTCCTGTCTCACCTGAAACTGACCAGCCACCCCCTGATGCTTCTGCAGCTGTTCACTCAATCTTTGTATCATCTCCATCAGACCCTCCAGAGTAAGCTCATGTTAATATTAGGGTCTCCTAGATGTTAATGCAGATCCACCTGAGAGAGAAGGGCTCACAAGGTTTTGTCTTTTGTATTGCTGTGAATGACCTTGTGACACAGTCAGTCATCCTTTTCCAAGCACGTCAGTGGTCTCTGTGCCTAGGACCTCAGCTTGGAAGCATAGGCTGGCACTCAAGACTCAGAACATAACAAACACAATACAGGGGAATAAAGAGACACATAGGCAAAGCCACCTGGGAACAACAGTCCTCAAGGGCTGCACTGTTCTAAGGGCTTCTTAAACTTTTTCCACTCATGACCCCTTTTCACCCAAGAAATTTTTATGCAATCCCGGGTTTATAGATATATGAAATAGGTACACATAACCTTTTACTGTTGCCAAATTTTTCACCCCATATGGGGTCCCAACCCACAGTTTAAGAAGCTTTGTTCTAACCTACTATCAGTGTATAGTGAAAAGTACTCTGTGTTTAGACTCAGAGGACCTGGATTCAAATCCTATCTCCTTTACTTACTATATGATCTTAGGCAAGTCATTATCTGGGCCTCAGTTTTTTCATCCATGGAATATGGGAATTGGACCAAAATAGCCTCTGAGGGGGCAGCTAGGTGGCTCAGTGGATAAAGCACCAGCCCTGGATTCAGGAGGACCTGAGCTCAAATTCAGCCTCAGACACTTGGCACTTACTAGCTGTGTGACCCTGGGCAAGTCACTTAACCATCATTGCCCCATAAAAAAAATAGCCTCTGAGGTTTCTTCTGTTTTTAGCTCAATAATCCCATGACCTTTCCTTTCCAAAAACAGAGCTCTGCAATAACAAGAGGATGATCCAGACTAAGAAACAACAGCCTACAAATTCTGTCTCTCCCTACTTCTCCCAGCTACCTGAAGTCAGCCTCAGAATGAGAGAGAGCCTGGGGCAGTATTCAGGGCTACCATCTGCAGATGCTGCTTTCCTTCCCCAACAATGGAATTCCTTGGCAACACTGGCAGATCTGTTAACAACTTCCTGTAGTCAGACTGTGTTAATGATATGAATTGTTTGGATGCTGATTCCTTGTGGTGTAAACTAGTTCTTCCTAAGAGGCTATTGCAACATTCCCTGGGGATGACAACAGAAGATTTTTGTTAAGGAGCCACCATACTGTGCATTCCCAACTCGGCTTCTAGCATATTGAACCTTTTATAATCTTGAAAGATGTATAGTGGAACAGAGTGGTGGTCAAGGGATGTGAGCAGCTTTTAGAAGAAGAAATGTGGACTATCAACAAAATGTTTTTAATGTTTTGAAGGAATAATAACTTTAAAATGCAAATAAAAATGACTTTGAGATTTCACATCTCACCTATTGATTTAGTAAAAACAATAAAAGATGAAAATAGTTGATGTGGAAAGACTATGGGGAGTCAGACAGACTGGTATACTATTGGTGATGTTGTGAATTGAGTCAGCTGTTCTCTAAGACAATTTGTAATTGAGCAAGAAAAGTCACTGAACTATTCATGCCCTTGGACCCATCACTGGGCATATACCTCAAGGAAGTTAAGGATAGAAAGAAGATTGCTTTATAAACCAAAATATTGTAGCAGCAATTAAAAAAAATACACTTACTTGATGCATTTTGTCTTTTTATCAGTCATTTCTGGGAGGAGTAGGAAAATCTCTCCTCACTTGAGATTGTACACTCTCTTGTGACAGAGTAACAAATAAGCAAAACCCATCTGATACAGTGATCACATCTGACAATGTGTACAACATTGTGTCCAATTAGTTCCCTGTCTCAATGCCATAAGAAAGGAGATACATTTTATTATCTACTCTCCAGAGTCTTCATTGGTTTGTTGTTGTTACTGGTGTTTTTGGATCAGATATGATTTGCTTAATAAAGGAGACCTTCAATGAGGGGAATCCCCCCCAACCCCTTCAGAGTGGCACCAAATCTGGGACTTACGGTCTTGGTTGCCTAGGGCTTAGCTTCTTAAAGTGTGCGTCTCCACCCCATATAGGGTCACATAATTGAATGTGGGGGTTGTGAAAAATTTGGCAACAGTAAAAAGTGATGTACATTTATTTTATATACTTAGATACCCAGGATTGCATAAAAATTTCTTGGGCAAAAAGGGGTCGAGAGTGGAAAAAGTTTAAGAAGCCCTGGCCTAGGTACTAAGAGGTTAAGTAACTTGCCCAGGTTTATACACCCAATAGGTTTTAAGGGTAGGACTTAAACCAAAGTCTACCTGAAGTAGAGGCCACCTCTCTATCCATTATATATTATTGCCTCTCTCCTTGATTGATTTTTTTTCAATTACTCAAAGTTTACTTCCTTTTAGTGATCTTTTTAGTTCCACTACTATGCATATTGTTCTTTTCATTCTGCTTATGTCATACAAATCTTTGTGTCTCTCTGAATTCCTCATATTCATAGCTTATCTCAATTCCATTATATTCATATGCCATATTGTTTTCAGCCATTCCCCAAATGATGGGCACCCACTTTGCTTGTAGTCTTATATACCACAGAGTTCTGCTATGAAGATTTGAGCATTTTGTATATTTTTGCTTCTGTCTCTTACTTCTCTGGATCACAAGTCTTGTGATGGAATCATTAAATCAAAAGGTCAAAAGGTTTAGTCATTTGTACCATATAATCCCAATTTGTCAAAAAGAATAGCTAGACAAATTTATAGTCCCACCAATAATAGATGATGATGCCTCTCTTCCCACTTCTTGTCCAACATTGACTGTATCCGTTTTTTGCCAACTTTGCCAATTTGTGTAGTATGAGATCAAACCTCAGAGCTTTAAATTTAAATTCATCTTACTTTTATTAGTGATTTGGCACATTTCCATATTTTTATTTACATTTTTCAATTTAAAAAATACTATTTATTCATGTCTTTTGATCACTTATCTATTAGGGAATGTTAGATATTATATATTTCATTAATTCCCTATCCATATAGCTATCAGACTTTTATTTGTTATATTTGATGGAAATGGTTTAAATCTCTAGTTCTTCTCCTAATCCTATGTTCATTGATTTTAATCATAAAAAGCTTTTTAAATTTTATGTTAGGAGGACTTTTTGTGGTAGTGAAAGACTAGAAGCAAAGTGGGCACCCATCGATTAGAAAATGACCGAATGGATTGTGGTTTATGAATATAATGGAATATTGTTGACTGTAGGAAACAATAAAAATGAGGAATTCAGAGAAACATGGGAAGAGAGAACAAAGTAAACAGAATCAAGAGAACAATATTCATGATGACTATAATAATGTAAAGGGAAACAGCACTATAACAGCTGAACTCAGATCAAATGCAAGGAATAATCAAAGTCCCAGAGAAGAGATGCTGAAATGAAATGAAATGAGATCCCTCATATCATTAATTGGAAAAACGTCTATGTGCACAAAATATTAAGCACATACTGTCTTATATGACTTCTGTGTTGGACAGTTTTACTGAACCATTTGTCTGTTCCAGAGTAGGCTTCTAATAGGGATTGGTAGGGATGTTATACTGGGAAACAATTGTGGCATAAAACCCCAAAACATAAAAAACCCCAACATTTTAAAGAATGAATGAAAATTATTATAATGAAGTTTGGCCTCAGATTCTTGGAAAAGGTGGGGAACCGTAAGTATATATATTTTTTGGATATATTAATTTTGCCAAAATTTCCCACCCTATTTTATTATAAGGGATGACTCTTTGAGAGAGGGCAGAGAATGGAAATAATAGGAAATGTGGGTGATATAAAAACAAGAATATATATATATATATACATATGTATATATATGTATACATACACACACACACACACACACACACATATATATATATATATATAAACAATGTGTTTTTTAAAAAGAATGAATGATGGTCTCAACACCTTTTCCAATGATATGTGTGCGGAACTATTATGGAAGGTATCTTTACTGATTATTGATGCATCACAACCAGAGTCAACTACCATTTCCTGCTTATGGCCAATTATAGAGCATATTGCCATTGACCCAGTGAATGTACTAGAGTTCTGAGATTTACTGATTATGCAAATAGTCAAGATCACTTGATTCCAAGTGATTTGAATTGCTATGACAGTTTCTGGGCTTTACTCCTATGAATTCTGAATGGCATACCTTTTCAAGGTGTCCTTTGAATTGTAGCATCTGCATTCCACATCCTAGAGCCTATGATTAGAGCTTCAGCTGAACTTGCCAAAATCTGAAAATATTACAGAACATCTATTACTTGTATTCTTATGATCCTGTTGGTGAGAAATTTCTGTCTTCATGGTACAAATAGCACTTTTATTAGCAGCCGTTCCTTTCACTTCAGTGGAAGGTAGTAATGGAAACTTTTCTCTGGTTATTAGAGATTATAAATATGATTTAACTAAGGAGTGGCAAAGAGGGCTTCATCATGCATTTTGTAAATATGATCCCCCAGCTTGTTGTTTAAGAATTTCCCCAGATTGCAGTGTTGAGAAAAATGATGCCACTCTGCAATATAAATAGCAATGCCCCTAGCAGGCTGTTCATTCCATTTGTGAAATTTAAATCTCTGCCATACCACCGATAGTCTCATTGAGTACACTTTCAATAATTCCACAAGGTCACCAAATGTCTTGTTTTTTTCTACAGAATTCCACAAGGTCACCAAATGTCTTGTTTTTTTCTACAGAATAGAAACAGAAAGATCACGTAAAGGATGGGGGTGATCAAGGAGCTTATTATAACAAATGTTTGAGGCCCCAGAAATGGCCAAGACACAGCAAACTTCTGTTCAGGACCCTCTGTTTTTTATGCTTCAAATTAGAAGCAAAATCATTGTACACAACAATTCCAGGTCAAGCTCTTCGATATAACTTAAAGCAGTCAGAGTTTGCTCAGATTCTAGGGTGGTGGCCACAAGCAATTGTTTACTGGGAGTACTTAAATGTGGATGGATACTATCTGTGGTTATTCAATTTTTAACAGTGTCCCATCCTCTGTCAGAAAAGTTGTCATATTCACTATCAGTAAAGAGGCAAAGAATAAGCAGGCCTTCACATGAGTCAACTTTCACATCAAAGTAATTTCATTGCTGCAAATGTACTCTGGACAAAACACCTGCCTTAAAACCCTTGCGCATATAACTGGAAAATCTGAAGGAATGAAATAACTAATAGGAACTCAAAGGAATGGCTATGGAAAGGTTGCATCACAGTGCCCCCTAGCATACATTACAGATAAAAAATGTTTTCTGGAAGAAGCCAATCTCTGTGATCAAGGGTCATACATAACCAAACACCAAATCTCCCAGTGACCTTCTCAATTACCTCTACAACCCCTCTATTATTTTACATATGAGACCTAAAAGTGAACAAGGAAAATATATTCTTAGGATGGACTTGCTCTCCCTCACTCTCAGTAAGAGAGTGCTTATATTATTCCTGCAAGGGCAGGAATAATATAAATGATGCTAAATCCATTACTTAAAAAGATTACATAGAAAATTGTATTTTCACATTTATTTGGAAGGATATGGATGAGGGCCACTCATCAAAACCTGTGATCCGGATTCATATCCCAGCCTTGGTTTGAGCTTTCCATTGATAACATTTGAATAAATATGGACTTTGACATGGGACAAAACCCCTCTTGGTGAAGGAAGAAGTTTTTGCATTGTTTTGTCCAAATTTTCATGTTTCATAATTATTATCTTTGACGTAGCATGAAAGGAGTCAGGTATAGATAATACACAGTTCACTAAATGATTGTAATTTATATTGTTTTCTAAATGTTATATATATATATTTATTGATGCTTCAAAATATCACAATAATTCTCTCAGAATGAGCTTATGAAAAACAAAGAGAAATGATTCTTCTTGGATGTTTTCAATGGATCTATTAGCTCATCAGTATACATCCAAGGGTACGGAGGGCAAACCATTTATACTTTCTTATTCTGTACAATTTGAATCTAGGGCAATTAGGTGGCACAGTGGCTAGAGCACCAGTTGTGAAGTTGGGAGGACCTGAATTCAATTCTCACCTCAGACACTTACTAGCTGTGTGACCCTGAGCAAGTCACTTAACCCCAATTGCCTTAAACATCCAGGGCCATCTCCAGTCATTCTGATGTATATCTTACCACTGGATCCAGATGGCTCTGGAGGAGAGAGTGAGGGCTGGTGACCTTGCATAGCCCTCCCTCACTTAAATCTAATTCACTGCAAGTCATAACATCACTTCCTGATGTCATGGTCCTCTTCAAGAATGAAGGACAAACAACAACTTGAATCCATATTATACCATAAATCCTGAACATGGGGTTGCTCCTCTTAATCAGCAAGGAGTTCTCTTAACAATTGTCCCAAACTTTCTCTCAGACCACTATCCACATCTTCCTTTTCCTTCCCCACTCTAACTACAACTTGAACTCTGTCTCCCGGCCCCAGCTCTTAAGTCTTCATGCCTTGTTCAGACTATCTCTTCACTATGTTGCCTATAGTCTGACCACCATCATCATCTTCTCCCCTACAACTACAACTTTGGGCTCTACCTTTAGGTTCCCTAAATCTAATAAATGAACTTTTATCCTAATGTTGCCTGCAACTACTTCCTGGATAACTCCACACCATTCCACTATGTGGGTACTTCCCCTTTTCACTTCTTCTTTATACATATATGTTGTTTCCCCCCACTAAATCATAAGCATGAGGACAAGGAATCACTTGCATGCTTTTATTTGTATCCTTAGCATTATCTATCTCCATTGATTAGAATATTAGCTCCTTGAAGACAAGGGTTACTCTTCTATCTTTGTATCCCAATAACTTAGCAGTCAGGTTATTGGTTGATTTATTGATTTGATCTCTCTTGCTTCCTTCCCCACCCCCACTCATTCAATCTTCTCTTGTAATAAAGAAAAACAAGTAAAACTGACCTACAAAATTACCACATCTAGCAACATATGCTACATTCCAGAGCTATAGTTCCCCCTTTCCCTACTGAGAGGAGAGAAATGTGTTTCACCATCTGTTCTCTAGAGCCAAGATTGTTCATTAGATTTAATGAGAGTTCAGTTCCCTTTTAGCGGTCTTTTCACTTACCTTATTATAATTGTATATATTGTCCTGCTGGTTCTATTTACTTTGCTGTATATCAGTGCATACAAGCTTTCCCATGTTTCTCTTCATTTTGTTCAGCCATTCAATGGAAATCCACCTTGTTTACAATTCTTTTGCTGATATAAGGTGTGCTGCTGTGATTATTTTTCTTTATAGGGCATCTGTCTCCCCCATTAGACTGTAAGCTTCTTGAGAGTAGGGATTGTCTTTTGCCTTTCTATCCCCATCACTTAGCACTGTGCCTGCCATGTGGTAGGTGCTTAATAAATGCTTGCTCACTGACTGACTTTGATCTTGTTGGCATACATCCTCAGTAGTGGGATTCTGGGCAGAAAGTAAGAATAGTGACTTTTCTCTCATATTTCCAAATTGGTTTCCAGGAAGGTTGGATCATAGTCCCTCCAATAATGATTGTTTGTATCTTTTACCATGTTAGCTAAATTGATGCCTATGAGGTGAAGTCTCAAAGTTGTTTTAATTTGCATCTTTCTTGTTAATGGTAATTTAGAGCACTTAATATTTGTTGATAGTATGTCTTCCTATAATCCCTACAACATTGGCTATCTCTGCCTTATACCATTCTTGCCAGTTGGATGAGTATGAGGTGAAATCTCAGGGTTGTTTTAATGTTTATTTCCCTTATTCTTAGTGATTTGGAAAATTTTTTGCTTAATTTTGTTGATTTCTTTCTTTATATTTATTTATTCATGCATTTGTTCATTCATTCATTCATTCCTTCCTTCCTTCCTTCCTTTCTTTCTTTCCTTCTTCCTTCCTTCCTTCCTTTCTTTCTTTCTTTCTCTTTCGTTCTTTCTTCATTCCTCCTTCCTTTCTCTTTCTCTCTTTATTTCTTTCTTTCTTTCTTTCTTTCTTTCTTTCTTTCTTTCTTTCTTTCTTTCTTTCTTTCTTCTTTCTTTCTTTCTTTCTTCATTGTGGGGCAATGAGGATTAAGTGACTTGCCCAGGGTCACATAGCTAATAAGTGTCAAGTATTTGAGGCCAGATTTGAACTCAAGTCCTCCTGAATCCAGGGCTGGTGCTTTATCCACTGCACCACCTAAATGCCCTTTATTTCTTTCTTTTTGAAAATTATCCATATTGTTTTATCACTTTTCTGTTGGGGAATGGTTCAAAGACATATGCAAGGTATCCCAAAAGTCTTAGTTCAGTTTAAAGCCTTAAGAGCTGAGATTTGGGGATCCTGTATTTGAACGAATTCCCCGTATATCTTGAATAACAAACTTTCATTAGGGATACTTGATAAATACATTTTTCCTCCCACTCGACATTTCCTCTTCTTATTATAGCTGCATTGGTTTCCTTTGCAGAAAAAAAAAACTTTAAAATTTAATGTAATCCTACCAATATGGCATAGTGGATTAAGGGTTGGCCTTGGATTCAGGAAGACTTGGGTTCAAGATCTGCCTTTGACAGGCTTTGTGACCTGGGGAAAAGCATTTAACCTTTTAGAGTCCCCCAACAACTCTTTAAGATTAAAAATTGCAGAGAAAGGGACAGCTAGGTGGCACAGTGGATAGAGCACTGGCCCTGGAGTCAGGAGGACCTGAATTCAAATCCAGCCTCAGACACTTGACACTTGCTGACTGTGTGACCCTGGGCGAGTCACTTAACCCAATTGCCTCACCAAAAAAAAAAAAATGCAGAGAAAGTACAGCCCTGCAGTGGTAATGGGAGTTTCTTCACTGAGACTTTCCTAAAAAATGGCAGTTCAGTCCTATCCATTGCCTATTGTATCTTTTATGATCATCTAGATCATTTGGTTAAGAATTCTTCCTCTCGCCATAGTCCTGGCTAGTTGTCCTCTCTGTATGATGCAACCCTTTTATATTTAGGCTATTAAAGTGTAGATTCATTTGGAGCTTATCAGCATGTATATATATATATATATATATATATATATATATATGTGTGTGTGTGTGTGTGTGTGTGTGTGTGTGTGTGTGTGTGTGTGGTGTGTATCTTTCTCTCTCTCTCTCTCTCTCTCTCTCTCTTTCTCTCTCTCTCTCATTTTAGGTACTTGATCTTTCAGGAATTTTTCTTTTGTTCAGTAGTTCACTCTAATGTCCATGGAGTTTTCTTGGCAAAGATACAGGAGTGGCTTGCCATTTCCCTCTCCAGTGTGTTACCATTTTACAGATGAAGAACTGAGGCAAATAGGGGTGAAATGACTTGCATAGAGTCAGACAGCTAGTGTCTGGATTTGAACTCAAATCTTCTTGGTCTGCTTTTCAAGTTCCCAGAAATTCTTATTATATAGGGAGTTCTTCCATCAGAAGTTTGTGTTTTTAATTTATGGAACACTGGGCTACTGCTGGGTCTGGCTGATCTAATATGTTCCACAATTAGTATTACTTTTATGTAGCCAAATTAAGGATTTCTTTGGTCAGTTGTATGGAATGAAGGAACTTGAGGAAAGCAAGAAAGTTGTCTTCTGAAAGCTCCTTGATTCCCTAAATACTCTCTAGGAACCTTTGCTTAACTCAAACCCCTCAGTTTATTCTACTAACTCAGAGAATAAAACAGTATTTGCAATCTTTAGCCCAAAGGTTCTTAGCCTTGTTGGGAGAAAGATGGTTTTGGCAGTCTGGGGAAGCCTGTGGGCCCCTTCTCAGAATAATTTTCCTAAAAGCATAAAATAAAATATAAAGGATTAAAAAGATAACCAATTATTTTGAAATGATATTATCAAAATATTAAAAAAAAACTAACAAGTTAATGAACTCAAGGTTAGGAAGCCCTTATTCTCATCTTTTCCTTGAAACTGGGAAAAAGATGGGAGTGAGGAGAGAAGTGAAGAGGGAATTAGACAAAGCAGAAAGCTATTTTGAAGTTCCTCTGAGAACTCCTAGTTCCTTCTTAATGTGTTTTTATTATGTTGTACAAAAATGTAGACCTTAGTTGACCAGTACAGTACTATAAATTTGAATTAGAAGAATTATAAACAAAAAAATATCTTCCCCCTACTTTCTGAAACTTTCATTTTTTGGATTCATTTGGCATAATAAGCAAAACTTCTGAAAACAGAAGATATCAATCATTCATTTCCATGTATTATTTCTTAGAATATAGAATGTATAGACAGGTTAACACTGAGGGAATTTGAATTTTGTTTTTTATGTGCATAGGGTGAGGTATATGGTGGGAGTAGAGAAGGAATAACAGAGGAGGGTAGGCAATAGGAGAAACCAAGAAGTAGTTGGACAGATGTGCCTCAGTGAGCTGGCTATTTTTAGTGAAATGTTCAGGAACCTTGGCTTGCTCGTTAGTGAAAACCATAGTGTCTCAAAGTTATTGCCAGAAGATTCTGAGTTTTTGTTTTGTTTTGTCTAAATTAAGAACTACAGGAATCCAGAGACTTCTGGATAGGGTAGCAATAATATGGAAGAATTTTTCCATAAAAGAACACAGAATTGGAGGATCTCAATTCAATTTCTAGTGTGGTCACTTACCTGTATAACTAAGTGAACCCTGGAAAAGTCACTTGTGTTCTGAGAGCCTCCCTTTCCTTATCTATAAAATGAAGGGGTTGTCTTGATATACTTGAATGTCCCTTCTAGCTTGAAACCTATCATATAGGTTAATAGGTAAAGGAATCTTCAATCACCTTTTTTAAAATAGTATTTTATTTTTTCTTAGTTACATGTCAAGATAATTTTTAGCATTCATTTATAATATTTTGAGTTTCAAATATTTCTCCCTCCCTCCCTTCCTCTCTTCCAAAAATGGTAGGCAATTTTATATAGGTTATACATGTGCTATCACATAAAACATATTGACATATTAGTCACAGTTGTCAAAGAAGAAACAGATCAAAAGAAAAAAAACAAAAAAGAATAAAGTGAAAAAATATTCTTTGATCTTCATTGAGTGTCTATCAGTTCTTTATCTGGATATGGATAGCATTTTCCTTTGTGAGTCCTTTATACTTGGATCATTGTGTTGCTGAGAAGAGGCAAGTCATTCATCACTGATCATCATATAATGTTGCTGATGTTGTAAACAATATTTTCCTGGTTCTGCTCATTTTACTTGGCATCAGTTAATACATGTCTTTCCAGGTTTTTCTGAAATCTGCCAGTTCATTTCTTATTGCACAATAGTATTCCATTACATTCATATATCAATAGCTTGTTCAGCCATTCCACAATTGATGGGCATACCCTCAGTTTCCAATATTTTGCCAAAACAAAAAGAGCTGCTAAAATATTTTTGTATATATAGGTCCTTTCCCCCTTTTATGGTCTCTTTGAGATACAGACCTATTAGTGCTGTTGCTGGATCAAAGGATATGCAGGTTTAATTGTCCTTTGGGCATAGTTCCAAATTGCTCTCCAGAATGGTTGAATCAGTTCACAACTCCAACAGTGCATTAGTGACCCAGTTTTCCCACATCCTCTCCAATATTTATCATGTTCTTTTTTTGTTATATTAACCAATCTGATAGGTGTAAGATGGTACCTCAAAATTGTTTTAATTTGCATTTCTCTAATCAAAAGTATTCAATCCCTTTTCTTATACTGAACCTATTTGATAAAATGACAGTGTTAATTAAGACTACTCTCTCTTTTTCTTCTTTTTCTTTCCTCCAATGATTTCATCAATGTAGGGAGCTCTCTTTTGGGTGAGGTAACTCCTTCTATTAATATAGATGAAGAATTATTATGCAATTCCAGATTTCAAACTATATTATAAAGTAGCAGTCCTTAAAACCATTTGGTATTGGTTAAAAATAGAAGTGTATCATTGGAACAGACAATGGAAAACTAGAAACAGTGGAACTCAATGACCCAGTGTTTCAAAACATAAATTACTTAGGAAAAAACTCCCTATTTGATAAAAATTGTTGGGAAAACTGGAAAGCAAACTTGTAGAAATTAGGTTTAGACCAACATCATACATCATATTCTATAATAAATTCTAAATGGATAAATGATCTTAATATTAAAGATCATACAATAAAAAATATTAGAAGACAAATAGGTGATATTTTTTCAGCTATGAATAGGTATCTTAACTAAATAATCAACAGAAGTAATTGCAAAAGATTAAATAGATAACTGTGATTACATTAAACTGAAAAACTTTTGCACAACCAAAATGAACAATAACTTCAGTGTTGTGGAGAAATTATTTTTTCAGTACTAGTATGTGGCTTCCTTGCTAAGATTTTTTTTTTTTTTTTGTGGGCAGTGAGGGTTAAGTGACTTGCCCAGGGTCACATGGCTAGTAAGTGTCTGAGGTTGGATTTGAACTCAGGTACTCCTGAATCCAAGGCTGGTGTTTTATCCACTACGCCACCTAGCCGCCCCTAAGATTTGTTTTAATTGAGGTCAATATTACTTATACTAAAACATTCCTACCTGGTCACCACTGCCTCATATGTGTTATCTTAGTCTATTAGAATGTAAACTCTTTTAGGTTAGGGATTGTGTTGCTTTTTTATTTGTATCTTAATTCATTAATATCCAGTTGTGGTTCCATAATCTTGAATATCCATTGGGTCCTCTGCCTCACCAGATATTGGTTGATTCAGTTTCCTTTGTCTTATACTATTTAATCACAGGGTGTATGAGTGTCAGGAAAGACTAATACCTCTGGCATGAGAGCTGTTGAGCCCTTTTCAGGGCTGCTTTCCACATTTGGTGTGTATCTGCCACCCAACTCTCACCTGTGGCTCTAAGAAACTATAGCATGCAGACTGGCCACACCCATTTTGGCAGATGGGCTAAACCAGGTTGAGGATAATTGACAGGCCTCAAGCCCATTGGTGAATTAAGGAGATGTCTACTCCAAGCATGTGAAGACTTTCCCTCGCACAATGGATAGATATGAACAATTTGTTCCAATGGGCCACAAATGTGGTAGTAGCAGGTACTGTGGAGTGCTTAGAGCTTGGTCAGACATCAAAGATGCCAAAATCATCCACTGTATTCTGGCCTATTACCAGTTGTGTTCACTTTTATCTTGCCATTGGACTCTAATGATTCTGGAAGAAAGAGTGAGGCCCAAAACTTCAAGCAACTCTGCCTCACTTAAATCCAATTTATGTTTGAGTCAAAAGACATCACACATACCATTTTATCATTTTTACCTACCTCAGTGTCCTATGGCAACAGGAAAGGCATGAAGCAGCAGGTGCAGATACATTTGGAGCCATAGTCACAACCCTGCACACAGGTGGCCCAGGTCACAGGGTCATCTTCTCACTGGACTGAAGCAATAGTGGGATTTGGCAGCCCTCGATTATCTAAACAGCTTTTTCTAAGGACCACATATTTTACCTCGTTGCATGAGGAAGAGGTTTGAAAAAGTGCCCTAAAAATTGGCTACTTCTCCAAACCCAACCCTGTCCTGCTTACCTCAACAGGCAGGGATCCCACCCTATGGTTGAAACATACACACACACACACACACACACACACACACACACACACACACACACACAAAACATACAAAAACTTTTTGAAGATGATTCTACTTACCATCGGTACATAGAATATGTGCACTTAGGGATAATAAGAAATTCAGTAGAACTGAAAGATGAACAGCTCTTCTTGCAACTGAACTCAATAGGTGTTACCTCCAAATACAGGCTGTGAGTGAAACAAGCCTGGCAAATGAAGGTCAACGTACTGAAGATGGAATTGGATACATGTTTTTCTGGGGTAAATGCAGTGATGGGGAGCACCATGAAGCTGGTGTAAGTTTTGCAACCATAACTATTCTAATCAACAAGCTTATATGCTTCCCAAAAGGAATGAAGAACAGGCTCATGACAATGTGATTGCCCCTCATAGGAAAGTGCCATGCCACCATTATTAATGCATATGCTTTCACCATATTGAAACCCAATGAGGTCAAAGAAAAATTTCATGAAGACTTGGAGACCCTCTTCATCAATGTGCCAAAAGAAAACAAACTTGGAATTCTGGGTAAGTTTAGTGCCAGAGTAGGTACAGACTATCAGACATGACATGGAGTCCTTGCTAAGAATGGAGTCAGAAATAGCAACAGCAATGTTCACTTACTACTGAAGACTTGAGCATCTCATGACCTTCTCATCATCAACACTGTTTTCTGATGCCTAAATATAATAAAACTTCATGGATGCACCCTTGCAGCAAACTTTGTCATTTAATAGACTATGTCATTGTAAGAAGAGACGGATAGGATGTAAGAGTAACAAAGATGGTGTGGCACAGAGTGCTGGACTGATCATAGACATCTTGTCTAAGCTAAACATTGGCATTCAACAAAAATGGAGGACCTGAAACAAGATACTAACAGAGTACTTACTGTCTTTTGATATTGGTTTTTCCTTTTTGGTGAGGCAATTGGGGTTAAGTGACTTGCCCAGGGTCACACAGCTAGTAAGTGTCAAGTGTTTGAGGTTGGATTTGAACTCAGTCCTCCTGAATCCAGGGCTGGTGCTCTATTCACTGCGCCACCTAGCTGACCCTAGAATACTTACTGTCAATAGATCTAAACAAGTGAAATTTAGAGAGATGCCAGATTCTTGGCTCAATAAGAAGGCAGATGAAATTCAGTTTTACACTGATAGTAACAATCCAAAGTGCTTTTATGATGCTCTGGAGGCCATTTATGGGCCAAAGACCTATGGTGCATCTCAGCTACTCAGCGCTGAGGGGACCGCATTGATTACTGATAAGGACATGATCCTGGAGAAATGGGCTGAACATTTCCATAGTGCTTCCAACAGACTGTCCATCAACCAATATAGAAGCCATTGACTGTATATCTCAAGTTGAAGTCAATCTCTCTCTCTAGCCAAACCTCCAATTGAAAAAGAGATTTTGGGGGGCAGCTAGATGGCTCAGTGGTTAAAGCACCGGCCCTGGATTCAGGAGTACCTGAGTTCAAATCTAGCCTCAGACACTTGACACTTACTAGCTGTGTGATCCTGGGCAAGTCACTTAACCCCAATTGCCTCACCAAAAGAGATTTTGAATGCCATTAGGCTCCTCTCCTGTGGCAAAGTGCCTGGTGCTGATTCTATTCTAGCTAAGATTAACAAGACAGGAGGTCCTCTGCTCATACAAAAGCTGACTGCAATTTTTTGGGTTATATGACAAGAGGTCCTCACCACCACATCCCAGGAGTTCAAGAATGCCTCCATTGTCCTATAAAGGAAAAGGAAATAGATTATTCTGCGACAGTCAAAGGGGGTCTCTCTCTTAGTCATTGGTGGCAAGATTCTTGCCAGAGTCCTCCTTAATAGGGTGATCTTTCACCTGGAAGATGGGCATCTACCTGAGAGCCAGTGTGGCTTCAGAAAGGGCCAAGGAACAGTCAATATAATGTGTTTGCTGCCCAGTAACTTCAGGAGAAATGACAGGAGCAGAACAGGGGTCTACACACAATGTTTGTCAATCTGACCAAAGCCTTTGATACTACTGTCAGTTGTGAGGGCTTGTGGAAGATCACAGTTTGCTGTTTGATTTGATCACAGTTTGATTTGGTTGCCTGGAGAAGTTCATCAGCAGTGTACAACAGTTTCATGATGTCATGCTTGCCTGGGTTCTGGATAATGGAAGATGCTCTCATGCTTTCCCAATCACCAGTAGAGTGAAACAGGGCTGTGTGCTTACTCCCATCCTTTTTAGCATGATGTTTTCATTGATGTTGTTGATCATCTTCAATGAGGATGAAAATAGCATCATGATCAGCTACCACACTGACAGTAAATTATTTAACTCGAAAAGGCTACAAGTCAAGATTAAAGTGGAGGGAGATTTCGTGTGTGACTTTTTGTTCACAGATGATTATATACTCAATGAAGTCTTTGAGGCCAAGAAACAACAAAGTATGGATTAATTCTCTGCTGCTTGTACTAATTTTGGCCTAACGATTAACACTCCCCCCCAAAAAAACCCTCCAAACCAGAGGTTCACCACCAGTCAGCACCACACAATTTATATATGGAAACATTAGAGCAAATGGAGAAATTCAGAATTCTGTGGATAAGTTCACTTACTCTGGCAGTATACTTTCAAGGAATGTGTACAGAGACGAGTTTGAGGCATGCATTGCCAGAGCTAGCTCAGTATTTGGGAGGCTCCCAAGGAAAGTGTTAGACTGCCTACCAAAATGAAGGTCTGCAGAGCCATTGTATTGACCTTATTGTTGTATGCTTGTGAAACCTGGACAGAATACCAGTGCCATGCCAAGAAACTGAACTGTGAAACTTAAATCCAATTCAGTGCAAGTCATGACATCTGTCATGGAACAAAGGACAAGCAACAACAACAATATAAAAGATATTCTGAAGATCACCTGGAAAGATAAAGTAGGGCACCCAGATCCCTTTTCAAGCTGAACTGCCATACATTCAAAGTCTATTTCAGAGAGCACAATTCTAATGGGCTGGCCACTTTGTTCAAAAGCCAAAAGCACTTTCGCTTAAAGTTCTATTTTATGGAGAACTCACAAAAGGCAAATACTCACAGAGAGGCCAGAAGAATCATCCAAGGACATTCTTGAGGTTCTCTGAAGAACTTTGGAATCAATTGTGAGACATGGGTGACATTGGCACAGGACTGCCCAGCATGATGTGCCTACATCAAAGAAGGTGCTATGCTCTATGAGTGAAGCAGAATTGCAATAGTTCAAAAGAAATGTGAGATGCACAATTTTAGAGACATCTCCACTCCAAATGTTCATATGTCCTAGTCATGCCTAACCTGTGGTAGAGTCTTCCAAACTCATATTGGTTAGATTAGCCACAGCTGGATACACTTTACCTTGACACCAACATAGTGATGTCATTTTGGTCCTCTTTGATAATGAAAGACCACAACCAACCATTTGTTCATCCATATGTGTGTGTGTGTGTGTGTATGCATGTATATATATATAATGTATGTATACATGTATACATGTACATACACACACACACATACACACACCTGGACTCATTTAGAGGGACTCCATAGTCCTTTATATTATTAAAATCTTCCCTTTTGGTTCATTTGCTTGTGCTCAAGGTTTTTTAACTGAGTTTTCTTCCTCTTGTGATCTTTGGTATTCCCCTGTGCTTCATTTTCTGACTCTGTTCCCTTTGATGGCAGTTTTCTTTTTTCTTTCTTTCTTTCTTTCTTTTTTTTTGCGGGGCAAGTGACTTGCCCAAGGTCACACAGCTAGTGTCAAGGGTCTGAGGTCTGATTTGAATTCAGGTCCTCCTGAATCTAGGGTCAGCGCTTTATCCATTGATGGCAGTTTTCTTGGAGGTTGAACCTCAAAGCTATCTCAGTTTTCTTGCATGGTTCCTCATTCTCTACCCCCAAGTGATTCTCTGAGGGACAGAACTAACCACAGCTATATATACCATGGTACTTTCCTTTAAACCTGGTGGAGCTCCACACATATTGGTGCCCTGTATCAGTTCCTTCTGTTTTTCAATTCTTTGGCTGAATAATGTTACAGCACAACAAGCTGTTTGCCACCTTCATAGGCAGAACAAGTTTCTGACTTTTGGCTGTCCACAATACAGGGAAGAGAGTAGAGCTAATTAAATTCTGTTGCAAACTCATGAGTTACCTTGTGCAACTCTGCCAGAATATGGTAGCCTGGGATGGGGAAAAGGTGCTGAGTGAGCCTCTTAGGGATTAGCCTCTGTTGTTAGTTCATAAGGTTATTACCTTCTTAGAGTTATCAGTATCTTAGACAATGCAAACAGCTGAAAACACCTTATCTCTTACATTTAGTTCCTCTTTTGGAGAGGTTTATGAGAATTGGAGAAAGTATTTAGTCCTCTATTTTGCTGGTCATATTACCCAGTATTCCTGCTTTTTCTATTTCTATTATCAGCTCAAAATAGTGCTTGAGAAGATCAAAGATGGGAAAAGCAGATGGATTATAGAAGAGCTCTTGTTGGATATTGCACAACTGTGGTGCCATTGGTGGACCAATTTGCATCTAAAAAAGATACTAAAAATGTGGGGGGAAAAGTTTGGACTTTATTAATACTGAAAAAAGCAACCAAGAGACCATCAGAAACTAATCACCTAAACACCTACTCTCCCACTTATATAAATTTTTTTTGAGAATCATTTATATTGAGAGCATTCTTAATGGCAGTAATCAAGGAACTGACTTTTAAAAACAATCTTCAACTATAAACCACACCTTTACTATTTCAAACTGACTGAAAGATTAGAAAATATTAAGATTCCATTGTACTCATTATTTGCTAATTATGAAAAAGCATTTGATTTAGTTGAACAAAATGCTTCCTTATATCTCCCATTGATACATTTGTGGAAGTATATCCATTAAAAGTCTCTCCTGCCAGTAAATCTTAAAAAATAATATTATGTTAGGATCCTAGTCTAAAAGGGGCATCTGGGTAGCACAGCAGCTAAAGTGCTGGGTCTGAAATCAGGAAGGCTCATCTTCCCAAGTTCAAATCTGGCCTCAGACACTGACTAGCTGCGTGACCCTGGGCAAGCCACTTAACCCTGTTTGTCTCAGTTCTTCATCTGTAAAATGAGCTGGAGAAGGAAATGGCAAACCACTCCAGTATCTTTGCCAAGAAAACCTCAAATGGGGTCATAGTCAGACATGAACATGCACAACCCTGGTCTAAAGTCCTTGGCCTCTCCTTAATTAAAAAAAAAAAAATCAACCTTATCAGTCTCCCTTCAATTGAAGGCGTAGTCCATGCAAAGGAGTCAACACCCTAAACTGAAGTCCTTGGTTTCATTCTTATCAAAGATCTAATTGAGTCAATCAAATTTAGGAAGGAAACCTGAATCCTTGAAACTAAGATTATGTTGGTGACCAGCTTGAATATCCTTTATGTATGTACGCACACATCTTTTACATGAATATCTTTTATATTGTTGTTGTTGCTTGTCCTTTGTTCCATGACAAATGTCATGACTTGCACTGAATTGGATTTAAGTTTCACTGGGCTGTGCAGTCACCAGCCCCACTGTGTCCTCCAGAGCCATCTGGGTCCAGTGGCAGGATATATATTAGGACGACTGGAGATGGCCCTGGATGTCTGAGGCAATCAGGGTTAAGTGACTTACACTGAGTCACACAGCTAGTAAGTGCCAACTATCTGAGGTTGGATTTGAACTCATATCCTCCTGACTCCAGGGCTAGTGCTCTATCTACTGCACCACCTAGCTGTGTGTGTGTGTGTGTGTATATATATATATATACACACACACACACACACACATACATACACATACATATATACATATGAAATAAATATATAGAGAACTTTGAAAGGAAGGCAGTGAAGGAGTGGGCTATTTCTTTGCCCTTACCCCGGTTTCATTCATTTATATATGGGATCAAAAAGAATCTTGAGGTCAGGAAAAGCAAGAAGCTTTTGCTGAGAGAGAAGCCCCTAAAGTATTTCTGAAGTGGTGATCTTTGGCACTTGAAATTTGAACAGATATTATAAGGGTTTTCTGATTCTAAATTAGATAGAAGTTTGGAACTGAGACCCAGCTTTTGGTGATTGTGAAATTTGGGCACAAATTAGCTGACTAACTACTTTGCAATACAAAAGAGCTTTGCCCCAAAGGAAAATCTCTGCTTAAGAAGAGGAAAAGTCTATCCAGACTATGGCTCTGAGAACTACCAAACTAATCAATGGGAAGGGAAGCAATTTGGAGTTTTGTTTTTTTCTTGGAATATGGAGGTTCTATAATTCTAAAAGATTTGAAGCCTCTGAACTCTAAGATAAAAGAGTTATGGTGGAGAGCCCATTCCTCTTAGGAGTAGAAAAAAGCTATATACAACCTTGTATCTGGTGGATCCATGTTTGGCTGGAACTGTGGAGATCAACGAGATCAGCAGGGAGTTTTCCTAGTTGGAGCAGCATGATGACTTCTCCACAAGACATCAGCAACCCTTGGGTATCAAAGGTATGAGTTGCCCATCCCTGTATAAACCCTGGGAATAAGTGTTCCCTATATATGTGCCCCTCCATGCATGTTTCCTAGGTGTACTTCACCTTTTTCAATAATGGTGTGTGTTTGTAGAAGAGTGCTCTTCAGTTTTGTGGAGGAATTCTTCTATTACTACTTTTCTTATGAAGCTAATTCATTAAATGCCTTTGCATTGATCT
Organism: Dromiciops gliroides; assembly: GCF_019393635.1. NCBI lineage: Eukaryota > Metazoa > Chordata > Mammalia > Microbiotheria > Microbiotheriidae > Dromiciops > Dromiciops gliroides. The sequence goes on along the minus strand of NC_057865.1, from coordinate 101,635,155 downwards.
AATGGTGTCTACTCACTGACTTACAAAAATTAACACATTAGTAGGGGCTAATGAACTATGATTTGGGTGGATATGCACTTAGAGTGCCTTGAACTTGGGATAGCCAATAAAGGAGACCCAATTGTGAGTGGGATAATGAGGTGCTACATTATTATTATATAATCCTTGTACAGTGCATAGCCTCAGTAGTTTATAAGCAACTTGAAGTTAGTGTTTGTGTGGTTTTCATCTTTGAGATCCAGTGTCTAAGACTATACGTTGCATATAGTAGGTGCTTAATAATTACATTTGGTAAATTGGACTTGTTTATTGAATTGATATGGTAGGTAGTGGGCATGTAAAATAAGGGAGTATATAAGGGACTTAGAAGGAACTTAGAAGGAGAAATGCTTAAAGGCAGAAACTGATTTTTCGTGCACTGTATTTGCATCCCTATTGCTTAGCATAGTACTTGGCACATAGTAAATGCTGAATAAATGCCAATTGACTTGACTTGGTACCTTTCAAAAGAAAAAACTACAGCATTTGGTGATGAGGGATAAAGACCAAAGATGCCTACAGGACTGCAAGTCTCCAGGTACCACTTACTTACTGGGTGTATGACCCTAGACAAGGCACTTACTATCTTTATGGCCTAAAGACTCTTCCTCTTTAAGAAGAGGGGTTGGACTAGATCTAAGGTCCCTTCCATTTATAGTTCTCAATCTATGATGCTAGTTAGGGTTTTTTTTTGGGGGGGTGTGGAAAGAGATCCATCCAAACTGAATTGGTTCTAGCTTCGCGCGCGCGTGCGTGCGTGCGTGCGTGTGTGTGTGTGTGTGTGTGTGTGTGTGTGTGTGTGTGAGAGAGAGAGAGAGAGAGAGAGAGAGAGAGAGAGAGAGAGGTTGAAAAACGCTTCTACCTTTCTCTCCCCCCAAACCTTCAGTAACTGAAAAGGCCACACCCACCTACACTCCACTGAGTTCTGGGCCAGCCCAGTGCATGCTTCCAGCAATTCTGAGTCTTCAATTCATTAGCCCAGAGGGCTTTTGGAGCCCTTTGAGGGAAGCTACCAAATGACCTATTTTGAACTGAGCTGAGAGGTAGGAACCTCTCCTGGACTCCTAGGGAAATAAAGGTCGCGTGATTTAACAGTCTTTCCTCATTTCATTACTCTCCCCCCCTCAAGTGTATGCATGTATGTGTTGGTGGAGGGCGTGGGGGAGGGTGGGAAGAGGTCTGTTTAGCGCTTAGGCGCAGGTCTACGTCCCTTCTCCCTGTAGTCTAGTCTTAGAGCTGGAGGTGGGCGGGAATTCTTGGGGAGTTGGGTGGAAGAGGAGGTCAAGGTACCAAGGGACAAGGCTGGGGAGGCTAAAAGAACAGCTGGTAGGAACAGCTGGTTTGGACTTGGAGACCAAGTCGGGGCAAGGGCTATATCTATTCCCGCCCCCAACCAGACCAAAGCCTGCACAAACCCGAATGGGGGTGGGAGGTGAGTATGGGGGTGGGATGGGGGGGGCTGGGACTGTGAGTCAGATCTCTGGCAGCTGTGTGTCTGGGAAGGAGGAGGGGGACGCTGTGGGGGGGTGGTGTGGTGTTGGGAAGGTCAGGAAATGACATCAGCTGAGCGTGTTTTGGGAGGGCAGGTCCGTTTCTGACTCTGTAGCCGGCGGGGAGGTTTGCCAGGGTGGGAGGACCTATCTCTGCTTTCTCCGGCCCTGGGCGTGCTCTGGGCCCCTTCCTGGGGGAGTTTCCTGCCCTTCCATCCCCCACTCCCTGCCAAGCCACCCCGTCTCCCCAGTTCTCCCCGCCTCTTCCCTCGAGCTCTCCCCGCCCCCTCTCTGGGCCGCTCCTTGTATGGTCTCCCTGTCTCTCTCTCTCCCCGCCCCCCTCCCCCCCCCCCCCCCCTAGCTAGAAGCAGCTCGGGACACCGGAACGCACGGAGTCACAGCTGGACTTAAACGCGGCACTGACGAGTATTCGGACTGGCCGAGTAGACGGGCAGAGCTCCGCGGTAAGAAAAGGGTAAGGGGAGGGGGGCGGGTAGGCAGGCAACTGCCGAAAATGTAAGGTGGGGGTGGGGGCTGCGGACCTTTCCCTGTCCAGGGGCTGGGGGTACCGGACCCTGCAGGCTGAGCCATCCATTCATCCATCCATTGAGCCTTACCCTCTTGGGCTCCGTGTAACTGTGGCCCTTCCTCTAGCCCGGCCTCCACATGGCGGCCCCCCCGCCCCCCACCCGTGATCTCCGTCTCCGTCTCGGCGCCCGCCTTCTATGCTCCTCAGAAGAAGTTTGCCCCGGTCGTGGCCCCCAAACCCAAAGTGAACCCTTTCCGGGCCGGGGCTGCGGAAACCCCTCCAGGGCCCGGGGCCCAGAGGGCGCAGATGGGCAAGGTGGGAGAAATTCCTCCCCCTCCCCCGGAAGGTAAGAATTTTTGAGGGATGTCTGGAAGCCAAGGGGGGCAGGGGTTCGAACCCTTGTTTGGATAGTGGTTGGGGGTTGGAGGGGCTATTGGGACAGGCGGAGCCACTCAGTCCTGAGCAGATGTTCTTACCTCATCTTGGATCCCGTGGCCCAGAGCCAGGACTCCTGGGTCCGTTTCAAATTCCTTGCCTGGGGGTGGGTGGATGTGTGTGGGGCATGACTCCTCTTGAGTTTACTTCTTAAACTGAAAGGTGGAGTGAGTTCCCCTCCTCAGTAGGACTTCCTGACGCAAAACACACCTTCTTAATGTAAAGAGAGCTCTTTACAGTTTACTGGAATGCTCAAGACTTCAGAGGCTTGTACAGGATGCCAAGTAATCAACCTTGGGTCTTACCTCATTCTTTCTAGGCCCTCCTAGAGAGAGACAGTCCTGGGGAGTTTGGGCTATAGGAAAAGAACACGAGGAAGGCCTGGTTAACGGGACCTTTTCCCCTACCTCTAGATTTTCCCCTACCACCACCTCCATTGCTACCTGGGGATGATGGAGAGGCTTCTCTGGGAGGGCCCTTCCCACCACCCCCTCCCCCATTTGAGGAACCATTCCCCCCTGCTCCAGAAGAAGAGACATTCCCTTCCCCTCCACCTCCTCTGGAAGAAGAAGTGGGGGTCGAACCTCCAGCACCACCCCATCAGGTGAGTGAAGGGAAAGGAACACTGGCGTGAAATCGATGTTCCATAAAAGGGCTGAAGGGCTAAGAAGGCCGACTGTTTGTACTTGGCTTCCTCCGGTGATGGGCAGGGAGATATTCCATAGGGGAAGGGAGCTGAATATGAAACTTCAATAGAGGCCTTCAGGCTATATAGACTAGGCTATTCATGGCGAAGGGAAGTTCCTAAACTCAATGGAGGGTGCATAAAGATGTCTGGCTGGGTCCTCAAACTCTTTACTTTTCAGCCTAGAGGAAAGGTGAGCAGCATTGACCTGGAGATGGATTCTCTGTCCTCCCTGTTGGATGACATGACCCGGAATGATCCCTTCAAGCCCAGGGTGAGGGTTAGAGTAGGGAAAGTGGCAGGGGGAGAGGTCAGGAGTGTGTGTGTGTGTGTGTGTGTGTGTGTGTGTGTGTGTGTGTGTGTGTGGGTTATGGCTTTGTAGAGTCATAAAGTGAACCTACACGTCGGGGGTGTGTGTGTGATATAATAGACAATACCTTTCTCTAACCCAATTTCCCCCCTACTTCCCCTACCCCGCAGGTTTCATCTGGATCTGCGCCTCCCCCAGCTGCCCCCCAATTCCCTCCCAAGCCAAGTATTCCTGCTGCAGCTTCAAGCACAGCACCTCTTCCTCCTTGGTTGGCTCCTGCTGGCCCTTCTCAGTCCCACTCTGTATCAGTGGTTAAGACCTCAAGCACTCAGCCTCGAGGCCCCCCAGCTCCAGCTCCAGCTCCATCTGTAGCCCCAGCCCCACCCCCAGCCTCAGCCTCAACCCCAGCCCCAACTCCTACCCCAAAGTTTAATGCTGTGGCCCCCAAATTCACTCCTGTAACCTCTAAGTTTAGCCCTCCAGCACCTGGGGGTCCCCCTCATAAGAAGGGTGGTCCTTCACCCCCCACTGGTACAGGATCTCAACCTCAACAGCCTCAGCCTCCCAGCTTCACCTATGCTCAACAGAGAGAGAAGCCCCGCGTTCAGGAGAAGCAACGTCCAGTCCCCCCCCCTGCTCAGGACCAGGTATGGGGAAACGAGATGGGTCTGAAAAGTAGTAGGAAGAGGAGGGGCTAAGTATAAAATCAGGGCTTTCTGGAACCCCAAATTGAAATACGAGTGGGTAAATTTCCTCTGTTTGGAGTAGTGGGGCACCCAAAGGGAAGAAGGGAAACAGCACCCCCAGAGGAGGGACCTGGAAGGATCAGGGTATTTGGGTGGGGCAGGGCTGGGAGTGGGTAAGTAAAAGCACTACATTTAGAGAAGGGCTGAATGGTTAGGTTTTGGGGGGAGGGGGAGGGGGTACTTTTCTGGAGAGCAGCCTCCCATCTAAGTTACTTTAAGGTGGGCCTGGACTCAAGACTAGCTCCCTGGGTCAACATTGAGATACTTTTCCACTTCACCCTCTTTGAGTTCATCCCCTTTAATAATGGGAGCATAAGGGAGTCTGATGTACTGACTTTCCCTTATCAGCTGTCCACATTGTTTCCTGAATAGTCGTTACTCACTTTGTTGGGGTTGGCCTTAGGCTTGGGAGCTTTCTAGCAAAAGCATTGTTAGTAATTTCATCCACATTTATTAAGTAGCTACTATGTTAGAGTAATGTACCAGGTGCTAGAAAGTGTTAAGAAGTAGTGACATGGGCTATCTTGGAGAGGCTCTCCATCTATCTAGTTGGAGAGAATAGGATAGATGCATAAAAATACTTAGCTCATACTACATTCTGTTCTGTGCCAAATATTATGAAAAATAAACCCAGAATGGAGAGAGATTCCCTAGGGTTGAGGCATTTGGGAAAGACTTCATGAAAGAAGTAGAACCAGACCTGGAACTTGGAAGAAGGGTGGTACTTAAGTTGAAAGGAAAGTGAGGGCATCCTGGGCTCTTGGGAGTGGGAATATGGGGCAGAGTGGATAGCGAGAGAAAAAGTGTGGTGATAAAAATGTGACATATTATGGGAATAGGTTGGGTTTGAGTTTAGCTAGAGTGGAGAGTTATTAGCCTGGGGGGGCGGGGTAGTGGAAGATAAGTTTGGAGCAGTTGGTAGGGAAATGATTAGATGTTCGACCTTTCCAATATTTTTCTATAGGTAATGGGAAGGTTTTTGATATGTGCAAAATATTTTAGGAAGATTGGTCTGGAAGACATTTATAAGATAGATTGCGGGGGAAGAGGGGAAAGACTTGTTAGGAAACTGTTGTCAGTCCTGGATTGAGTTACCTACAGTTGTAGATGGGAAAAAAGGGGAGGATGGAGGTGAAAAATGAGAAGAATTGTCAGAGAATGGTGACTAGATATGGGAGGAGTGAGAGGGATGACTTCAAGGTTTTCAACTTAGGTGATTACAAGAATGAAGGCATTGTTGACAGACATGAGTAAATCAGAAGAAAGATCTGGTTTTGGGGAAAGTGGAAGAATTCTGTTTTAGTTTTGTTAGGAGGACATCTACGTAGAGTTGTCCACTTGGAGGTTAAAAATGACATTGAAATAGAATGAGAACAATCTGAGGAAGAGCCACATTGAAGGGGGGAAGGAGGAAGTGGAATTAGTAAAGTCATGGTGCAAGGGGTAGGAGAAGCCACAATTTCGTAATGTCATGGAAGCCAGAGGAGAGAACTTCAAGAAATAGGGCTTGTCCACGGTGTTGCCAGGGGGGTCAACAGGAGGATGGAATCTGAGGAAAGGCCAGGAGATCTGGTCATTAGGTTATCTGTGACCTCTGACTGCTGTTTCAGTAGAGTTATGGGGGCAAATGATAAGAATTGAAGAAATGATCAGATGATGGAAGAAATGGAAAGCAGTGAATTTGAAGAGGATATCTTGGGGCAGCCAGGTGGAAAGAAAGTTATTTTTGTATTTAAAGCAGGGGAAACTTGAAAAGATATTGCTGGGCAAAAGGAAAGTGGAAATAGAGATTAGAAGGGAGTTAACTGGAAAAACTGCTGGGTGTGTAGTCAGGTTGTGGGTTCAAATTCACTCTGCCCATATGACCTTAAGCAAGTATCTTAAACTTTCTGGGCTACAAATTTCTCATCTGTAAAATTAAGAGTGGGGTTGGTCTTGATGTAATGAGGAGGCAATAGTGGATGGTTTTAAGACCAAAGATGGATGCCTAAGCTGTGGAGAAGAGGTGTACTTCTTCCTTTGAGATAGGAGGGAAGGAGGAGAGGATGAATAATTTTTTAAAAAATTGGTGTTAAAAGTAGTGTGGCTTCAGAGATGGTTGGAGATAGAGATGAATATGAGGGAACTCGAGCTCTCTTCATAAAGGAGGGGATGAAGTCATCTGTTAGGAGTGAGGGGGTGGTGGTGGAATGGAATGGAGATTGGGGGCTTGAAGAATGGAGAAAGGTTTAAAACAGCTGCTGTGGGGAATGCAATAGAGAGTGAGTGAGAGCTGAATAACAACTGCTGGGCAGCAGTTGAGTCCAAGTGAAGTGAGAGATCATGAATTTGTAGCAAAGTCAGCATTCTTTTCTCCAGTAGTGTCCAGCAGACAAGTGTGCTGGGGTTTTCCTGGTGGAGTTTTTTGGGGGCAGGCTAAACTGGATCATTGTATCCACATAGAATTGTCCATCTATAACACCCTCCCTCCTCATCCTCCCAATACTTTGGGCCCAGTTTGTGGATTCCAGAAGTTCTCATTCCAACATAGGGCCCTGAGATAGATCCCCAGTGTGAGAATTCAGAAGTGGGATGGTTATGGGGCCCCATAGGCAGCATCTTGAGTTTAACCTGCTCTTCCTGCCTTACGTTATATTTCTATGCTGGCAGGGCTGCTCAGTAGCAGTTGGGACGGGTAGGTGTGCCTCTGGTGTGTATGTTCTTTGGAGATGGGGGCTCTGCATGTGTTGTAGGGGTGTATGTATTTATGTATTCTGTAAGGCTTCTGTGTTTGGGTTGTAAATTTTTTTTTTCACTCCTGCGAGTCATTAAGCATCTTCCCTTGTTACTACCCCAGTCATTAGGTGTTACCATAGTTGGCTGAACCTATGAGAGTTTTCACTTAAGTATTTATAAAATCCATCTAAAAGTATAGGGTTTGTACTGATTAGCACACACTTGATTTTTAAATTGCCTTAGATTCGTCTCAGTGGAGAATTTTGTTCATTTCTGCCCTCTTACATGAGGTCTAATGGAAAGAGCCCTAGTCTGGGCACTAGAAAATTCAGGTTCAGCCTCAGCTGTGCCACTCGGTGACTTCTGGACCTCAGTTTCCTTGACTGTAAAATGTTGCAGCTATACTAAATGATTTCTGAGGTGCCTTCCACCTCTATAACTCCATCACCTCTGGCCCTGGTGTGTCTGTGGTGTGTATGTCTAGTGCTAATAGTGATCTGAGCAATGTGTGTGGCCTATATCTGCTCAAGTCCTACTCCTTGCTTGTCTGTGATACTTTACATATTTGGAAGACTTGGGGAAAAGGGATTCAAATGTGTCTGCGCCATAAGGTCTGGAGTAAGTATGGGTGATGGTAACCTGTCTTCTTTCCTCCTGGGTAGATGTGGAGTGCGGTGGGGTATGGGGAGGTAGGGGCTTTAGTAATTAGGACAAAACCTCTTGGCAAGGGGTAGAGGGGCAGATGGTGAGACAGTTGGGGAAGAGTAACACGAAGGCCATGATAAAAGAATTTGCAAAGAGGAAAACCAAAAATGTTGGGGTTCTAGGTACGCCCTCCTGGGGCCCCAGGACCTCTGACTCTTCGAGAAGTGGAAGAGCTGGAAGAGTTGACCCAACAGCTAATGAGGGATATGGAACAGCCATCCAGCAACAAGCTCCCCACCAATGGTGAGACTTGTTCCCCACCCCACTCCCATAAGGTCCTAAACAGGAAGGAAATCTGGGTCATTCCACCATGTTCCTTCCCTTCAGCTAGCCTTTCTCCTGATTGTTGTGACTGGTACCTTTTGGCTCCTCCCCCACGTCCTTCCTTCCAATTCCATTGTCCAAGTCTTCCCCTCCTTCTTCCCCCCAGAGTATTGTGGTCAGTGCCACCAGGCCCTGGTACGTTCCCAGCCTGCAGTCCGGGCACTCGGGCGTCTATTCCATGTCACATGTTTCACATGCCACCAGTGTGAGCGGCAGCTGCAGGGGCAGCAGTTCTATAGCCTCGAAGGGGCACCTTACTGTGAGCAGTGCTATGAGGTGAGGAAGCCACGGGGGCGGGGGAAACCTAGGAAACAGTTTGGGGAGACAGGAGGAGGGTGGTTGTGTCCTGTGGGGGGGGGTAGGGGGGGGGGCACACCCTTTTGAACCTCCTTGTTCAAATCAAATACTACTCATAAAGCCCTTTGTAGAGGACCTGGCAATTAAAGAAAGGCTCCTCTCCTTCCTTCCTTCCTTCCTTGTTCTACACAAACCCAGAACACCTTGGAGAAGTGTAGCACGTGTGGCCAGCCCATCACTGAGCGGATGCTGAGGGCCACAGGCCAGGCCTTCCATCCCCAATGCTTCACCTGCGTGGTCTGTGCCTGCCCTCTGGAAGGGACCTCCTTCATTGTGGACCAGGCCAACCGGCCCCACTGCGTCCCTGACTATCACCGGTGAGCCATGACTGTCTCCACAGCTTTTCTCACATCAGGAGTGGGCCACTTAACCTGCCTTTGTCTGGCTTATAATTTGTGTTGTTCAGTTGTTTTTCAGTCATGTCGGACTATGTGACCCCATTTGGGATTTGCTTGGCAAAGATTCTGGAGCAGTTTGCCATTTCCTTCTCCAGCTTATTTTATAGCCAAGGAAACTGAGGCAAACCGGGTTTAGTGACTTGCCCAGGGGGCACACAGATAGTGTCTAAAGCCTGATCTGAACTTGGGAAGATGAGTCTTACTGACTTCAGGCCTGGCCCACTATCTGCACTGCACTATCCAACTGTGTCATGTTTTACAGTGCATTTGAATATATTGGCTTCTCCTCCTTTTTCTGAATCTTCTTTGGGATCTGTGTATTATATTCCTTTCGCATGTATACGAAGGTCTTTTTTTTTTTTTCTGTGCAAGTTCCCAATAGATGCAAAGTTTGTGTTCCAAGAGCTCCTTTTCAGAACATTTGTTTGGGACTTGAGTACATTTTTCTGCAGAAACAATGAATTATATATATAGTGGTTATATTCCCAGGCCAGCCCACAAAAGCCTCTTTCACTCACATACTTCTAGTTTGTAACAATGTTCTAAGGAAATGACCTTGAGTTTCAGTTTTGGACCAGAAACCTGTGCAGCTCCCAGCTCAGGCTAGGGGTGGAGGAGTACAGTTAGAGTTAAAGCAACAATAACCAGGCCGATCTAGCTCTTAGGGGAGGAGTTAAAAGTGAATATTGCCTGGCTGGGAGGATTGTGGTGAGAGGGAAGCAACTCTCATGTGAATCTGTGTGGGGAGAAAGTAATAACGTTAGCTCACATTTATATAGCACTTTGTGCCAAGCACTCAGTAAATGTGATTATTTCATTTGATCCTCATTTGGGAGGTAGGTGCTATTATGATATTCCCATTTTACAGATGAAGAAACTGAGGAAAAAGTTAAGTAACTTGCCCATGGTCTCAGAGCTAGTCTCTGAGGCTGGATTTGAACCTGGGTCTTCCAATTCCAGGATGATCTATTCACTGCGCCACCTAGATGCCTATAAATGGGAGATTTTGCTTACTGGATGACCTTGCTTTTGTACTGCCTCAGTTGACCTCCATCTTTTCTGCTCCTCTGAACTCTCCAGATAACATACCCTTCAGCAGGATCTCCCTCCCCCAGAGCCCACCTGACACTGACCCCCATTTCTCTCCCTCTCTTTACCCTTCACAGGCAGTACGCCCCACGCTGCTCTGTTTGTGCTGAACCCATCATGCCTGAACCTGGCCGAGATGAGACTGTCCGAGTGGTAGCTCTTGACAAAAACTTTCACATGAAATGTTACAAGTGTGAGGTCAGAGCAATCACAATCCTGTCGTTCCCCCAAGTTTCCATGTCTTGGGTTGGGTGGTGAGGGAATGACATTGCAATTAGAAATCAGAGGTGGTTTTTTAAAAAAAGAAAAATCTTAGCCTGTAGAATATTCAGAGGCTATCCATGGAAGAGAGAAACTGGGAGGGAGGTTATTCCCTCTTCCCCTTGATCTTTCTCAGGGTGGAGTAGAGAGAAGTGGGTAGCCTTGGGTTCGTGACCTAGAAAGGATTTAGGAATATAGACAATTGGGCAGGTGAGGCTTTCTAAGAGATTTGAGAGAGTTCTTAGGGCAAAGTGGGGCAGGATGGAAAGAAGGGTTTTTTACCCCTCTCTAGAGGAATAAACCCTTAACTGCCAACCCTACAAAAGGGAGGGGCTTGGAGCAGAGGAGAGAAAGCAAAAGAGTGGTGAAAAGAGGGAGGGAGAAAGGGAAAGGAGGTGGAGTGACTGTAAACATGACCTAGTTTCATAGCCAGAGCCTGCAGTGTATGGGGGATTGGGAGCTGGGAAGTTATCCTGCCTCGTGCTTTACCATCTCCCCCTTCCAACAGGACTGTGGGAAACCCCTGTCAATTGAAGCTGATGAGAATGGTTGTTTTCCTCTGGATGGACATGTACTGTGTCGTCACTGCCACACAGCCCGGGCCCGGACATGAGGGTGAACTCATTTTCCTGAATCTTGAAGACCCAGGGTCTACTCCAGATCAGAGAACTACCTACTTTCAGATCAAGTCTTCCTTCACTCAGTTCATCCTCATTCCCCACCCTGAGCCACAAGAAAATTTACAGCTAGCCTTACTGCTAGTCCCTCTTAAGTTCTAGTGTGGGGGCAGGGAGATGAGGGAGAGCAGCAGAACCTGATACCCATCCCTTCATTTTCAATATCCCTTTTCCCACCTGGTACAGGGACCACCCATCTCTCATCTTCCAGGCTTCACAGCATCCTCTTGTACCCTCTCCTCTATCCCTTTCCTCTTTAGGGAGCTTGACAGCTTGGGCAGCATTACCACTTTTTGCTCCTACACTGAAGCTGTTGGCTGGCTCACTCCCACCAACTTTTGTATTCTGTTTGTTGAGGGGCTTGAGAGGCTGTGCCCTGGCTCTATCCCAGAGACTGGACTGGTAGCACCTTCTTTTGGACCACATGCTGTGGGACTCTGGCTACAATTACAAATAAAGTATTCATTCCCACAGTCCCCTAGAATTCAGTGTCTGATCTATATCAGTAGCATGATAAAGGGGTGTCTGTCCTAAACTATTTATTTACAAAAAATATATGTCACAGCTCACACTCAAATCTCCAAACCCATCTAATACACCCCCCCCCTTACTGTTGCCCATAACTCTACCTACCTGTTTCCAAGTATAAAACAAGACAACAGCCTCCTCCCCCAAACCATAGGGTGTAATTCCTCCATAGGAGGTGTGGGAAAGAGCAGCGCCAAGAACATACGTGATCCAGGACAAGGGATAGGGTATAAAAGATCATGGCCTGCTGAAAATGGGCATTGTGGGTGGGTTCAAGTTTATCCTGTCCAGAAATCAGTCCTTGAAACCTTGGATACTGCAGAGAATTCGCTTCTGATGTCCGGGCTGTGTTATCCCCATCTGCTTCAGGTCTCTGTGGGAGTGGAAATAGCAGGAAGGCAATTTTTTGAGACCCTCCCATGGCTCATCCATCCATCCCTGAGTAGTCAATTCTAGTCCCCACTCCCTGGTATCTATCTACCTGTCCCCTCCTTCCCAGTACCCATCTTTACTCACTCAGCATTCAGCTCCAGCACACACTCCATAGTGTCCAACCCTGCAGATCGGAAGTGCAGTATATATCGTTTCATGCGAATGGAGTCAAGCCATTCGGAGACGCTTCGGTACGGGATCCCGTCTGAGCCACTTACACTTGGCAGCCGAAGGGTAACTCTAGGGGGAGGAGAGATGCAGTTGTCATGCTACAGTTTTTCCCTTTATCGACCATTCTTTAAGTAGCTCTCAATTGTACATTTGTGGACTATCCATAACACTGTTCTGTTATACCCCAGCTTTCTATTTTCCTCCCTAGCAAGTGTGTGTGTTCAGGGAATACTGACTACAATAACAGCAAAGTATTATACAACCAACTTACAAATCTGGATGATCTTTAACATGGCATATATCCTGCTAACCCTCAATTGAGAGAAAGCTCATGTCTTTGTGCCCCCAAAGTTTGCTGGGTTGATACCAGTGGAGGGGGAATGGAACCAGATACTGGCTGACACATCTATTCCTGTTCCTGGGACTCGGGTAGCAGGAAGTTTGAAATCAAGTGTTTTTGACTTTGGGTGTGGCCACTTGGCTCTGGAGTAATGATTGTAACCTTCTATCGATATTGTTATTTGAAAGGTTGACTTATGGAAAAGATTATACGTGCTTTGCTTACCCTGGGATAGAAGTTAGAGAAAGGCAGGTTTTGGCTCAATATAAAGAAAAGCTTTATAACAATGAAGAATTGCTTTAAAAGGGCAATGCACTACCTAGGAAGATAGTGCATTCCCCAACACCAGATATCTTTAAGCAGAGGCTGGATGCACATTCTTTGGGATCACGTCAAGTGTTTGGATCAGATGACTTCTAAGATCTTCCAGTTTTTTTATTCTATAATTACAATTTCTGCTTATTTCTATCCCAGCTGACACCCATGTTCCATATGATGGACTTTCCTGTACTGTTAGCTAGAGCCAAAAGTCATTAGGACCGTGAGCCTGCCAGGAAAAAGACAAACACATTCCCAAAAGATAGACAAGCAGTCCTCAACTCATGAACAGGGTGTGTTCCAAGGGTTTGTTTGTACATTGGTTGTTTGGAAAATGTTTCCCTAGAAACAATGTTAAAGGGTGGTTAAGTTTCCAGGATAGCACCCAAATGTCTATTTAACCCATGGTGTAGCTGAGTGATATACAACAGGCCCTCCTGCATTTTTATATTTCTGTAGGAAAACAGCCCCACAGGTAGATGAATATTCATTTAGTGTGGCTGTCTGCACGTCAGAAACATTGGTAATGGCTTGGAAACATTTTTGAGATACTGGCTGCTGCTTTTTTCATAGATGATCAAAAGCCATTTTAACTTCAAAAAAAAGATTTCTGCATATTTATCTGTTAGGTTTGTGTTGTGTCCTATCCTCTCACTAGTACAGGACTGTGACTTTAGGTAAGTCATTTGACTTCTGAACTAATAATATAGATGGTCTGGAGGGACTGAGGTCCCCTTCAGCTCTACATCTAGGATCCCACTCAGTCTGTGTTAATACTGTCTTCTGCTGGACAAAGCCAGCTTTATTCATCCCCTTAAAGTTCCCCTTGTGTGGTTACCGAGGGTCAAAGTTGGCAATGGTTCTCAGTGTATGGGGACTGGCAAGCAGCTGTTCTAGCTGTGTTTGAAGCTGTCGGAATCGGGGCCTGCAGTTTCGATCATAAGCCCAGCAACATTTCATGAGATCATACAGTGGGGCAGGGCAATCAACTGGAGGAGGTAGGCGATACCCATCTTCAATGCTCTTCATCACCTGAGATGCAGCAGAGAAGGATGAGAATTGGGATAGGACAGTGGCAATGGTAGTGGGAAAGGTATGGGATTCTTGAGGAAGATAGAGAAGGTAGTAAGTAAAAGAAAAAATCATGTGGGGAAGAAAGACCCCAAAGATGAGAGGGGAGTTTAGTAGAGTCTGAAAGGAGGTGAAAAAGAACATTTTTATAGGAAAATAGAAGAGAGATGGACAGTCAGGTAAGCACGAGGGGAAGAATTTAGAATGTGGGGGGTGAGAAAGGAGAGAGAGAGAGAGAACGAATGAACAGATAGGTTGGGAATAGGCATGGGCTTGCCATGGGCTTACCTCCTGGTTGCTCATGTCCCCATATGGCTTATCTCCAAAGCTTAACACCTCCCACATCACTACCCCAAAGCTCCACACATCACTGGCTGAGGTAAAGATTCGATGGGCAATAGCTTCAGGGGCCGTCCAACGGATTGGGATTTTCCCTCCCTGGAACAGGAAGGAGATACGAAAGTAATGATGATTATATGGTATTTTAAGGTTGGCAAAGCACTTGATACATTATCTCATTTGATCCTCTCAACTCTGTAAAGCAGGTCTTATTATCCCTACTTTACAGATGAGGAAACAGGCAACAGGATGAAAGCAGTTAAGTGACTTGTCCAGGGTATTGTCTGAGGCAGGATTTGAACTCAGGTCTTCCTGACTCCAAGTCCAACACTCTATTATAAGGAGAGAAGGATTGAGACCTATGGATCAGTTGGGGGAGGGTAGAATGGGAGAGATACTAAGGTATCTGACCTGGGTTTCGTAAGTGCCATCGCGGTCATTATCCAGCAATCGAGTCAGGCCAAAGTCAGATACCTTGCAGCATAGGTTCTGGCTCACTAGGATGTTTCTGGCAGCTAGGTCTCGGTGAACATACCTATGGTCACTCAAGTGGCTCATGCCAGAGGCGATACCCTGCAGCATGGAGACCAGCTGTCCAGGGGCAAGTGGTTCTTCCTGTGCCTGGTATAGTAGGAGATGGATAAAGGGGGAGCAAGCATTTATTAAGTGCCCACTATGTGTGTTCCAACATTATGCTAAACACTTAAAAAATATTATCTCATGTGGACAGATAAGCGGTGCTTTGCTTTCCTTCCCAGGAGCTGGGATTACCAACTAGAACTTTGTTTTATTAAATCTTCCCTCCTTTCATCTCTCCCCATCAGTCCTCTTGGTTGGCTTCAAGTACCTTCCAACCCACCCCCATACAGTAGGGACAATGACAAGGTTGACTTTATTGCCACTCCCTCCCTAGCCCAGTGGATTCAATCCCCCTTACCCTTAAGAAGGCATCCAGGGCTCCATTCTCCATAAACTCTGTGATGATCATAATGGGCTTCCCTGGGACAGAGAAAGCAGATCAAAGGTGGCTTCACGTACATAATAGATCCTAGGATCCCTGTCTAGCACTCAGGGTTCCCTCCAGCCACCACCTCCTAACCTCCTAATCTTTTTTTTTTTTTTTTTTGGTGAGGCTATTGGGGTTAAGTGACTTGCCCAAGGTCACACAGTTAAGTGGCAAGTGTCTGAAGCTGGAATTGAACTCAGATCCTCCTGAATCCAGGGCCAGTGCTTTATCCACTGTACCACCTAGCTGCCCCCCTAATCTCTTAATCACAATGAACTCCCAAACCCCATCACTGCAGCCATTATACCCATTCCTTTTCATCCCATCATTCTAGGTGACTGTACCCAACCCCCTCCATCTCTAGCTTAGTGACCACAACTTATTTGTTCTCTTTGTGCTCTTGGTGACCCATAGCCTTCCCCCTTCCCCCATATTCTTGGTGATCAAATCCTGATGCCTGCCAACTTCCTCAGACCCCCTTCTTCCATACTCTTGGTGACCACGCCCTCCAGGTGCAGGATGTGTTGGTGATTAAATTGGCTCATGATTGTTGCCTCTCGAAGGAAATTCCACCAATGACCATCTGGAGATGTGGTTTTCAAAGTCTTGATAGCTACTGTGAAAGAGTCGTGGCCAGGGACTCTCAGAATCCCTCGACACACTTCCCCAAACTCTCCTGGTGGAAGAAAGAAGACATAAGGTCATGCCCTTCATGCTGGTCTCAAATGTCACCTACTATATAGTAACTAGCACTATCTTGCATATGTTATATAGAAATAGGGAGTGGATCTGTGAATTCATTGGTCATTAGGGAACTCCCTCTACCAGTGCAATTCAGAACTTTCTCTTCATCTTATAGCCTGAGAGTGGCTTAGAGCACCAAGAGGTTAAGTGATTGGTCTGGGATCATACAGTCAACACGTCAGAGGCAGGTCTTGAACCCAGTCTTTCTGAGGATGTCATGCTGGCTCTTGCATAATATAGTTATCACTGATGCAAAAACCATATGGGTTGACTTCCTCAAAACCAGATGGGCACTTTGCCAAGACTCTGTGAGTAAAATGCTTGTTGTTGAGTCTTTTCAGTTGAGTCCAACTCTTCATGACCCCATTTGGGGTTTTGTTGGTAAAGATAACGGAGCAGTTTGCCATTTACTTCTGACTCATTTTACAGATGAGGAGACTGAGATTAACAGGGTTAAGTGACTTGACCAGGGTCACACAGCTAGTAAGTATCTGAGACCAGATTTGAACTCAGGAACATGAGTCTTCCTTATTCCAAGCCCAGTGCTCTATCCACTGAACCACCCATAGTGTTCTTCACTACACCACCATCCTGACTCTTGCATAACACAGTAGCTAGGTGGCATGGAAAGCTCTGGACTTGGAGGCAGGAAGACTCAGATCAAATCCTGCCTTAGACATTTACTAGGTATGTAACCCTGGGCAAGTCATGTAAACCTCTCTCTGCCTCACTTTCTTCATCTTAAAATAGGAATAATATCAACTGCTTCACAGGATTGTTGTAAGGATCAAATGAGATAATATGTAAAGCCCGCTGAAAACCTGGGAGGTCCATGGGCATTTAACACCACACATAATGCCATTTTTCTTGGATGTATTCATTTGCTTTGCTGAATTTTTTCTTCTTTCATTTTTTTTTCACTTAAAAAAATCTTTGTTATATAGAATAGGTCTTTGGGAGCGGATTGGGGGGGTGGGTGGGAACACAGGAAGAAATTTTGGTGATGTAGAAACAAAAGATATTAAAAATCTCTTCTCTCATACTCCCTGTTACTTAAAAAGGACCAAGTAATTTTTTAAATTCAGGGCAAGTCTTTTCAGTAGGCCTAGGTATTTACAAACACACACATACTCCCTAAGGGTATATATTTACTTTTGCTTACTGATACCTGAATATATAAGCAACAAATTTCATAATACATGTATGTATGTGTAAATATATATTTATATATAAATTGCTTATTGATACCCCCAAATCTTTTCATAAGGCAGAAAACTTAAGAGATAGAGATAAAAACCCCTCATACATTAGCTGTATGATTCTGGATAAATCACTTAGTCTCTTAACCTGTTTTCTCATCTATGAAATGGGGATAACAACACCTATTTCACAGGATTGTTGTGAGGATCAAATAAAATAACATGCAAAGCACTTTGCAAACTTTAAAGTACCATACAAATGTTATTATTATTAAGTATTGTTAAATTATTTTTATCCAAATGAAAAAGCATTGACCATATGGTACAATGGAAAGGTTGCTAGATTTGGACTCAGAGGGTCTGGTTTCAAATCCTGGTTCTTCCACTTACTGGTTTCATGACCTTTCACAAACCTTTGGACCCCCCCCCCCCATGCTGCCCCAAACCCCCAGCTCTCAGTTTTTTCATTTATGAAAAAATGAGGAGATTGGACTAGATGCCCTTCCTGCTTGAAGTACACCGAGGGGCAGTGGGGCAGGGTAGGGAGGCAGAAAACTTCCCCTGCCTTACAATTTTACCCCCTAACAAGGTGAAGACAAGTATAACTGTGTGACTCTGGATTCAGAGAGCTCTTCTTTTCATAATATGTAAAAACTTAATAACAATAGTGAATCATATCTAGCATTTCTGTAAATGTACCAGGTCCTGTGCAAAGAACATTATTTATTTATTTTTTTTGAGGGGCAATGAGGGTTAAGTGACTTGCCCAGCGTCACACAACTAGTAAGTGTCAAGTACTAGTAAGGTCAGATTTGAACTCAGGTCCTCCTGAATCCAGGACCAGTGCTTTATCCACTGCGCCACCTAGTTGTAGATTTAGACTCAGTGGACTCTTGTAAAGGCTCTTCATAGCCAGAGGATTTCTTAATGGAGATGTCACTCAACCCACATACTACAATTCTCACTATCCTTTAGTTACTGTTTCCCTCAAGGAAGAGTGGTCTCAGAGCTTATTCTTGACAAAAGAATTCATTCTGAGAAAGGGTGTGGTAGATTCCTGAGATAACATCGCAAAAGCTGGATAGTATAGTTAGCTTCATGCTGCCTGGAGGCCTGGAGTAGCTTTGTTTGTTGAGAGGAAGGGATATTTGGTGAATAAGCTGGTGGTGGAGATGAGTGACATAGTCAGAGCTCACCTTCCCCTATGACGGTGTCAATAGTTAGCCAGGTTGGGTCGAGCTCTCGAGCGAAGTCCAAGGCACCCTGGGCAGGATCCTCATAGGCCTGGAGGTCTACATAGGGCTTCAGCCAGAGCTTATCCTCTGGGATGAGAATGAGGGGTCAGGTAGAGGTACTTAGTAGGGAGTGGGGTTAGAGAGAATAAATGACAGACTCCTGATCTGTGCCTTTTTTATCTTCTTCCCCTCCCCCTACCACAACTTCCTTTAAACAGCCGCTTCATGGTTTAGGGGTGGGGGAGGTCCAGTCTCTGCTATCTTGTTTACTGCCCTCCATCTTCCTACCACCATTTTCTGATGTTCTAATGTCCTCTATTCTTCAGGTGTATGAGGAGAGAGTGGCAAAATGACCAGAAGGTCTTTTCTTTCCACCCTCTCGCCTGAAGTGGGTGACTCAATTTCCTTTCCCCGACAAATTCCCTGCCTTCTTGTCTAGCCTCCACTGCCCAAACCACCTCCCCCACATTCCCTTCCAGCATGACCCATACTCCCTGGCTGCTCTCAGCAGCTGGATGGGTCATTATCCCCCCACCCCCTGCTTTTTTAAGGGGGACTGAGGCTGGATCTCTAATGAGGTAACTGGAATAAGGTCCATCTGCCTCAGTTGAACACCTCCAAGTCCCATACCTCTCCCTGCAGGCACGCATTCCCACCCTATGAGCTGTGACCCAGAGTGTAGCTGGGGAGGGGAAGGCAACCTGAAGCTCAGGGTGGGGAGGCGGGCACTGATAGAAGGTGTGTTTGTGTGAGTGAATGTGTGTGGGGGGAAAGGGGAGAATGAAGGGTGCCAAAGAGCTAGCAGCTAATAGATAATTACACCAGAGCTACACTGGTGCTATTAGCACAAGATTAATTAAGCTAAACTTAATTAAGTAGCAAAACTTGAGAACCCCAGAGACAATCCTTAGCAAGCCTCTCCCTGCCTCAGATGCCTGAGGATACTTCCATGCTGTTCCCCAGCCTTGCTCATCGTCCCCATCATATGCATCCCCTCCTGTGAAATCAGGGCCCCTTGTCCCTGCTCCCCATTGGCGACTCACCACGATCCCCACCGTCAGAAGGACCCTCTCGCTGCCCTTTTTGCTTCTGAGTTCTCCTCCTACAGTTCAGGGGAAGGAGAAAGGAAAGGAAAAGAAAGTTTGCCACATTCCCTGTCTCCCCCTCTCTATTCTCACACTTTCAGGAGACCTGGGGAACAGGTCTGTTCTCTGGGAACCCTATGGTATGTGCCTTTTTTTGGGATAATGGAAAAGGATATGTGTGTGTGTCGGGGGGTGGGGGAATGGTTCTGGGATTCTGATCTGAGTTACTTTCCTGGGTTTGGGGGAGAAGCAGAGTACTATGAAGGAACCTGGAGTAAAAATCACAATCAGTACTGGAGTATGGAAACTATGAGTGGGAAGGGCAGTGGTCAGCAGTGAGGGGGGTCTGTATTGCTCATACCTTGTGCGGAAGACCAGGAATCCGAGGATCAGAGCCAATGCCAGCAGCAGGCCAAAAACAACAGCTACAATCTCTCCCCCAGACAGGCCCTTAGAAACTGAGGACAAATGAACTGAGATAAAGCATTTTGGAGCCTGAAACTACATGGGGGCCAGAGAGTAAGGAAGAAAGGCTGGATTCATGAGTGGAGATGAGGAAGGGGATTCTGAAACCAATGGGGTGCTGGCCAATCACAGAAGCATAGAATTTCAAAGCTGGAAGTGGCCACCTGGTCAATCCCATATTCAGGGAAGTGAGGAAGGGGAGGACGGTTTCTGTGGAGGGGTCAGTTACTGGTGCTTTGGGCCAAGGGGGAGAAGACTGGCACATCTGTGCAAGTTCGTTCTCTGGGGGCCCCAGCATGTGTGTATGTGCTGGGGAGGGTCAGTCACTAGGGTCTGCTATATGTATGTGAGGTTGTTCACAAGGGCCTTTTGTGGTCATATGTGGATAACATATTGAGAAGAGCTCTGTGTGTGTGTGTGTGTGTGTGTGTGTGTGTGTGTGTGTGTGGTCATTTGCTTGAGAGCTGGTATTTGTGTGATGTCCTGGAAGCTGCTATTTGGGGGGGTGGGTGGGCGGGGGAGGAAGAGCCAAGCTTGGCACCTGTATCAGGGTTGGTCTGTGTGCATACAGATGCCGCATCTGTATGTCACATGTGACATCATTTCTGGGGCAGGTGGAGGAAGGGAACAGCTCACTGGGGGATGAACGTATGTGGTCCCTTGCTGTGGAAGTGATATGTTTGTTCTGGAGTGTTCACTCAGTGAGGAGGCTAGTGGCTATGGTGTCACTCATGGGGACAGCTCAAAGGATTCTGGACCCTGAGTCAGGAAGAGTTTGAATTCTGCCTCAGATACATACTAGCTACATGACCCATAACCCATCTCAACTTGTTTCCTCATTTGTAAAATGGGAATTATGATTACAGCCACTTGGTAAGAGGGCTGTCCAAACCTAGCTGCTACTATTATTATGGACAAGAGCTTGTTCATTGGGAAACTGGAGTATATGTTAGTTGTGTGAAAGAACTAAGTTACTGCGGGGTGGGGAGGGGCTGGTGTAAATGTTTGGAGATCATCCCATCGGACAGAATGACTGTGCATGTGGAGGTGGGCCCCTTTCTGTGGGGGGGGGGGCACTCACAGGATGGTTTGTTGGTGTGTGGTCCCTGACTAGGGAGCTGCTGGCTACAGGTGGGGCAGGAACTAATTTTATGTGTTCTTGGAGGGGGGTCACTCATGGAGTAGAGGGTGGCATTTGTGTGGGCAGAGGTCACTCATGGGAAGGCTGGGGTATGCATATGTGTGTGCACAGGGGGTTACTGGAGAACAGTGCACGTGTGTGTGGGAAGGTGAGGTGTCTCACTGGAGGATGGAACTAGTACAGTAGGTTTAGCATCAGTGTCAGAGGACTGATTACTTACGAGGAGGGCTGGTCCGAAACTCGTGATCTGGAGAGAAGGGTCCAGGACCGAGGGGAGTTAATGTGCGGACTCGAACCACGTAGGTAGTGTCTGGCTTTAGCTCTGTCAGTGATACTCTGGGCTCTGGCACCATCTGGTACCTCTCCTCCTCCTGTGTGGTGGGATGAGGTTCAGTGATTATAAGAACAGGTGAGAAAGGGCTTTGTGGGGATGCATCAGCAAGGAGGAAGTGGCAAAGACCTCGCCATGTGGGAATTTCTTACTTGGTGAAGAATAGAATTTACTTGTGTTCCCCACCCTGGACTAGGGATGTATCTGGGCACGGATGTTGGAGAAGCTTTCTGGGGGGGTAGGGATGGGTTCTGACCTCATTTAGCACATGCAGCTCATAGCTCAGGTTTACTCCAGGGCTGCGAGGTCGTGACCCTGCCCAGGAGAGCTCCAACCGTCGGGGCCCTCTCTTCACCAGACTCAAGGACAGGCCGGACAGAGGTTCTGAATATGGCAGTAGTTAAAGTCAGCATTTGGCAAGGAGAGACACCTCAGAGAGCCCAACGCAGGCCTCTGGATTTCTCCTCCAACACTCCTCCCTCCTTTTTCTTTCCCTGAATGTTTTTCAGGTGGAACCCTTTCTGAGTGCCCTCACCTGCGTGTCCAATGCTAAGGCTGAGTGTGGTGCTGGGAGAACCACTGGAGTCCAGGTCGGATACTCCGTTTTTGGCTTCAACACGAAAGGTGTAGTTGGCATAGGGTTCAAGGCCATCGATTCGAACAGCAGGCAGGGCGAGCCCCTTGGTGGCAGGGGAGAAGTGCACAGCTGCCCCACATGGCTGGCATTGTCCCTCATCTGGGGCTACTCCCTGACATTGGGCACACTCCACATTGTAGCTCACATCTTGACGTCCTCCTGAATCCTTGGGTGGCTTCCATTGCAGAGAGAGCTGAGTTCCCGAGAGAGAGAAGCTGATATTTTGAGGGGCTGAGGGGGGACCTATGGGAGGGTATATAAAATCAGGTGGCAGAAATCCCCATTATCAGGTCACTCCTACCAATGAGACTCTTTGAGGGATAAAATGTTGGGGTCATGATTGAATACGGAGACTCCCTTGTGGATTATGAGATTTTCTGAAGGGAATGGGGATTGGGGAGCTAGGATGACCCTAGTCCCTGGAAATTCTGTCCATTGGTTTCGGGGAAGATGGAGGCATTTACCTGGTTGTTTTGGAGTGGGGAGAACCATTGCCAGTGTAGCCTTCATATAATCTGGGACCCTTCCCTCCCTAGTCACCCAGGACACCCACCCCACTCACGTGTGCATGCTACCTGGGGCCCTTCCCCAGGAGTTCTGTAGTGGCCACTCACACAGGTGCAGACTGTGGCCCCCACAGACTTAGCTGTGCTGTGGGGAGGGCACTTGAGGCAGCTGGGGGTGTCCGTCTCGGAGCGGTAGAAATTGACAGGGCAGGCTAAATAAAGAGGGGGAATGGAAAACCAACATCAGTTTCTTGATCATTTCACTTTTGTCGGTCAGGGAGACTGTTCTTTTCAAGAGCCACAATGGTGGCTGACCTGAGAGAATATGGATCACCAAGATTGCATCTCAGAGGCAAGCTAGTTCTATTTCTACATGTTAGAGATTTAAAAAATGGAGGCCTGGGGAGGTCAGGTGACTTTGCCAAGGTGACAGGTATGTGTCACAGGAAGGATCTGAACCCAGGTCCTCTGACTCCAGAGGGAGTCTTCTATCCACTGTATCAGGCTGCCTCCAAATTCCTCATTCTGAGAGTCAAGGCCCTCTAGACGTGACCCCATTTCACCTGTTCAGAAGTATCTTCTACTACTTTCTACCAAACACCTTCCACTCAAGGTAGGCCAATGCCCGTCAAACATGGAAGGTTTGTTACCCTTCTTTCCCCCATTAGAATAGGAAATCCTTGAGAGCAGAGACCAGAGGCGGTTTTTGTTTTGTTTTGTTTTTGTTCTCTCTTTGTATCTCAGTGCTTAGGACTGTGCCCGGTATGTAGTAGTGCTAAATAAATGCTTGTTGACTTGACTTTCTCCTACTTGGAAGCAACTTCCCCTCTTCTTTTCCTACCTAAATGCTATTCGTCCTCTGGGGGCCAGTTCAAGTCGTTCCCTGTCCAAAAAGCATTCCTAGAATAAACTCAGGCCTTTGAGGTTATGCCCTCATTCATTGTGTAATTCTATCAGCTCTCAAGATCTGAAGGTCTTGGAGAAGAATAAATTTTTTTCACATATAACTTTTCAAGAATACAACTTTTCATAAATGTATGGGTAGCCAGGCCCAGAGTCAAGAAGACCTCAGTTCAAATCTGGCCTCAGACAATTGCTAGCTGTGTGACCCGTGGCAAGTCCCTTAACCCTGTTTGCCTCAGTTTCCTCAACTGGAAAATGAGCTGGAGAAGGAAATAGCAAACTATTCTGGTATCTTTGTCAATAAAACCCCAAATGGGGGCAGCTAGGTGGTGCAGTGGATAAAGCACCTGCCCTGGAGTCAGGAGGACCTGAGTTCAAATCTGACCTCTGACACTTGAAACTTACTAGCTGTGTGACCCTGGGCAAGTCACTTAACCCTCATTGCCCTGCCAAAAAAAAAAAAAGAAAGAAAGAAAGAAAGAAAAAGAAAATCCCAAATGGGGTCATGAAGAGTCAGACAGGACTGAAACAACTCAACAACAACATTTAGATGTGACTCAGTGACCTAGAGGTTAACTTCTTGTTTGAGTTCCAGGAAAGTTAAATAAAGGATAGAAAGAGATGAAAATATATCCCTTTAAATTTGAAGTGACTACCCAAGAAACACAGCTGCAGGTGAGCATCTGGTTTTTGTGACGATGATGCACCTCAGTGGTTATATATGAAGCACATTTGTTTTCTAAATCTGACTTTATTTTCTGAAGGACTAAATCCTAACTTTAGAGCCAGTCTGAACCTCACTAGATGGCCTCTATGTTTCTTAGTCCATTATTCTGACTAGTTGGTATGTCAGGACCGCGTAATCTCTTAAATATACCTCATCCCTCAACAAGAGGTGGGGTAGGTGATTATTAGCAGGGTATGATTTTAATATCACTGATCATTCCCTTTTCCACCTAAGGCCCCCAATTTTACTGTCAGAGTTTAGCTGAAGACTGTGATCTCTGTCCAAATGAAAACACCCTGAAAAGGGTTAAGTTGCTTTCAGTCATTTATGCTGGAGTTGAAATGGATTTAGAGCCAGCCAGATGAGGAAGCAGATGGAACACTGGGCGCCTTGAGTTAGGAAAACCTTTCAAATTCAGCCTCATACTAACTGTATGAACCTGTCACTTAACTTCTGTCTTAGCTTTGTCATCTGTGAAATGGGGATAATAATAGCACCTACCTTCCAGGGTTGTTGTGGGGGGAAAAACATCAGATAATGTTTGTAAAGTGCTTTGCAGACCGTAAAGTGATATATAAATGTTCTAATCACAACTCCTATTCCATTCTCCGATACCTTCCCCCTACCCTCCAAAATAACAACAAAAACCTGGTCTCTATAATGTGGAAGAGAGGATCTAAGGGCGCTTTGTTTCTAAGGGGCATGGCAGGGGGTGGGGATGGTGAAAGGTCCCCCGAAAGGGGGAAAGGGAGTATATTCAGAAAGCTGAGTGTGCCAAAAACCCAAGTGCCTACTTCCCAATTTTTGCCTTAAGTCAATGAAGCAGTACGAACAAGAACTTGGAGGATGGGGCCAGAACATAAAGAGCTATGAGTACCAGAATGAGGAGTACAGATCTGAAAGCCACTGGATGTCGCTGAGTATGCCAGTGACAAGTCAAAATCTGTGTTTTAGCAAGATTCTTATGGTGTAGCAAAGCACGTAGGATAGGGTGGAATGGGGAAGATACTGGAGACAGTGAGACCTATTAACAGGCTACTGCTGTTTTCCAAGAGTGGGATGGCATGGGCTTCATTTCAGAGGGGCAGCAGTAGAAGCGGCTGCACTTAGTAAGTGATTGGTAGTGGGGCAGGAAGGAATAAGGCATGAGTCTATGTAGTGGATAAAAGACCAGAGTCAGGAACACCTGGTTTTGAATCTTGTCTCACATATATACTAGCTTGTCACTGTGGGCAAGTCACATAATCTGAACCTCCATTTCCTCATCTGTAAAATGGAGATAATAACACTTATTTTCCAGGGTTGTTCCAGGATCAAATAAAATTGTGTGTGTGTGTGTGTGTGTGTGTGTGTGTGTGTATACACATATAATCTATATGTATTCATACATATATCCTTGCAAACCTTAAAGTGCTATAAAACTGTGGGGTAGCTAGGTGACACAGTGGAGTCAGGTAGACCTAGGTTCAAATTCAGCCTCAGACACTTACCAGCTGTATGACCCTGGGCAAGTCACTTAACCGTGACTGCCTCCCCAAAAAAGTGCTATATAAATACGAACGATTATTATTGTCATCATAATACTTCAGTGTAGTGTAGAATTTTTATATGCCAGTTCTCATCTCCCATATCTACTTAATAGAGAATTGAGTGCCTGAACTTAAAGCTGAGAATACAGGTTAGCAGAGTGAGTACTTATTCCTGCCCCTGTCTTCCATACTGACCCCGTGACCCCAGTCTGGTCCATTCCTCTGACCCATACCTCCTTCCCCCTTCCTCCTCATCCTTTCACAAAGTGACAGGACAGAAAGAATAAATGAGGCAGAAAATGGAAATGAATAATATTGGTGATAAGAGCGGAGGATCCAAGATAGGATGAGGAGAGTGGAGAGCATACACCGATTCACATTTCTATAGTTCTTTAAGGTTTGTAAAGTCCTTTGCAAATAGGGCTGGGGAGAGGAAGAGGAAGAGAGATATGAGGGGAGAGGTGAGCAGAGAAGGTGAAGGTAAGAGGTGATGAGGGTCATTGTCACAGGCAGACAGAGCAGACAGATCAGAGTCTTGAGGAGAGGGTGGGGTACAACATTGGAATGGGTAGTGAGAGTGCCTGTCTTGTCCTCCCTCCCCAGCCACCCTTTCTCACCCACGTGCTCTTCTCTTGTCATGCCCTTACCAGTACATCCTTCAGCACCATCCTCCTCCTTGACCTCCTCATAGCCTGGTTGGCAGTGACATCGACCCACAGGTACCAGCCATTCTCCATCAGGGCTACAGTGCATCCGAGGGGCAGCTGAAGGGCCAGAGGCATGCTGGGCATGGGGCAGGCAGACCCCTGATACCTCAACTAAACCCACAGATGCCGGAAGGGTGTCGGGGAAGCGTGCTAGCTTATGTACAGTCTCAGCACAACGCTGGTAGAACACACGAACAGCCACCAGGGCCACACACGCCCCTGGGTTGTGAAAAGCCAGGTAGAGGCCGCGACGGGTCAGGTGGCCCAGGCAGCAGCGTTCCACGTTGAGCCGCACAGCGCCAGCTGCCAGGTCACGGATGGTAAAGCTCTGGTCAGCGGCCACTGTGGTCACCTGGGGAGACAAGAGAATTGGAGCCATGAAGTACGTGCTTCTCATTCACACCCAGAGAAGGCCCCAGTATTGTGATTTTTCTCTCCTTTTGCTCTCCTCTCAGGAGGTCAGGGGTCAGTTGAGGGACCATGGATGGATGTGATGGGGCAACAGCACCTTCTGGAAGAGGGGGCGCCGGAGCTGGATGCCCACGTCATGGTCACTTTCCATGTAGAAGAGGTTGAATGTCTCCTTGCAGCCCTGTGGTCCTGATCCTCCTGGGAAACTCTTGCAGTCCCGAACAGTGAACTGAATCTCGACATAGACTCGAGAAGCAGCTTCCCCCCGGTAGATCCAATTGGAGCGGAGCCAGTGGTCTGTGTCCCCCCCAGTCAGCACTGGGCAGTCCTGGTACATATACAGGGGCGTCCCATTCAACATCTGTTGCACCTCACTCCACTGTATGGAGAGAAATTGTGTCAGTGTGTCCCTTCTCTCTCCCTCCCACTCTGTTTGTGAAGAAGGGTTGGAGTGGAGAGTCCAACGTCAGACTCACTCTAGTCTCAATCCATTATCTTTACTATAGTCAGCAAGACACATCCCTGCTTTAGGGTAGACCTATAAAGCTGCAGGGCAGAATATCTAAGGCCCAAGCCACTGTTTCTCCTTCACCACTCTGTCCCACTGAACAAAAGGCAACCAGAGTGCGACTTCTTTGGTCCCAGACTGCCTTACCGTACTCAGTTCAGGTCTCAAGTTTATCCCCTGTATCACAAGGCTGTGTAGACATCAGCAACATTGGGAATTGTAAAGAGGATGAAATCGTCATAGGCAAAAGAACATTTAATAATGGTGTCTATCATTGGGATTGTCTAACATTTGAGTAATTTATTTTGCAGCTTTAGGAACTAAAAATTGGCCACATGGAACTTTGGTAGCTGGGATTGGTAAACTGAATGACAAACAACATAAAGAAAGGTTAATTAGTGGTGGTGGCAGCTGGGAGGGGGCTGGAGGGAGTGGTGCAATATGTCAAGGGCCACATCTCCCTCCCTGCTACCATGGCTACTAAAGGCATGACTTTGCCTATGGAACTCTACGGACTTAGGAAGTGCTGGGGAGGAGGGTGAGGTGACTAGACCTAGGTCAGGGTGTGGGGCACTACTGGTGAAGAAGCAAAGCCGGAAGCTGGCAAGGAAGGGAGGGGGATATCATAACTAGGCTGCCACAGCCTCAGCTGGAGCTTTCAGAGACAGCCTCCCCTCAGTTTCAGCAGTGGCAAAAGAGGAGAGAGGGCAGACAAACAGATGTTCTGTACTAGCACTAAGTATCCTTCACTAATCGGCTAAGTTGTCAGCTTCCCTAATGCACCCTGGGAAGCCAGGTGGTTGGCTGCTGGTTATTTTTACTGACTTAAATTTGGGATGGGGGTGTGTGGGGGATGGACAACTGAAAGAGGAATTCCCCTTGATCTTCTACCTCCTGCAGATCTGTTTAACTGAACAACCTACTCCTTTTCAGTTAAAGATAATTAGTTGCTAGTGAAGGAGGTGGTTGGGGTTGGGAATGGGGGTGAGGTTGGGAGGGTGCGGGAGTTCAAGGGGCTGGTGGGAACCAGCAGGTGGGCCTGTAGCCATAGTTGTGGGGTGATTAGCTGGTTTATGGGATAAGGCGCCTATTAGGGCACGTCTCACTCGGGATTTCCTAAGCAGCCCCTCCTGGAGGATACATTATGGTTTAGTCTATTAACTCTAATTACAGGCCACACTGTGGGAGAGCAGAAAGAGTGGAGCCAGGACCCTAAAATGCAGAGGAAAATGGAAGAGCAAACCCAGAATGAATAGTCTAGCACCAGAGAAACCAGAGCGGGTGGCCGCCGCAAAATGAAAACCTCTGACAATGAAGCCAAAAGGGGCAGAGGCCCTGAGTGAGAATCCCAGAGCTTTAACCAGCTGCAGCAACACCTCCTTGCTATTTTCACTTCTCCATCACCCAAACATAACAGATATAAAACCCTCACCCTCAGCTTCTCACAGCTGTGTAGCCCCCAAGACTCTCCTAGCCCTTTTCTTGGGTTCTTGCTGCCTTCCTGCCCCTATGACCACGACCAGAGGGGTGGATTTTATGTGGGATATGCATGGACCCCCCCCCCCCAGGATAGCATGACAAAGGGTTTAAGAGCTGGGACTCCTGATGGCCATAATGATGGCATGAGGCAAGAGTTTGGGAGCAGGGAAGAAAACTTCATCTATTTATCCTTTTTGTAAGATTAGCCATGACAGAGGGCATCAGAAACAGCCCAGGATTTTCCTCCACACTTTCCCCCTCCCCCATAAATTTCGAGATCCTTTCAAGTCCTTACAGTGACACCTCCTGCTGGGAAATCCACTCCTTCCTATGATCACCCCCTACCTCCTCACTTTGGGGAAGCAGGAAAGGGGAGGAGCCAACCTAAGCTAGGTTATTTAGACATTCCCCATGGGGAGAAGTCTGGCCCCCCCCACCCCGCCCTACTCACCAGGCTCTGACTCAGCCTCTCTTCCACCCCTTTCCCCCCCTCCCCAACACACACCCGAAGGCCGCCTCCCTGGGAGACACTTCCAGTTTTTCCTGCTCTTTTCTTCTCTTCCCCCACCCACCTGTCTGTCCCATTTCCCACTGGCCTACAAGCCCTTCTCACCCCTGGTACTCACCCCAGTCTCTGGTGGGTCCAGTAGCCAGCCGAGCTCTCCTTGGGCTGTGCTGGTATCTAGCAGAGTTACTGGGGGAGGAGAGGGATGTGAGACCATCTTGGTGAAGGGACTTGCTGAATGATATCTCCCTCCTCCCCCTTCACTTCCTCCCTCCCTGCCATCAGCTCTCCTCTCCTCTCCCTCCCCCCCTCCCACCAAACCTCCTGCTTTTTCTGGAGCAAAACATGGGTTTGCAATGAGGGTTATGCATACCTGTGAAACACACATGCTACAAACACACTTAGAGAGTTTAGGAGAAGAGAAGGCAAATACAGAAAGGGCTAAATTATTGCTGGACCCTCTGCTGGGTTCATTGCCAGAAGAAGAGGGGGGTGGAGATTCCAGGTTGACTGGATGACAGACAGGATATATAACCCTTGCCCCCAGGGGACAGTCCATTTAGTTAGGGTGCAAGGGCTCATAGAAAACAGTATCTTATGTAAGTCATTTGATCTCATCAGGCCTTATTTTCCTCTTTTGTAACTGGACCAGATCTCTTATTCAACTCTAAAAATTTGTAATTCCACCAACTATTCCAGGATGGGCTCTGACTTTCACCATTTGAGTGCTGGTGGGTAGGTTTGCTTATAAAGAGCCTAAGAAACGCAGTCTGAAGCCCGCAGCCCAGGAAAGAAAGCAAGGCCCTATCCCATTTTTCATTGCCTATGATTAAGGTAGTGATGGTGGAGTATGTATGGGAAAGGGTTAAGATGTGAATTGCCCAGAGAGATGTATCTCGAAGTTTGGAGGCCCCCAGAATTAGAGCGGGGTGGTGATCGGTGATCTTCAATGAGTAAAAAATCACTACAGGGGCTCCCTTCAGTCTTCAGCTCCCTCCCAGCCTCTTCTCCACCCCTCCACCGCCCCCCCCCCCCCAAGGTCCTAGCTGCAAGTGGTGTTAGTGCGGGGGAGTGACTGACCCCAGCAACTACCACGTAGGGGTTAAAGAGCAAAGTTTGGCCTGGCAAGTGCATAGCCTGGGCTGCCGGGGGAGGGGATGTGTGTGTCACGGGGAAGGTGTGCGAGAGAGGCTGCAGGAAGCTCTGCAAAAGAATGGGAACAGGGGGTAACAGTCGGAATAGGAATGTGTTTGCGCGCGTGGTGGAGGGGAGGGGAGGGGGACGAGCTGGTGGTCCCCAGGGCCGGGGACTCCTGGGTAAGGGAGGGAGCTGGAGGAAGGGGAGGACTAAGTGGGAAGAAGAAATCTGCAGCGGAGGGAAGTCAGTACCTTCTTTGGCGGGCGCCCCCGGGGGCAGAGGGGCGCAGAACAGCAGCAGGAGCCCGAGCCCCAGGGGGCAGCGCCGCTCCATGGCGCCGGAGCCGGGACCGGGACCAAGGGCCGGTCAGCCGGACTGGTGGAGCCGGGAAAAGCAGGGCGGGGGCGGGGGGCGGTGCCTTGGCAGAGGGCGGAGTTACGAGCTTCACCTGGCTCACCTTCTTAAAGGGCCACTAGCATAGGCTCAAAGATAGCCCTACCTGAATGAAACCACAGATCCACCTACTGGGGGCTACTAGAAACCGACTAATTGACAAACCTAACCCTAAACTCAGACGGATCCGGATCAGGTTTGGATTCTGATACTTCCCTTAACTAACATTAACCCCAAAGAGTCCAAAACACAATCAATCAAACAATCAATCAATCATTAACACAGGAAAATAAAACTTTAAAATAATAATACTAATCGATAATAATACGTATTAATACCAATACTTATGGATATAAAACTTATTATTGCAATTAATGATAATGCTTATTAATATTAATTAATAAAAAGACCTATATGGAATCTGAACTTTATCCTGTAGTCATAGATCATAAATTTAGAGCTGAAAGCAAGTCTCCCTCTTTCTAGCACCCCTCTATGAATTGTTTTCCTTCATTAGAATGTACCTTGAGGATAGAGACGGTCTGAGAACCGAAGAAATGCTTTATCTACCTACCTCCCTACCTTCCTGCCTGAGTGCCTTACCATTTCAAATTATTTTTGCATGCATTTTCTCACTTTATAGGTCATAGCATCTGAATCTCAGAGCTCCTGGAGGTAGTCATCTTATGTAGTTATAGGACCAAAGAATTTGGGAAAGACTTGGTTTGGAAAGGCCAAGGTCACCCATTGCATTCTGGGCTATAACAGATTGTCTCAACCTTTGTCTTGCCACTGGACTTTGATGACTCTGGAGGAGAGAGTGAAGCTGATGACTTTTTGAAGCTCTGCCCCACTCATATCTAGTTCCCATACAAGTCAGAACATCACCCTCATTCTTGTGACGTCATTGGACCTCTTGGAGAAGGAAGGACAAACAACAAGGAATTGGAAGGGATCTTAGTCTAACCTCATTTTATAGGGGAGAAAACTGAAGCCTACAGAGGTTAATGATGATCAGGATTGTCCGGGCAGTAAGTGTCAGAGTAAGAGCAAACTCTGATGTGATTTCTCTTCACACTGATGGTTCTCTTAGACCTTTTGGAAAGAGTCTTCCTGACTCCAGGCCCTGCACTCTATCAGCTGGCATGTAGTAAGGGCTTAATAAATCCTTGATAACTAAGTGCTTAGACACTATGAAGAATATGAGTAAACTTTAATTCACTTCAACAAGAATTTGTTAAATACCTACTATGTGCAGACATGGTCCTTGAGGTATAAGCCATTAGGTTCACAATCTAGGAGGTAGGTAAGATATTGTCCCCAATAACTGGAATATATGACAGTAAGTGATAAGAACATTACAAAGGGCTAGAGGCCTTCAGAGAAGGTACGGCATACTTCTGGTAGTGAGCAGGGAAGTTTTCTTGGGAGAGGTGGTATTCAAGTTGGGCCTTGAAGGATGAGATTTGGGAGGGTGTTCCTGGAAGTAGAATGGCATGAGAAGAGAAAGGTGTGGAAAGAGGAAGGTGCAAGGTGTGTTCAGAGAATGACAAACAGACTTGTTTGGTTGGGGTGTGGAGTTCATGCTGGGAAATGAGGAGGAGGAGATAGGGCTGGAAAGGTAAGTTGGGGCCAACCTACCTGGGGAGGACCTTAAATGTCAGGCATGGAGTCTGGACATTATTCTGTAGTCATAGATCATAGATTTAGAGCTGAAAGGGATTTCAGAAGTCATTTAGTCCAGCCCCCTTATTTAATTTATAATTTCTTACATTAACAAGCATTTGTCTTCTTGCTACTCCCTCCTTGAAAAAAACCAAATCAAACCCTTGCAACAAACATGCATAGTTAAGTAAAACAAATTCCCACATTGGCCATATCAAAAAATATGCCTTATTCTGTATCTTAAGTCCACCACTTCTCTGTCAGGAGGTAGATAATATGCTGCATTGGTCTCCAGAAATCATGGTTGTTTAGAGTTCCTCAGTCTTTCAAAGTTCTTTGTCTTTGCAATGTTGTTTATTGTATAACTTGTTTTCTTGGTCCTGATCACTTCACTTTTCATCAATTCATACCAATCTGACAAGGTTGTCCCCTTTCATCATTTGTCATGGTGTTAAGGGCTAAAATTCTAGCTAAACTGTCTAAAATATCTAATGAGTGGTCTCCAATAAATTATAAGCTTTAGCAAGTTAGACTTTTAAGCATTTATTAAGGAGAATAAGAATTTGGTAAAGAGAGAGAGAAAGGCCTAGATTCCTATCTATTAAAGGGAGAGCACATTTCTACCTCCACTCTCCACCAGAGTCCAGAGGAAAGAGAGTGAGTCTCTTCCTTCCTCCTCCCACTAGCCTGTGTCACTTCCTGACGCCAAAGAAAAGACTCCTGGTCTTGCCCTCAAAGACCTTCACTTCGTGGGCAGAACTCTTCTACAGTAAGTCTCCAGCAGGTGGCGTTATTCCAATCGTTACAATGGTAAGATAGTATTCCATCGCATTCATATACCAATAGCTTGTTCAGCCATTGCCCAATTGATGAGCACCTCCTTAGTTTCCAGGTTATTGCCACCAGAAAAAGAACTCCATAAATATTCTCTTACTTATGGATCCTTTTCTTTTCTTTGATCTCTTTGAGGGTATTGGCCTAGTAGAATCACTGGGTCAAAGGGTATGTACAGTTTAGTCACTTTTTGAAGCTCCCTCAGTTTAAAGCTGAAGAAATTGAGGCCCTGGGTAGTGAGTTGATTTGCACAGGATCACTCAAGCAGCAACTGGCAAAGATGGGATTGACATGAAGGATCTGGGAGTCTAAACTCAGCAAGTACTCTTCCCTATATGGAAGGCTTTTGAGCAAACATGTAACAGAGTAGAAAGGTTTTATATGGTCTAACCACTGCCAGCTTCAACCTTACCCAGTAATTTGAAGCAGTGCATGCCTTCTGAAGAAATGGTACAGTTAAAAGGTTATCAGACTATTTTCTTCCCCTTCCCTTTTTGATGTAAATGTGTGAATCACCTATAATTTACTTATTAGGAGTCTGTGTAGGGGAAGAGAGGGAGGGTTAATTGCAGGCATTTTTGGGGAAGTGACATCTATGTCTGGTCATTAGGAATGGAGAATTGTGATTGGATGGTTACTGAATGGGAGAAAGGCATAAATGCTAGAGGATGCAAGACCAAAGAGGGTTGGGGAGCAGAAGGGAACAAGCTTTGGACTTTTGTGATTAAGAAATCAGTTGTGCTGTGGCAACATACAAGATCTGCATGATGTAGTTTGTAAGGTTACGAAATAGCGAGAGGCCCCTTTGCTTTGGGATTGATCTGGGAGTGTGACAAAGAGTGGTGGAGCCCAGTAAATAAAGACAAACCTGGCAGCATGATGCTGGGTCTCACGATTGAATGTGTTTACAATGCACATATTCCGTGGCTAGATCCATTACACCTGGGGAAATTAAAGCCACTGTGGGTCTCCACTTAAGAAATACAAATCTACACATTCAAGCAAACTGGAGGATGAAGTTCTAACAAGTCAATCAGCCAACAAACATTATGTGCCAGACACTGGGGATACCCACCCCCCAAAAGTAAAAACTCAGTCCTATTCAAGGAACTTCCATTCTAATGGGGGAGACAAAATGCAAGATACATACAAGGTACATACAATGTAAATGGGAGTGAATCTTAGAGGGAGGGCACTAACAGCGGGAGGTGGGGTGACTAGGAAAGTCTCCTGCCAATGGTGGAATTTCAACTGAGTTCTAAAGGAAGCCAGGGAAGACAGGAGGTAGAGAAGAGGAGGGAAATATTCCAGGCATGGGGACTAGTCACTGAAAAGACATGGAGTAATGAGATGGAAGAGAGCAAGGGAGAACAAGATCAATGTGGCTGGATCTTAGAATTTGTGGAAGGAAGGAAGGTGGCCAGGTTGCCCAAAGAGCTTTGAATGCCTACCAGAGGATTTTGCATTTGAATGGTGGGGTGACATGGTCAGACCTACATGTTAGGAAAATCACTCTGGCAGCTGAATGAAGGATGGATTGGAATGTAGAGTGACCTGAGTCAAGGGGATTGACCAGAAGCAATAGCAATAGTCCAGGTGTGGTGTGATGAGGGAGGACTTGCACCAGATTGGTGGTTGTGGGAGTGGAGAGAAGGGGACAAGAAGTGTTGGAGGGGAAAATCGTATCTCTAGACATAAGAAAGCTACTGATGAGTTTCTTGTTCACCTTCACTTTTTTCCCCAGTAATAAACATTTTAATTTTAATTTTAAATTTTTAAATTTTATTTAATTAATTATTTTGCAGGGCAACAGGGGTTAAGTGACTTGCCCAGGGTCACACAGCTAGTAAATGTCAAGTGTCTGAGGCTGGATTTGAACTCAGGTCTTCCTGAATCCAGGGCCAGTGCTTTATCTACTGCGCCACCTAGCTGCCCCCTAAACATTTTTATTTAAAGTTTTGAGTTTCAACTTCTATCCCTCCTTCCCTAACTCCCCTCTCCCCTCCCTGGGGTGGTAAGCAGATATAGGTTATACATATGCAATTATGTAAAACATGACCATATTAGTCATTTTGTTCCAGAAAATGAATAAAAGAAAAAAATGAAAGAAAGTGAAAAATAGCATGTTTCAGTCTGTGTTCCATTAATATCAGTTCCTTCTTTGGAGGTGGATAGTATGCTTCATCATTAGTTCTTTGGGCTTGTCTTAGATCATTATATTGCTGAGAGTAGTTAAGTCATTCACAGTTCTTCATATTTCTTATAACATAGTAATATTCCATCACAACCATATACCACAGCTTGTTTAGCCATTCCCCATTTGGTGGGCATTCCTTTGATGTCCAATTTTCAGCCACCACAAAAAGCTGCTATAAATATTTTTGTACAACTATATCTTTTTCTCTTTTTGGGGTTGTCTTTGGAATATAAACCTAGCAGTGCTATTGCTGGACCAAAGGATATGTACAATTTTATAGCCCTTAGGGCATAGTTCCAAATTGTTCTCCAGAATGGTTGGATCTTTTCACAATTCCAACAGTGGATTAGCATACCAGTTTTCCCACATCCCCTCTGTAAGGGCCAAATTTTAATTGGGAAGTGTTAATTAGGTGGCTCGCTGTAATATTGGGGTAAGAAAAGAGATTAACAGCCTCTTTTTTTTCTTTTTTTTTTTTTGCAAGGCAATGGGGGTTAAGTGACTTGCCCAGGGTCACACAGCTAGTAAGTGTTAAGTGTCTGAGGCTGGATTTGAACTCAGGTCCTCCTGAATCCAGGTCCGGTGCTGTATCCACTGTGCCACCTAGCTGCCCCCAACAGCCTCTTTTAAAAAAACAAAACAGGGTTTATTAATGGGAACAAATTTAAAACACAAATAAGGTTTATAGAACTAGGGATAAAGAAAAAAGGGAATAGGGGAAGAAAAAAGATACAATCCACAACTCACCACCACCTGGAAATCAGCAATTTCTTTCTTTCTTTTTTTTTTTTTTTTAGTGAGGCAATTGGGGTTAAGTGACTTGCCCAGGGTCACACAGCTAGTAAGTGTGTGTTAAGTGTCTGAGGACGGATTTGAACTCAGGTACTCCTGACTCCAGGGCTCTATCCACTGCGCCACCTAGCTGCCCCAGAAATCAGCAATTTCAAAGAGAACCCGATGTATAGCGCTCCATCGTTTCACTCCCTCCACTGCTCACGCCAGAGTGAATCTCTCTTCCCTTCTCCTTCCTAGAAACCCCCCCTCCCAACAGGAAAAACTGGGCCATCCGAACTCAGCCCCAAGATAATTGGCTGGCAACCCTGATCAATAGAATTAACAGGCGGCTGTAGAGCTGCCAGCCTTCCCAACTTCTGGACATTGAAGGTCACCTAACTGCCCTCACCTAGCTTCTAGTCATGGTAATTTGGCCAGGCCCATGTAGGCGTCGGCATGTGGTGATGACGTGAGCTGCAGCACCATGGTGAAGGCCATAGCCAGGTGGAACACCAGGCTGGTGTGGAGGTGGTGGCTGCCACCCTGACTTCTAATTTTAGCCAAAGATGGGGTCATAGAAACCTCAAATCACAATTAATTCTTTCCAATATTTTCCTTTCTTTGTTATATTTGTCACTCTGATATCACATTAACTTTTACAATATTCTAATTTAACCATCTGAACCTATCACAACCTGAGTCTAAAACTAAATTTTTATTTCCATCCATCATACTATGAACAGGTAAAAAGAACACTAGATTTGAAGCAAAGAGCAACTTGGCTTTGAATCCTGCTTTTGTCACTTATAGGATATGTGACCATGGGCAAGTAAATCTTTCTGAGTGTCAGTTATTCAGAAGACCAAATGTGATTACACACACACACACACACACACACACACACACACACACACACACACACACCCCTTTTCAAATCTTAAATCATTACAGATATGTCAATTGGGTTCTAGGGAAATATACCATCATTTTACAGATGGGGAAACTGAGGCTCGGAGAAGTTGAGTGATTTGCACACACAACTAGTAATTATATGTTAAAGGTAAGATTTAAACCCACACCTCATCAGACTCTAAGTCCTTTACACTATACCACATGGTTTCTTTTTGCTTTTATTGTTGTCATTTTCAACTCTTCATGACCCTACTTTGGGGTTTCTTGGCAAAGATACTAGAGTGGTTTGCCATTTCCTTCTCCAGCTTGCTTTATAGTTGAGGAAACTGAGGCAAGCAGGGTTAAGTGATTTTCCCAGGGTCACACAGCTAGTGTCTGAGGCCAGATTTGAATTCAGAAAGATAAATCTGCCTGACTCCAGGCAAGGCACTATGTACTGTGCTATCTAGGCTGGTTTCTTTATGAAAAGGTAAATATAAAATGTTTGTCTGCATTTATAAATTGAAAATGAGAAACAGCACCTATTTAATAAATTCAACAAATAAAATATTTTTTGTTCCATAATTTGCCTGCTTAAAGCAGGGAGAGATAAAGTCAGGAGGATTGGAAAGAGGGAGATTAAGGGAGATCACTGTAGCAGAAGAGGAGACCAATTCTGGAACAAATTTGGGAGCCCTAATCATATGGGGGTCTATTGCCTTGACATCAAACCCCAATCTTGCCAATAATTTCCCATGTCTGAGCACTATTCTGCTGACCCCTTCTTTCATTCCCTACCAAGTGAGTGACTTGGAACCTTGCAGTCTCTGATTACTCAACCTGGTGCCCAATCTGATCCACTGGCTGGGTAGTTTTCACCCTGGAGCTAAGGCATTTTGTCCATGGAAGTTCATTTCTAAAGTGAAATGTTTTTTATTTGAAAGGTTAAGGTAGGAGGCCATAGCACAGCTCAATTATCAAGTTACTTTAAGGCCTCAAAATCAGAATAGGTAAATTTTAATTAGTGGGATATGAAGAAGTATAGGGAGTGCAGTGTTAACTAGAAAAAAAAGCAGGCCCAGGTAGGTCATTGAGTTTAGGAACTCTGAGAAACCCAATTAGGAAGAAAAGAGAAGTAATGGAAGACTTGGAAGGGATGAGAAGATAAACTTTGCTTTTGTTTTGCCATGCTTGTTCTGTCCTTATTCTTTCCTCTTTTGGGGTTCTTCTCCTCCCTTATTTTGATAATATACTCTTTTTTGGGGGGGGTAGGGCAATGAGGGTTAAGTGACTTGCCCAGGGTCACACAACTAGTAAGTGTCAAGTGTCTGAAGTCAAATTGGAACTCAGGTCCTCCTAAATCCAAGGCCAGTGCTTTATCCACTGTGCCACCTAGCTGCCCCTGATAATATACTCTTTTTTAAAAAAATTATTTTTTATTTTTTTATTTTGGCAATTGGGGTTAAGTAACTTGCCCAGGGTCACACAGCTAGTAAGTGTTAAGTGTCTGAAGCTGGATTTGAACTAAGGTCCTCCTGAATCCAGGGCTGGTGCTCTATCCACTGCGCCACCTAGCTGCCCCCGATAATATACTCTTTTTTTTTTTTTTTTGCTTGTTTGTTTTTTGTTTGTTTGTTTTTTTTTGCGAGGGGCAATGGGGGTTAAGTGACTTGCCCAGGGTCACACAGCTAGTTAAGTGTCAAGTATCTGAGGCTGGATTTGAACTCAGGTCCTCCTGAATCCAGGGCTAGTGCTTTATCCACTGCGCCACCTAGCTGCCCCCCCCCAATGATATACTCTTAATATTTTTTTCTTAATTCTGAACTTAAAATATCCCTCCTCCAAACAGTATTTCCATATACATAAAACACAAAAAGGATTCTATGAGAGGGAGTGAATCTTTAATTTACATTGTTTACTTTTTTAAAAAGCATATAGTAAATTCTACATGTTACTTTGTAATAATTTATTATTCATTCTCCACCAGGCAAGCAACAAGGGAAAAACAGGGCAACTGCTACACTGGCTTATCCAGCTAATCATTCTATCTCTGTTACAATTTTAATTCTCTCAGGGGTATTTGCATTTTGGAAGGAGAGCTTGGCAGACCAAATTAATCTCTAATTAGAGAAGGCACAGGGAGGTTATATGAGTAGCCACAGCTGCAGGGTGTTGGAGCCAGGATTCAAATATGGGTCCCCTGGCATCAAGTCCAGTGTTCTTTTCACTACCCCATGCTGTCTTTCCCATGAGGCCCACTATCCCCCTCCATATCTCACAACACACTAGGAAGAATGAGAAACCCACCAGACTTTTTTTTTCTTTTTTTTAGTGAGGCAATTGGGGTTAAGTGACTTGCCCAGGGTCACACAGCTAGTAAGTGTTAAGTGTCTGAGGCCGGATTTGAACTCAGGTACTCTTGACTCCAGGGCTGGTGCTCTATCCACTGCACCACCTAGCTGCTCCAACCCACCAGACTTTAACTTGTTCAGACCGCCCCTGAAGCACTGTGGTCAGCAGTGTGTACTGCTTGCATTTTAGGAGACTTTGAGAAGCCAGAGTGTATCCAGAGGAGGGCAACCAGTATAGTGGATGCCTTGAATTTTTACCCCGTGAGCATCAGTTGAGGGAAACAATTGAATGGAATGTTTAGGCTGGAGAAGAGAAGACATGTTTAGGGGGTACGGTGGCTGTCTTCAAGTGTTTAAAGAGGAATTAAATTTGTTTGGCTCAGGCCTAGAGAACAGAACTAGAAACAGTGGCTAAAAGTTTTAAAGACTTCAGAATGATTGAGTTGTCCATGGAGTGGAATGGGTGGCGGCAGGAAGCAATGGGTTCCCATTCACTTTAGGCTTTAACAAGGGTCGAGTGATTACTTGTCAGATGTATTGTAGTGGAGATCCTTTGTCCAGTTCTGGTTGGACTAAATGGCTGGTTTAAATGACCCCTGAAGTCTATTCCAACTCTGAACTTCTATGACTCTTTGAATGGGTGCAGTGGATTTTGAGATATTTAGTAGCAGAGTCTGTTGTCCCATTTCCATTAGCAGTACAATCAACATGTAGTGGCAGGTATAGTTCCTAGGAGGAATTAAATAGGCTCTGGGGAAGGGGGGCGGGGAGTGGGGGGTGCTTCACTTGCAAATCCAACCTATTTAAGTGATACAGATGTCATGACATGAAAACTTGGTGAGAGGTTGCCTCTAATTGTGGAATGAGTGGCTTCTTGACTGGGCTGCCTCTGTTCTTACCTGCTTTGTTTCTTCTTGAGAGATCTCATTCCTGTTCCCTCCCTTTAGATAGCTTCTTGAAGGCAGGGTCTATGTTTGTTTCATCTTTGTACCTCTGGCTCCAGAAGCAGCAGAATGCTGAGCACACATGAGGTGTTTAATAAACGATAGTTGACTCAAGTTGTTCCCTTGTATCTACAAATATTGTCTCTCTTTCTGCCTAAGGTTGCCTGCAGCAAAATCTTGAACACACTTGCCTTTTACTGACAACCTCCAACATAAACTTCTCCCAGAAATTATTTTTTAAAGGGCTAATATTTCTTCCCACAGAGTATTTTTAACTGACAATTTACTGAAGTTTTAGAAGAGAGATTTAAAGTAGTTTCATCACAGGGCAGCATATACTTTTAAGGAAGAACAGAATTACTGTGGCCTAATGATTTGGGGTCCTAGCTTTCTTACCTACAAAATGAGGGAATTGGACAAGAGGTCATTTAAGGTCCCTTCCAAATCGAAAGCTGGAATTTGAGGGTTCAGTGAAGGGGACAGTGGATTTGAAATCAGAGGACATGGGTCCAGATTTGCTACTTAACTGCCTATATGACCTTGGACATTTAATCTCTTTGTGTTTCAGTATTTTCATTTGTCCAATTAGAGACTTATACCAGATTGGGGTTCTTAACCTGTAGTCCACGAACTTGTTTTCTTAAAAACTGATAACTACATTTTAGTATGATTGTTTTCCTTTCTAATCCTACATATTTTATTTTATGCATTTAAAAGTAATATTCTGGGAAGGGGCCCATAGACTTCACCAGACTGCCAAAGGAGTCCAGGGTACAAAAAAGGTTAAGTGCTGCACTAGATAAAAGCTTCTTAAACTGTGGGTTGAGATCCTTTATGGGATGGCATAACTGAATGTGGGGTTTGAGAAAAAACTGGCAGTAAATGTTTGATTTCTATGCCTATTTTATATAACTATATACCAAGGTCACTTAAAAATTTCTCAGGTGAAAAGAGGTTGTGAGTGGAAAAAGTTTAAGAAGCCCTAACTAGGGCAGCTAGGTGGCACAGTGGATAAAGCACTGGCCTTGGATTCAGGAGGACCTGAGTTCAAATCCAACCTCAGACACTTGACACTAGCTGTGTGACCCTGGGCAAGTCACTTAACCCTCACTGCCCTGCAAAAAAAAAAAAAAAGAAGCCCTAACTAGATGACCTTTATGATTCTAGCTCGAAATATATGATGCTATGGTTTTGGAAAACTTATGGCCTGCCTTGTTCCAGAATTAAGACCATAACCAGCCTTCTCTTTTCTAGTCCTTGGAACCATCCCAGGGGAAGTAGATCTGATGAGAACTAGAGCGATTGACCTTATACTTTTAAAATTAGCATTCTTCACATATGGCTTATGTGACAAAAATATAGCTCAGCTTAGTCTCCAAACAGGAGTTTATAACCTTTTGTCAACATTGCGAAGGGGATCAAGATTTGTCCTTCAAAGATTTTGTTCATTGTCATATGTTTCTCCTTCAGGTCACTTCTTCATCTTCACTCCAGTCAGTATCCCATACCCAGTCAGTCTTTAGAATGGGGGGCGGGGGGCGGATAGGGGAAGGTGGTTTTCAAGGATGTGCTGGAGCCAGCTCCAACTGGCTCGTGAGAATGGATTATTAAATTTTTAATGTGAGCATTTACACCTTGGAAATGGCAAATGCTACAAATCAGGACTTTGTTTATTTTTAAAGATTGTTTAGATTTTTTAAAGTGATGGAGAAAATGTGTTGCGTGTACATGTTGTTTTGTCTCTCTCCCCCCCATCCCCCCCACCCCCATCCCCTTTCTGGAGAACAGTACATCACTGGTTGTTTTCCTGTAGTGTATGAATATCTCTGAGTCTAATCTACATGTATTTCATGAACTTTAATACTCCAGGCATCTATGATTTTCCTGATGTAGGTACTTCCTTCATTGAAATAGGTAGTAACTTCTTGGCAGAGCCAAAAGAAAAATGGCTAGAAAAGA
Source organism: Dromiciops gliroides (assembly GCF_019393635.1). NCBI lineage: Eukaryota > Metazoa > Chordata > Mammalia > Microbiotheria > Microbiotheriidae > Dromiciops > Dromiciops gliroides. The sequence continues at coordinate 101,592,933 of NC_057865.1, read as the reverse complement.
AATACAGTACTCTATGACCCACCAAGTGACGACCCTCTCTGGACTCAGGATGGTCCTTCTCCCATGGCCAAGGACTTTCTAGCCTAGAAGGTAGAATCTATTAGAGCTTGTGCTATGCTGGAGAGCCCAGAGTTGCCTCTATATCATGATGAGGCATAGAGGTCTATATAAAAGTAGGTCATTACAAGTCCAGTCTATTACTCATTTTAGTTAGACACAATTAGCTTAGGAACCAGGTTTTAAACAGTTATCTCTAGCTGGTTCTACAACCCATTTCATCTTTACTTATAACACCAGTATAAACTAAGGGCTTTCCTCATTGCTGAGGAAGCAAGTTCCTTTTGGTTTGGGCTCTAGGTCTGACATGGGGTAACTTAAGGTAACCCCCAAACTAGCACTTCAGGACTTTCCAGGTTTCTACCCATAGAATTTCACTGGGGAAGATTTCCTTTTCTGACAGACAGGAAAACAGTCTAAGAGAAATTTTTCTGCCTCTCTTTACTAATTCCCTTCACATGCTTTAAAAGAAAAATCAGAAAGGTGTATTATGCACCTAGTATGTAAAAAACATAATCAAACACTCCTCGCCCTTTGTGACTCTTCCTTCACATGCTTTTTAAAAGACAATTATTTTAGGGGGGCAGCTAGGTGGTGCAGTGGATGGAGCACTGGCCCTAGATTCAGGAGGACCTGAGTTCAAATTTGGCCTCAGACACTTGACACTTACTAGCTGTGTGACCCTGGGCAAGTCACTTAACCCTCAGTGCCTTATTACAAAAAAAAGAGAATACAAAACAATTAATAGCTGTGTGACCCTAGGCAAGTCACTTAAGCCCAATTGCCTCACCAAAAAATTAAAAAAAAATTATCTCATTTTGGGGCAGCTAGGTGCAGTGGATAGAGCACCAGCCCTGGAGTCAGGAGGACCTGAGTTCAAATCTGACCTCAGACACTTAACACTTACTAGCTGTGTGACCTTGGCCAAGTCACTTAACCCGAATTGCCTCACTAAAAAAAAAAAGACAATTATTTTATTTCTTCATTAACAAATATTTATTTTCTCTCCCTCTTTTCTGCTTGGGGAAAAAAGAAAAAGAAAACCCCAGTCACAAATACATATAGTCAAGCAAAAGGAATTCCACAATGTCCATGTCCAACAGAGCTTGTCTCGATCTGCAAGTCATCTCTGTGAGGAGTTGGGTAGCTGGCTCTCCCTCAGTCTTCTGGAATCACTTTCACTCTCTTTCTTAACCCTTGATTGTCTGCAAGGTTCTGGGTATTTTTCTACTCTCAGCATCACCTGTCTACTGCAGTAGTCTCCATCTCCAGGTCCCATTATTTTCTCAGGCAAACATTAGCATACACATTAGTATACCTAGCACCAAATTACATTTCAATTACTCTGGCTCCAGCAAGACTAGCCTTACCATAATACATTTTCTATAGGGTTCTTCCTTTCCCCCTTCCCAGCTTTCAGGTAATTTGGCATTTAGCTTGTTTTTCTAGATAGTTGTTAGACTCAAATCTAGTTAGAGAAGTTAGGGAAGAGGGACACCGTCAGACTTGTGTTTTAGGAAGATCCCAGCTAAGTGGAAGATGGACTAGAGCAAAGCTTCTTAAATGGTGGGTCAAGACCCCATATAGGGTAGTGTAACTGAATGTGGGGCTCGTGAAAAATTTGGCAACAGTAAAAAGTTATGGGGGGGGCAGCTAGGTGGCGCAGTGGATAGAGCACCAGCCCTGGAGTCAGGAGTACCTGAGTTCAAATCCGGCCTCAGACACTTAACACTTACTAGCTGTGTGACCCTGGGCAAGGCACTTAACCCCAATTGCCTCACTAAAAAAAAAAAAAAAGGTTATGGGGGGGAGCTAGGTGGTGCAGTGGATAAAGAACTGGCTTTGGATTCAGGAGGACCTGAGTTCAAATCCAGCCTCAGATACTTGACACTTAACTAGCTGTGTGATCCTGGGCAAGTCATTTAACCCTCATTGCCCTGCCCCCTCCCAAAAAGTTATGTATACCTATTTTATTTATTTATTCATTTTTTAGTGAGGCAATTGGGGTTAAGTGACTTGCCCATGGTCACACAGTTAGTAGTATGTGTTAAGTGTCTGAGGCCCGATTTGAACTCCGATACTCCTGACTCCAGGGCTGGTGCTCTATCCACTGCACCACCTAGCTGCCCCTATACCTATTTTATATACCTATATACCTGGGGTCAAGTAAAACTTTCTCTGGTGAAAAGGGGTCGAGAGTGGAAAAAGTTTAAGAAATTCTACACTAGAGAGGGGAGAGATTTGTGGCAGGGAGACCAACTTGAGGCTTTTGTCATAGTCCAGGCATGAGAGGATGAGAGTCTGTCCTCAGGGTGCATGCAGTATTTGAAGAGAGAAAGTGCTTTGTCACTTTAAAGTACAATATACATTTCAGTTATTTTTATCTAAATAACTCAGTTTGAGTGGGAGAAAGTATTATATCCATCTCAGAATAAAACAACAAATATTACTTTAAAATGTAACCTTCTGGGCATTGTTAGATGATACAGGTCTATACCCTATTGCAGCTTTTTCCCCCAGTGGGGGAAAAAGGATTTTCAAGTGACCACTAGTAAATTGACACCCTCCCCTCAACTACCTCCCCATCACGAATATAGTAGGCTTCTCTGTTCACTGACACTTGGTCAGCCTTATAGTTCCTCTCCTCTCACCGTCTGTCCCTATCTTTTTGCCAGAAGGTTTTATTTGTCCGAGGGAAGCCCCCTGGACACCTGACTTCTCTCAACAAATCACTGCCAGAGTACTCCTGTCTTTTCCTTTCTCCCCTGCCAGGAATTGATGTCACTTCTTCCCTGGCTGCCAGCATTTAATGCCCCAAGGCATCATCACATACAGGCTGTTTACAAATCTACCATTCAGAAGTGAAAAACAACTAAGGAAAGCATTGTAATTAGTTATTATCAGTAACAGCATCACCACCAAGCCTTCACGAAATAGCTGATTGCCGCTGGCCTATGCTGGGCCATGTACAAAGATAGTACCATAGACATAGTCCCTGCCCTTGGGCAGCTCACAGCCTGAGACAGACGTAGTGCCATGGGCACAAACAGAAAGATAAGGTGACCAGATGGCCCTGTTTTGCTGGATGAGCCCTGTTTATGTCCTTTGAGCCTTGTTTACTTGAAGGTCCCAGAAAAGTATGGTACAAAAGCAGTAAAAATTCAGGGGGTAGGATTCTAACCTCTTAGAAGAGTGTCAAGGATACTGCCTTAAAAGAGGTTCTGCAGAAATAAGATGGTGAAAAACAAGAAAACATTTTGGGTGTTGTGCAAGAGAAGGAGAGTTGGATTTGGAGTTGAGATCTGGGTTGAGATCCTAGCTTTGTTCCTTATAAACTGGGTGACATTGGGCAAATTACTTCCTTTCTCTGGGCCTTGGTTTACCAACGTATAGAATGAGGAGACTGGATCAGATGACACATATGGTTTCTTCCAGCTCTAAGTCTATGATCCTATGTGCTTATTTAGCTTTTGAGTTGAATGACAACAACTTCCCCAATTTAAGATCAACTTACACTCTAAGCAGCGTGTTCTGCCCACTGTTCCAGTTGCTCTGTTTCAAAACAAAGTCCTATACTAGAGGATGTAATTTTGCATTTTTTAGGGGGTGCATTTAATATTTATTTTAACATGGTGAGCTGCTCTAGAGTGGAATGTTTTGTTGTTCAGAATCTAAAATTCTATGCTATGATTTAATCATCTGGAACCATTGGCCTAGGGATTATGCTCCTCTTGGGAACTGATGAATAAGAATTATCTTATTATTTATGTAGAGAGGCAGTAAGATTTTGCAACAACGACCTTGCTTTCTTGGGTAGTTTTTTTTTCTTACTCATTTTCATTTTCATGCCAGACAAAGAGGATTTGTGGGGCAAATTTGGTTTCGTTTTCTAAGTTTCTGTATAACTCCCACGTGTGTTTTTAGAGTTCTCAAAATGTTTTTTTCTTTTTTTTTTGGTGGGGGGTAGAGTACATATGGGATTAAATAGAATTTACAAGGCATTTCTAACACTAAGTCAGGTAGTTGTCTGGGACAATAGACTACAAATCAGCATCTGACAAAGGTAGGCAAGACTAGATTTAATCTTTTTTTTTTTTTTTTTAATGAGGCAATTGGGGTTAAGTGACTTGCCCAGGGTCACACAGCTAGTAAGTGTTAAGTGTCTGAGGCCAGATTTGAACTCAGGTACTCCTGACTCCAGGGCCGGTGCTCTATCCACTGTGCCACCTAGCTGCCCCCTAGATTTAATCTTAATATAGGGACATACTTGTTGGCTTTTTTGGACTTTTCTTAGAATGCTGGCTCAGAACCTCCATAAGCATGTAGAACTCCAAGCCAGTTGATGGCTCAGAAGAGATGAAGCCCAGTGGATAGCAGCAGAGAATAGTTCAGGAACCAGAGATGCTCAACAGAGATTCAATGCCTAGCATAGGCATGATACTAGATACTGCTCAGATTACAGCTTGACACCGCCAGATCACATTAGCAGCCCTGCAGTGCTGAAGACATGAGCTGTGCTGTCCTGACTGTAGGGGCTTCTTCTTCTTCTTCTTCTTCTTCTTTTTTTTTTGGTGAGGCAATTCGGGTCAAGTGACTTGCCCAGGGTCACATAGCCAGCAAGTGTCAAGTGTCTGAGGCCAGACCTGAATTCAGGTGCTTCTGAATCCAGGGCCAGTGCTCCATCCACTGTGCCACCTAGCTTCCCCAACTGTAGGGGCTTCTTACATGTTACGCTTCATGTTTGTTTGCTGGCCACACATTTCCTAATCATATATGTTCTCTGCATGTATGACCTTACTCGAGGTATACATGAAAGGAGTTTTCTTGTCACTTGATTTGCAAGGCTGTTTGGTTAAATATCTTTGTTTTGAACTGTGTCCTCTGGCAGGCTGGTAAAAGCAAACACATTACTGGGGGCATGAGATAAGGTTTTTGAGTGGGTGCTAACTCATGGTGCCTTGAAACTGGGGAAGATTTCTTGTAGTACCTCTTGTGAGTGGGCCTGAATTTATAGAACTATGTTATTATTATTATTATTTGCATCACCATTTATCTCGTCTCGAATAGTCTAAACTTAGTACTTCATTTTCTCACCATCTCCTCTCTTTTCAAACCTTGTAATCTGGCTCCTATCTTAGATTGTAAAGTGCTAGATTTAGAATCAGAAGGCTCGGATTTGAATCCTGACTCTCCTACTTTCTATTTGTGTGACCTTGAACAAATCACATAAGCTGTTTAGGGCTCAGTTTCCTCAGATGCAAAATGAGGGAATTAGAGTTTTGAAACTGAAATCCACAATCTCAAGATCCTCTTACCTCTGGCTGTTTTTTATGGGTCTTTTGCCTCTTCCTCTTTTCATCCTCTGAATGTAGACATAGATGAATGCTTCATCTATGCATTCACCTTTGTGACTTTTCACCCATTTTCCCAAGAGGTGTGATTGATATTTGTTGCTACTGCTAACTTCTACCTAATACAACTGGACTACAGGGTTTGTAAAGCACTTTACATATGCTATCTTATTCAATCCTTATAATAACACTGTGAAGTAGGTGCTATTATTATCCCCATTTTTTAGATAAACAAACTGAGGCTGAGTTAAGCAACTTACCCAGAGTCACACAGCTAAGTATCTGAGGTGAAATGGATTCCAGCACAAGTTTTCCCTACTCCAGAAGCCAGTACTTTATCCGTTTGCTCTACTTAGCTGCTTACTGATTGTCCTAGCACCTATCATTCTGCCCTGTTGGCTGTAGGTGCTCAATCAATCTTTTCAGTTCACAAATGAACACCAAGTGACCACTGCTCTTATTCATCTATGTTTAGCTTGGTACAGATTCTGTCAAGGCTTATCCAGTTGTAGGGGATAGGGAAAGGTTAGTGTTCTCATAGCTCTTTCATCAGTGTCATGGAGACAAATCCATATGTGTTGTTTTAGTTGTAGCTCAGTTGTATATTTTGGAAAAGTCAGCATTTATTTCTTTGTTAAATACTAAGGGAAAAGGGGATAAAGTTAACCCTGTTCGAAGACTGAGAAGGAAAAAAAAATAAAGATCATGGAACCCTAGGGCAGGTAGTGATTGGTTGGAGTGTGTGTGGGTGGGAGGGCAGGGGTTGTAGCTGGGAATCAAATGAAAGAGCATTTTCAATTTCCATTCTATAAACAGAGGCTTTTCTGAATATCTAGGACTTCTCTTCACATATAGTTAACTCTCAACTGGTTCAGGGGCTTTGGCAGAAAAAAAAAGTTTTCTGAGAAAATATAGTAAAACTCTAGTCGCAAAGCCCATTGGTATGACACGTTTTACTTATTGGGGGAGATGAGTGCCCTGCCCTTTATGGGGGGTAGGGTAGGATTGGGTAGAGTGGGAGTCAAATAGTAATTAATTAATCAAGCATTTTTAAGTACCTATTATGTTCCAAAGTACTCTGAATTTATTAGAAAAGAGATGGGAGTGGATAAAGCACCAACCCTGGATTCAGGAGGACCTGAGTTCAAATTCGAACTCAAACACTTGATACTTACTAGCTGTGTGACCCTAGGCAAGTCACTTAACCCTCATTGCCTGCAAGAGAGAGAGAGAGAGAGAGAGAGAGAGAGAGAGAGAGAGAGAGAGAGACGGACGGATGGGAAAAATAATTTTGACAAGTCTGGGAACAGGATTTGGGGTTGGGCAACTTGTTGGAAAAGTATAATGATAGCTTACATTAATGAAGTACTTTCCAAATGCCTTTACATACATTATCTCATTTGATCCCCCCAAACCTGTGAGGTAGGTAGTGTAATTATTATTATCCTTATTTTATATATGAAACCGAGTCCCAGAAAGGTTGGGAGAGACAAGGTGTTTCAGAGGAAAGAATTATTTACCCTGGATTCAGAGGAATAAGAATGAAATCCTGCCTCAGACTCTTATTGCCTGTGTGACCCACCAGCAAGTCACTTAATCTCTGTGGGTCTCACATCTACATCTTAAAAATGAAGGGTTTGACCTAGAGGCCCCTGTCTGCTCTATATCTATCATCTGCTAAAGGCCACACAGGTAATATGTGACAGGGCTTGAGCTTTGGGTTTTCCATTGTATTAGTAATCCTAATAAAAAAAATTATTGGCACCCTGTTTGATCTAGAGAAAAAAATATAAAATATTTAGTCTGGCAAATTTAAGGCCCCCTGCAATCTGGTTCCCACCTACTTTTCCCAGTTCACCTAATTCTTCCTTTCATGTACAAGCGGTTATTCTGGCCTACTAATTATCCCCTGAACGCACCAATTCATCTTGTGCCTCCTAGGCTTTTCCTAGGTAGTCCCTCAATGCACCTTCTCTGTCAATGACCTCTTGGAATCCTTAGCTTCTTTCAAAGTACATCTCAGGTGTTTGCTCTTACACAAAGACTTTTCAGATCTTGCCAGTTGTCACATTTCTCTCTCCCTCCCTCCCTTCCTCCCCTTCTCTCCGTGTCTGTCCTCTCTCTCTCTCTGTATCTCTGTGTCTATCTGTCTCTCTATGTTTCTGTCTCTCTTTGTGTGTCTGTCTCTATCTGTGTATCTTTTTCTGAGTCTGTCTGTCTCATATTTACTTGTGTGCATGTTGTGCACTCTCTCCCCCACAGAAGAATATAAGCTTTTTAAGAGTAGGGATTGTGTTGCTTTTGTATTTGCATCCTCCATTGCTCCCATGGTATTTTACATGTAGTTGGTGATTAGCAACTTTAACATGGACAGCATACTGCACCTGCAGTCAGAAAGACCTGAGTTTAAATTCAGCTTCAGCTATTTACTAGCTGTGTGAACCTGGACAGGCCACTTAACCTCTGCCTGCCTCAGTTTCTTCCTGTATAAAATGGTATAATAATCGCACCTACTTCCCAAAGTTGCTGTGAGGTTCAAATAAGATACCATTTGTAAAGCACTTTGCTTGTTGAATTGAATTACAATTTCTGTTGTTTGGTTCTATGTTATTTTTTCTCTCATAATAAAGTATTTTAATTTTTAAAAGCAAAGCATTCATTATTATGTACAATTGATAACAAATGAATTAGTAATCAAGCTCTTAGGATACTAGTAAAGAAAAGTTGGGGTGCCAGGGGTGACTTCTTAAGACAAGTTCTCCCTTAAAGTTACTTTTTGGGGTATACTTAACTACCACCATCTAGTGGCAGTGAGAAGTACTGAAAAGAAGAAAACAGCCCTGTGAAAACATGAACTGAGGCCTAGTAAGCAGGGTTGCATAGACCAGAAACTATGACAGTAAATAATGCTGGTTCATTTGGTACCGGAAGGCAAGAGGAAAGACCGTGAAAGAGCAGAATCACATGACGATGCTGATTCTTTGCATTGTCTTTAGGTTCTTCTCCATTTTTGTTACCCTCCTCAAGATACTCTCCAGTTTATTAATGTCCTTCCTATCCTCTGGACACTTGGGATTAAAACTATGTTCCACAAATGTTCTTACCAGAATTACCAGTATAGTAGAGTAGCACCATATGGAAATTGTGCTAATTATTCAATGTTTTCCTATACTTATATTGTATATACAATTATAAACAATATATTATTCCATATGTTATATAAAATATAATTGTATATGTTTATACATAGACAAAATATGTATAATATATTAAATATAATCCATGATATAAAATAACACAATAATGTAATATAGTATATATAATTATGTATAGACTATATATGTATGTATGTATGCATGCATGCAAGCATGTATTCCTATAACGATTTCCTACAACCTTCACTCCTCAGATTATTCTCCACCATCATCATGCTCCCAGGAAGAGGTCACCACCAGGAGACTCATCATCTGGAGACTCTATCAGCTCATCAATATTGTCTACTCACACCTCATCAATATTGTTTGTAGTCTCTGCTCCTCTGATTGGAAGGCTGGAGGGTAGAGCACCAAATTCTCCCAAAGCCTCATTTAAAGAAGACTCAGAATTCCCAGGCAGCTCTCCATTTCCTTCCATTTTGCACTGCTTGGTTTGACTCCTCCATCATTATTGTTCTTGGGCAAGGCTACCTTTACTTCACCTTTCCCACCTCCTCCACCCTTTTAGCTTCCTTTTGTATATTGTTTTCCCCCATTGCCATGGAGGACCATTGCTAGTCATCCTGACCTTGCCACTGGACTCTGATGACTGTGGAGGAGAGAGTGGGTCTGATGACAGCACATCTCTGCCTCATTTAAATCCAATTCAGTGCAAGTCAAGACATCAGTCTCCTGACGTCATTGGTCCTCTTTGAGAATAGAGGAAGAACAACAGCAATTCCCCATAAGATTGTAAACACCTTTCATTAAGGCAGGGGCTGTCTTTTTCTTATTTATATCCCCAGTGCTTAGCACAGTGCCTAACACACAGTAAATGTTTAAGAAACATTTATTGAATTGAATTAATTTCTTCAGAGAGAGACACACACACACACAAAATCTCTCCAGGGTATAATAATCTAGGGTATACTTCTCCTAGGGTGAGGTATATCTTCACCATCTTTCCCTCAATTATCTGCCCCCTCTCCTCCATAGGTTCCTAAACCAACAAGTGTTGTACAAATGACAGTGTTTCCGGGACACCTCATTTTCATGATTCTAGGTTTCAGGTTAATAGGATTTAGGGCTGGAAGGCACTTTTGAGATCATGTAGTTGATACCCTTTATTTTGAAGAAACTGAGATTCAGAAAAATGAAAGTTCTTACCAGACGTCACACAACAGATGCAGGAACAGGAAATAGCAAACCATGCCGGTGTTTTTGCCAAGAAAACCTCAACTGGGGTCACAAAGAACTGGATACACCTGAAAATGACTGAACAACTACAAAAGCAGAGACAGAGTTTGAACTCACATCCTCTGTCCATAAAGGCTGGTGATCTTTTTGCTATTTGATGGTGTCATTAAGACATGAGCTATCATTTGAAAGCCCTAGAGAAAATGGTAGAAAACATGATGAGTCTGGGCAAATCTTCAGGTTTCAGAAGTTTGGGAAGAAGATAAAATTTACTATTAGATGAAGCAGAAAATGCTTTTCATGACAGCTAATAGCTGAATCATTAGAGTTCAATGTGGCCAAATTTTTATGACTCTTTTTTCCCCTTCTTTTATATTCTTAGGTTTGTTATGAAAACAAACTTTTGTGACTGCTAGAGTGTCAGACAGGCAGATCAAAAAAGATAATCCATCCATTCTTTTGATTTCAGTTTTAAAAGCTCAGTTTGACAAGTATTTGGTAAGTGCTTTCTATGTGTAAAACTTAGTGGGCTTACAGAGACAAAAATAGAAAGTCCCTGTTCTCAGGAAGTTTACATAGAGAATGTATATAGGTATATACTTACATAAACATACATATACACATGTGTTGTATATATGTACATACATTTATATAGGTATACACATACTCACATATGTACACATATGTGTATATATCTGGATATATAAACAGATACACATACATAAATATGTACACATATGGATATATGTTCATACACACATATATACATGTATGTATATGTGTATACACACATCTACACCTACACTTACATTTTTTTTTTGGTGAGGCAATTGGGGTTAAGTGACTTGCCCAAGGTCACACAGCCAGTAAGTGTTAAGTGTCTGAGGTCAGATTTGAACTCAGATACTCTTGACTCCAGGGCCGATGCTCTATCCACTGCGTCATCTAGCTGCCCCCTACACTTACATCTATATCTACATCTACATCTACATGTACACCCACATCTACATCTACACCTACATCTATATATATATGTATATATATGAGTATATCTATATCTATCTATCTATCTATCTATCTATCTATCTATCTATCTATCTATCTATCTATCTATCTATCTATCTATCTATCATCTATCTGGAGTGTAATCCTAGGCATTAAGGCTGAATGCATCCACTGAGGGGGAGATCGAATGCCAACTTTAGGGAATAGCTAGTAGGCCATTTAGTCTGAAACTAAGACATCCTTAAAATTCATCCTTAGCTGTAATTTGTAATAAAATGGAAACTTCTAGAGGTAAGTTCAAGGAATCATTTTGTAATTATTGCCTTAAATTTATATGAAAACATAATACTCCAATTGTGAAAAATTATAAACAAACAAAATTATACACAATATTTTTATATTCTGTAAAAATTTAATTCACTATGTCTAATCTAGTCTGGAAAAATAAAGAATTGGATTTATGAAAAATTATAGGTTTAGAAAAATTATAATTGGGCCATAAGTCCCATCTGGGTTGCCATTCAAATGTAGAAATATTTTAAACTGACTAGGGCTAATTTGGGGGCTAATCTGACTGGAGGACTAATCTGGGGATTTTTGACTGACCGGCTATCTGACTGCAATTAACTTAATATGGACTGTTTAAAAATTTCTCCACACTGCTCTCAAATTGATGAGCAAAAGATTAAGAAGCCTCTTAACTAAATAATCAAAGCAGAGTTTATTTATGAGATACTATTTGAAATTATGAATACAGGGAAATAAAATGTACAACCTGACTGCATTCTGGGCATCTCTTCCCACCTTTTGTGCCTGGAACTTTTTTAATACAATAAGGGCCGTTGCCCGCCTTTTGCCTTAGGGTATGTTACACTTTCACTGCTCAACTACTTTCTTCTAACTTTCCTCTTAATCTTCTGGCCTCCTTCCAGCATCTCTAGTCTCCATTCCCTCCTTGTAGCCCCTTTCTGTCCGTTTCTCTCCAATCTTGTCCTTCGGCCTCCTTTTCTGTTCTTAGCTTTTTCTCCTTCCCCTGTCTCTTAGTGCCTTTCTGCCTCCAGCCTTTCTGCTCCCTTAATCTCCTCAGCCCCACCTGAGTCTAATTCCCAGGTCTATATATATATTTTCCTTTTCTCCACTCAAATCTTGGGGTTTGTTTTTTTTTTTTTGCCCCCACAGACCCCAAGCTAATCTGCCAGCCAGGGCTGCGGCTAGGGCTGGGGGGACGCTTGAGCATCACGTGCCTCAGCACAGGCTACGCCAGAGCCTGGCCTGGACAAGCCCAGGATCTCTGGGATAGATCTGCTCAGGTCGGAAGGAGCTGGGGGCTTTTTCCTCCCAGTTGTCTGACCTGGCAGCCCACGGGGCTCTTTGGCTCAGCTGAAGTGGAGGGGGAAGGGCGCCAGCTCCTCCCACACAGAAGAGACCCTGAGGGCCTAAGGCTTTCTAATCTCAGCCCAAAGGTAGGGTCCCCAAATCAAAAGAAATTTCCACAATTCCTAAACTAACAAATTGACCTCAGATCTGAAAATACATGGCACATGTTTGGATTTGACTCAATATTTCCACTTCCCTCTTAAATTTAAAAAAATATATTTCAGGGGCAGCTAGGTGGTGCAGTGGATAGAGCACCGGCCCTGGAGTCAGGAGTACCTGAGTTCAAATCGGGCCTCAGACACTTAACACTTACTAGCTGTGTGACCCTGGGCAAGTCACTTAGCCCCAATTGCCTCACCCCCCTCCCCAATATATTTCTTTGTGGTTTATACATTTTTTATCTTTAGAAGGGGAAGAAATACTGAAGTAGGAAAGAGAAAGCTGAAGGAGTCACTGCTTGGTTGTTTCCCTTGTCTTACCAAAGTAGCAGTTGAGGTTATATCTGCTTAAAGAGAAGGAAGGGGCTGAATTAGGGGCCTGAAAAACAGAGAAATTTTGGAATAGTAATTGTAGGGAGTGTGCTAAGAGATCAGCAAAGGATGAAAAATAGCTTTTCTGAGCAGCAGTGATGCATGGCCCATTTGAATTGGGCATGAATTTATACTGGACAAGGCTAGCATCTCTCCCAGGGGGACAGAGTACTGGACCTGGAGTCAGAAAGAACTGAGTTTAAATTTATCCTCAGACATTTACTAGCTCTGTGACCTAAGCAAGTTACTTAACCTCTCTCTGCCTCAGTTTGATCCTCTATAAAGTGGGGTAATAATAGCTCCTACTTCTCAAGATTATTTTGAGGATAAAATAATATTTGTAAAATACTTTGCTGCTGTCGTCATTGCAATCACCATCATCATCACCACCACCACCAACACCAGAGCAGGAAGGAGTTGGTAGAGCTGCTTGGTGTCTGGGGAGTGACACTGCAGTAATGTCAGGTTCCAGCAATTATAGTGCACAATGTCCAAATTTGCTCTCACAATGTCACCGAGTCCCATCTACAACATTTTCTCAGTGCCCATACCCAACAATTTGCATAGAATGCTCACCACCTGGGCCTTTAGTACCTTACCCATGACTCATTGCCTGCAGTTCCTTGCCTTCTGAAAGTAAAAGATTAGATTTGGATTGTCTTTTATTGCCCATAAATCCAGTAACACAAAAGAGAACATAGGTATGTTACAAGGAGGAATAACCAGAGACCTTGCTCTTAGCTTGTAGACAGCAAGGTACATTGGGGTAGAACTGGTTAGAAGCATAGTCTTTGACAAGAGTTGACATTAAAGAAGATTGAGTGTGGAGTGACCACATACGAGCCACTTAATGCCTTTGAGCCTCAACTTCCTCATCTGTAAAATGTAGATAATGGTAGCCATAATAATTTTCTTACAAGGTTATTTCCTGGGCAAATGAGATAGTCTATGTAAAATTATATGTAAATACAAATTATTTAAAAAAGAAAAAAATCTTTGCTGTGGAGACCAACTGATACCTATACCCTTCCAGGTGCTGGGAGTGGGGGTTGGGAACTGTCTCCTTTCCTTCCTTTCCTTCCCCTTCCCCTCCCCTCCCCTTTTCTTTCCTTTCCTTCCTTCCTTCCTTCTTTCCTTCCTTTTACTCTTTCATGTAGGGATAGAAGTGACTTTGTTATTGACCAGATAACAGGACAAAGGTTGTTGGATCCATTCAGCTCTTTTCAGTTTATCTCTTAGGGGTAAGATTTATATGGAACAAGGTTGGAAAGGAGTCAGTCAGTCATTTAGCACTGTGGATACAAAGAAAGGTAAAAACACGGTCCCTGTCTTCAAGGAGCTCATATTCTAACGAGGAAGAGAAACATGTAAATAATTATATACATATAAGATACATGCAGTGTAAATGGAAGGCAGTCTTGCTAGGCAGGGCAGGCTGTGTGTGTATGTTTGTAGACACCACCAAAAGTTTCTTGCAGAGGGTGGGATTTGAGCTGAGTTTTAGAGGAAGTCAGGAAGTGGTGGTGAGAAGGAGAATATGGCAGACAGGTATTGCAAAGACTTGGGGACAGGAGATGATTTGTTTGTGAGGAATATCAAGTGGGTCAGAGTAGCAGGATTATAGAGTGAATGGAAAAGAATAAAGTATAAGAATGGTAGGAAGGACCTAGGTTATGATGGGCTTGAAATGCCCAGTAAAGCATTTCATATTTTATCATGGGAGTCATAGGTAACCACTAAAATTTATTAAGTAGTGGAGTGAATTGTTGAGATTTTCATTTTAAGAAAATCCTGTTGACAAGTGAGTAGAAGATGGAATGGACTAGGGAGAGCCCTGAGGCAAGGAGACCAGCCAGAGGACAATTGCTCTATTGTTTCTTTTTGAGGTGATGAGAGCCCAAACAAGGGTGGTGGCCTAAGTGCATTGACCAGGATATGGACAAGAGATATGAAGGTAGAAATGACAAAACTGACCATGTTCTGTATATGTGTGGTGAGTGTGAGTGAGGGGGTTTAGAATGACATCAAGGTTATGAACCTGCATAATTTGGAGAATAGTGATCCTTTCCAGACTAAGAGATATGTTGGGAAGAGGAGTGGGTTCTTTTTGGGATATTTTGAGTTTAAGATGTTGAAAAGACATCCAATTTGAGATGTTCAAAAGGCTTTTGGTGATGTTTGATTAGAACTCAGGAAAGAAGTTATGACTGGATATATAGATTTGGAAGAATCTGTATAGAAATAAAAATTCATCCTATGTAAGCTGTTGAGATCACCAAAGGACATAATAGAAATGGAGAAGAGAAGAGAGCTGAGGATAGATCCTTGTGGGAGAAAGAGTTTTCATACATTCAGGAGGAGAGCCAGGAGATAATAATATCATAAAAATTAGAGAGGAGAAAAAATCAAGAAGAAGAAGGCAATTGACAGTTTCAATTTCACCTTTATGCACCAAATATTTTAGAATATGTTTTTAAAGGAAAAGTTAAATGAATTACAGGTGGAAAAATTTTATAGTTAAATACAGAAAGGCAGAAATATTAGACACATATTTTTCAGATCATAATGCAACAAAATTATATATAATAAGGGACCATGTAAACACAGAATAAAATGTGTTGGAGACTAAACAACCTAATATTAAAGAACGAGTGGGTTAAAGAACAAATCATAGGAAGACTAATTTCATCAAAGAGAATGATAATAATGAGATAGCATCTACAAACTTATGGGATACAGAAAAAGCAGTAATAAGAATAAAATTTATATCTATAAATGCTTATATCAATAAATTAGAGAAAGAACAGACCAATGGACAGAGTAAGCAGCAAAAAATATAGAAAGAACAAACTAAAAATTCCCAACTAAACACTAAATTGGAAACCCTAAAAATTAAAGGTGAGATTAACAAAATTGAGTATAAGAAAACCATTGAATTAATAAATAAAACTAAGAGTTGGTTTTATGAAAAAACCCAAATTACTAGTTACTAGTATTAAAGATGAAAAGAATGAATATACCATCAACAAAGGTGAATAGGGAATGAGTTATTAAAGCTACCTCTTTTTGCAGATGATATGATGATATACTTGGAACATTCCAAAGACTCAACTAAAAAGTTAGTGGGTTATTCCCCAATTGACAAATGGTCAAAAGATATAAACAGGCAGTTTTACAATGAGAAATGCTCTAAATTATTATTGATTAAAGAAATGTAAATTAAACCAACCTTGAGATATCATTTTACACCTATCAAATTGGCTAAAGTGATGGAATGGGAAAGTGACAAATGTTGGAAGGGATATGGAAAAATTGGGACACATTCACTGTTGGTGGAAATGTGAGCTGATCCGACCATTTTGCAGAGCAATGTGGAATTATTCTCAGTGATATTAAACTATCTATACCCTTTGACTTAGCAATACCACTGTTTTCCAAGGTAATTAGTGCAGAAGAAAAATAACCTATATATTCTAAAATATTTATAGCAGCTCTGTTTGTGGTAACAAAGAACTGGAAACTGTGGGGATGCCAACTGGGGAATGGCTGAACAAGTTTTGGTATATACTGTGTCATAAGAAATGATAAGCTTGATGATCTTAGAAAAACATGGATAGACTCACATGAAATAATGAAGAATGAAATGAGCAGAACCAAGAGAATATTGTATACAGTAACAACAATGTTGTTTTAAGAACAACTTTGAGTGACTAAATCAATTTGAATAATATAAATACTCAACTCAACTTCAAAGGACCCATGAAGGAAGATGCTATCTGCTTCCAGAGAAAGAACTGATAATTAGAAATATGTATAGCATAGTTCTACATATACATGTATATGTATATCTATATATGCATATGTAGATGTGTATATATATGCATATATCTACATCCATTTTTTGGGTGGGGAGGTGGAGAAAAATATAAAAAGCACACAGCAGAGAACAAAAGAAAATTTAAATGGAAGCAGAGAAAGCAGTGTAGTTTTGAAAACAATGTGTAATACTTAATGTAGAGATTTTTTAAGTAAGCAGTGTGAAATATAAAATCATGGTTTTATACTCAATCCTCTTTTTATGTTGTACTGTGTACATAGAAATGTTCTTTTTATCTTTATGTATTTCAGTTCAAAATGGATAAACAAGAGTGAGAAAAAGATCACTGGTGGCTCTGGAGAGAGCAGTTTCAGTTGAATAATAAGATCACAAGTCAGATTCAGGGGGTTTAGAATGGAGTGAGAGTGAAGAATGTGGGAACACCTAGCAGAGATGACTTTTTTAAGGAGTTTAATCAATAAGGGGAAGAAAGATCTAGAATGGTAGCTAACAGGGATCTTCAGATTAAGTGAGAGTTAAGGATGGGTGATACATGGGCATGTTTGTAGGTAGCAGGGAAGGAGCTAATAGATAGGGAGAGAGATTGAAAATGAGAGAAGAAGAGGGGCAGCTAGGTGGCACAGTAGATAGAGCACTGGCCCTGGATTCAGGAGGACCTGAGTTCAAATCCGGCCTCAGACACTTGATACTTACTAGCTGTGTGACCCTGGGCAAGTCACTTAACCCCAATTGCCTCAGCCCCCCCCCCCCAAAATGAGAGAAGACAAGATGATAGAGAGACAATATTCTTGAAAAGATAAGAGGTGACAGGATAAAGGGTATATGTCAAAAGGTTTGCCTTGGCAAGGAAAAGGGCCAGCTCTTCATGAGAGATGGGTGGAAAATATAATGGAGGAAGACATCTGAGTGATGAGACATGTGAGGAGAAAAGAAACTTTCAGTGAACAGCCTCGACTTTTCCTGTGAAGTATAGGGTAAGGTTTTCAAATGACAGGGTAATGGGAAGGGATGCTTTAGGGGGCATAAAGAGAGATGAGAATATTTAGAACAATTACTGTGGTGAATGGGATATAGCAAATTGATTAAGGGGATGTAAAAGGATTGCATAGTTGCTGTGAATACCCAATTGAGATAATTTATTATAATTTTGTAGTGGACCAAGTCAGCATGGTTTCATGATTATTTCTAGCTTTTTTTGGCAGCATGTGAATAAAAGACAAGGAGAGGGGTATGAGTAAAGTACACCACTACTGGAAAGGGTGGACAGGGATGAGTGTTATCAGGTAGAGGCAGGCTCAGTGAGAGCCAGATGAAGGAAAGAGTGAGAAAGGAAAAAGTTTAACATGAAAATCAATTTGTTAATTATGGAGCAGGCATTTCATAGAGCCCAGTGACTAGGTCAGGTAGCTCTACAGTGGAATATTTGAGGAGTAGAGTTAAGGGGGACAGGAATAAGGGAGCAAGAAGCTGGAGATGGGAAGTGGATTTTGCACATCAATGGCGGGGTTCAGAACCATAGAGATAAGAGTATGAAGAGGCTGGATTATGCCAATCATTGAGGAATAATTCCAGGCAGAGTTTATGTGTGGTTTTTTGACTTTCTTGCAGGGCAATGAGGGTTAAGTGACTTGCCCAGGGTCACACAGCTAGTAAGTGTCAAATGTTTGAGGCCAGATTTGAACGCAGGTCCTCCTGAATCCAGGGCTGGTGCTCTATCCACTGTGCCATCTGGCTGCACCCCCCAAAGTATCTGTGTTTTAAAGTAGTCTATTAAGAGGAAGGTGATTAAACTGAATATTCAAAGTCCTCCCTCAAGATCCAATCTTATGGAAAGTGGTGGTATTTAGGTACCGTAGGATCTACCTTGGAGCAGTCAGGACCAGGAGAAGGTATAGTATGATGGAGCTTGGTGAGGAGTCAGGAGATGGCATTTGAAGATATCTCTAGTCAAGGATTGGCTCTGGAGCATTGAAGAAGGCCTTAGGAGACGTAGATTTGATCTTGGACTGATGTAGGGATTGTTGGAAACATCTTAGAGCAATGCCAGAGTCTAGAGGTTGGTGATAGGATTCCGAGCTATTATAGGTCTTATAGAGATCATTATGAAGGCCCTGGAGGAAAGACATGATGTGTGTGGGGGGAGGTTGGAGAGGTTGTAGTCAGAGAAAGAACTTGCTGGTGAGGCATTGAAAGGAAAAGAGAGCATCCAGAGCTAGGTGGCCAGATTCCAGGATAACTTAGGGATCACTGAGAAGGTCCTGGAAGGAAAGGACATTTCTAAACTCAAATGAGATATTAGCCTGGGGTCATGGAGTAGCAGGTGAAGAAGAAGCAAATTGATTTTAAAAATAGGTTTAAATTCCCAAAGACTTCTCCAATTAGTTGGCTAGGTGTAACTGACTAGGGAGTCTAGCTAGTCACAAAAGGCTTGTAATAGTTCTGGGTCTATGAACAAAAGAATTGGGCAGCAGAAGCCCCAAAGAAGCTGAAGACCAGTAGATGGCAACTCAGTGGCAGCAATTGAGTGCAGCTGCTTAGTAGAAATCAACATGGAACTGATAATAGATAAGCCTGAAACCTCAGTTCAGTGGAGGAAGAATCTCTTCTGATATCATCAAAGATATTGGTTGCTCGGTGGGGAAACAAGCATCAGCATTAGAAACACGAGTTACCTTGATGATGTATTTTGTGCATCCTTTTTCTCATTGGGGATATGGTAGCCCTGTGTATCTGAGAATCTTTCTTGTCACTTATTTTGCTGCTTTATCTAATTAAATGTCTTTTGCTTTGGATGAATGTAATCTCTGGTTTGTTGGTAATTTCATGAGATGTGATTTTGCCTGGATACTGACCCACAATGTGCCTAGAACCTGGCTTAGCTTTCAGGACCTCCATCTGTGAGCAGAGACACAAGCATTCTCATTTGTTTCTTTTCTCCTTAGTTTCCCATCATCCCTATTTTTAAATTTGTCCTTCATCTTCTCTTGACTCTCTTTCATTGGTATACATGGAGTGGACTATTTGTGCTGACAGGCCCTCTTTCACTTTGTTTTCTTGATGTCCTCTCATTACTCCTGTTATACCAGGACTTCCACTGGCCCATCCATCCCTTCTGCCACCCCACCCCCCTGAACTGAGTGCTCTGAATTATTATTATTATTATTTGTGAGGCAATTGGGGTTAAGTGACTTGGCCAGGGTCACACAGCTAGTAAGTGTTAAGTGTCTGAGGCCAAATTTGAACTCAGATCCTCCTGGATCTAGGGCTGGTGCTCTATCCACTGTGCCACCTAGCTGCCCTGGGTGCTCTGAATTATGATCATAGAACCCTAATGTGACAGAACCATTGATTTAAAGTTAGAAGGACCCTCAGAGATCAGATAGTCCAACCTCCTCCTTGTACAGTTGAGAAAACTGAGGCCCAGAGATATTGACAAATAGAGTTATTGGAAGAGTCAGGATTTCAATCCAGACCTTTTGATTTCACAACCAGTATGTTTTCCATTGTCTTGCATTGCTTTTCATTTTACTTGTAGGGCAGAGCTGGCCCTGGGTAGAATGAAGGAGGGGAATCCTGTGTCTGCAATCCATGCCACCTTACCTCCCCCTTCTCCCTTTCAGCTATTCAAAACCTTCACAATTACCTATCCTCAGCCTCCCAGAGTACCTTCCCTCCCTACTCCTATAGTGACCTCATGGGACACTTTTTTTTTCTGAGGAGAAACCTATCCTGTCTCTTTCCTTTTCCCTTCATAGAAACTCATCTGCCCTGTTTTACATTCCCTCAGGGTATTGCTACTGACTGGAATCAGAACAAATTAATGCCAAGGTGTTAATTAATGCTATTTTTTGTGGACAAGATAGAAAGATATAACTTGAATGATTGTGCAATTAGGAACATTCAGAACTGGTTGAATGGTGGGGCTCAAAAAGATGTAATTAGTGGTTCAATATCAATTTGACACCTACAAAGTGGGACTTGATATACCAGTCACAGAGGACAAAATAGATGTGTAAATCCAGGGCATGAATGGACAACTAAGTGTTTACATTATAGACAATAAGGTATTTAATTGTGTGTTTGTGGGAGGTATAGATTAGGGTGTCACTATATGAACAGGAGAGGGGGAGGATCGCGGAGAGCCTTATAGCTAGACTTAAGGGAGGGAAGCAGCATAGGCAAGGAACAAGTATGCATTTTGGGGATATTCTTTGTTGTTTTTTAAAAATGTTTTGCAGGGTAGTGAGGGTGAAGTGACTTGCCCAGGGTCACACGGCTAGTAAGTGTTAAGTGTCTGAGGCCGGATTTGAACTCAGGCCCTCCTGAATCTAGGGCTGGTGCTTTATCCACTGCACCACCTAGCTGCCCCCTTGGGGGCATTCTTGAAAGGTTCCAGGATAAGTAGCCTATATTCAGATATTTCCTTCATCCTGGTGTAATGATAGGAATGATGCCACCTACTGGAGACTTACTATAGGAAAGCTCCACCACGAGGAGAATGCCTCAGAGGGCAAGGCCATGCGGCTTTTCCTTGGCGTCAGGAAGTGACATTTGCTCATGGTTGCTGTCTATCAAGGCTACCAGCCAATCAACTCGAGGAGCCTCCTATTTTCTGGGAGGGGACAGGAAGGAGGAAGGAGGACCTGCGCGGAGAGGTCTGTGTCTTTTGGGTTTCTGACTTGGTGGTGATGGCAGGAAAAGACAGAGAGGAACTGAGGAAAGATAGGATTGCGAGGTTGTAAGAATTCTGTTCTCAATCTTTCTCTTTCTGTATTTCAATAAACCCTTAAAAATCTAAACTCATTTTATTGGTGATTTTAGTCAGTTTCCCCCAAAACTGGGGGAACAGATTAGAACCCACATTTAGAATCTTAAATTTCACACTGGCTCTGGTTAAGGGACAGACAAATCTAAAATAAACAAATAGAGACTGGGTTTAGTGACTGAGCTATGTCAGATTTGCATCCATAAAGGTGGTAGGATTCTTTTCTAATCCACATCAGGTACATACAATATCCTCCTGCTCCTCCACTTTTTTTTCCTCCAGCTGGGCTCCTATATAAAGCAAAGAGAGCTGCTGAATCCTTGGAGAGTCTGGCCTTCCAAGTCTTATGCTATTAAAGAGATGCTTGGGCCATTGAGAGATTGAGTGATTTGGTCACACAGTTGGTATATATCAACAGCTGGACTTGAACCTATGGCTTTCTTTATTTCAGGGCCAGCTTTCCCTTTGTTGTATCATACTGATCTTCATGTACACACATGCCCAAAGTTTAATGCTGTTTCACCACAGCAACATTATACTGTATAGTAAAAGAGAAAATAATATAATTAGAAAATATACTGCAATTGTAATCCTAAATTCAGCCGTGATTCTCCCCAAGTATATTTAACCCTATGTGTATAAATGCTTATAAAGCAAACAAGCTATACATTTATTTTTGTGGGGCAATGAGGGTTAAGTGACTTGCCCAGGGTCACACAGCTAGTAAGTGTCAAGTGTCTGAGGCCAAATTTGAACTCAGGTCCTCCTGAATCCAGGGCCAGTGCTTTATCTACTGCACCACCTAGCTGCACTCAACAAGGTATACTTTAAAAGTTATTTTAAAAATCATTTCAGGAGACATTTTTGTAATCTGAGTGGGACAAAAGAGGATTATTTTCTGTTTATAGAAGCCTTATTAAATATTGAAATAAAAATATAAAGGTTTATATGTTCTTTTGTACTACATACTCATTTATTTTTTGGTGCTTCTCCTTTATTCTACTCAAGTCTTATTCAGTTTTTAAAAATAGGACAGTAAAAAGATGTTATATTTTTCAATGTGTTCAAACCCACTCTTGATTATGGTAATGGGTATGAAGAATAGTGCAGATCATTGAAATATACAAATAATTGAGCAACTTCATTCCCATTTCCATTACACCCATCAACAACCTTCTGATTAAAGCTACTAAGAAGTAACAAGACTGCTTCATTAAAGCATTTATTACTTCATTTCTTAGCCCACTTTCTCATTGCAATGTAAAAAAGGTGGTAATCCTTATGTATTTGTAAACTGCACTTCATATTACAAAAATGATGCTACTAAAAAAATCCTCCAGATTTCTTCTGGGTAAGGTGTCCTGGAGCAGCTGAGTCTCAGCAGATCCTCAGAAGAGAAAGAATGCCCAGTCTACTCATTGTCTTCTTCATGATCTTCTTTCTCCTGGAGTCTGTGACAGAAATTATAGAAAATGGTTTCATCATCCTAGCGCTGGGCATAAGTGGGTGTGATATTGGACCCTGCACCCATTGTTATATGATCCTTGCCAGCCTGGGCATCTCTCACCTCTCTTTCTATAGTGGGTGGCAGTTCTTAGCAACTTGTACACATATTTCTCCCCAATAAACAGAAGGCTCCACTTTTTCATTTTCAGGAATTTTACTAACATGGCCATGTTCTAGTTGACCACCTGGTTTGCCATTTTCTATTGTGTGAAAATTTCTTACTTCACTCACCCAATTGTCCTCTGACTGAAGTGGAAGATTTCCCATTTGGTCCCCTGGCTACTGCTATGGCTCCTACTGATATCCATTTTGATATGCATCTCAGGTTTTGTAAAGAGCTATTATATTTTCCAACTGCCAGTCACTGAATTACTCAAAAAAGACCACTTTGGATGATATATGTATTTTTCAGAGGTATTTTTTCTTTCCACTGCAAATGTTTGTTTTGTCCATTACTTTCCTCTTTTTCCTGGTCTCTACCATCTTTCTTATTTCCTCCCTGTGCTGACACTTGGGGAACATGCTGGTCCTCAGGATCCA
This sequence comes from Dromiciops gliroides, assembly GCF_019393635.1. Classification (NCBI taxonomy): domain Eukaryota; kingdom Metazoa; phylum Chordata; class Mammalia; order Microbiotheria; family Microbiotheriidae; genus Dromiciops; species Dromiciops gliroides. The sequence goes on along the minus strand of NC_057865.1, from coordinate 101,569,573 downwards.
AGTATTCAGGTCCATATCACAACCTTGAAGTCACTTTTCTTCTTTCTCATCCTCTATATACCATACCTTCTGTCTCTGATAATCACCAACACAGCACAGGGTTTCAGTTTTCAATTCTCAGTTTGGGGTATGGGAGGTAGTGACTTATGCTGACATCTCCATCCATTATGCCTTCTTGATCCTGAACTGTTCAAAACTGAGAAGGGCTATAAATAATATGCCTCATGAACCAGAGACTGCATAAGAGGAATTCAATTCTGATGTGATAACTATCAGTAATCAATACTAAGTAATGACCAATATTGCTACTTGTGATATAGATGCATAAGAATTAGAAAGGAAGAATGAAAGGAAGGAAAAAAGGGAGCAAGGAAGGAAGGAAAGAAGGTGAAAGGAATGAAGGAAGAAACAAGGAATGAAAATATATTTTATTAACTACTTCAGCATTGACAGAGGTGCAAGGAGAAAAACTAACAGGACTATCATAGCCAAATTTCAAAATTCCCAGGCTAAGGAGAAACTGTTGGAAGCAACAAGAAAAAAGCCCCAACCATTTAAATGCTGTAAAGGTACAATAAGGATCTCACAAGACCTAATAGTTTCTACAATAAAAGCTTGATCTTAGAACACACACACACACACACACACACACACACACACATGTTCCATTTATATCTCTATCTCTATACACACATATATTCCATTTATATATATGTTCCATATATGTATGTGTGTATATATATTCTATTTATATATGCATTCCATTTATATATACATTCCATTTATATATGTGTTCCATATATATGTGTATGTATATGTATAAAATAAACAATGAAATATTTAAGGCTTTTTTGTTGGGGTGGGGAGTCAGGAAGGAGAGAAATAGTAAAATAGATATGCTATTCCCTAACCTCAATTTAAAAAAAAAGGAGAAAACTAAATTACCAGTATCAGCAATGAAAAGATGAAGTTACAACCAATGAAGAAAAACTAAAAAAATATTAGGAGCAATTTTGCCCAACTATATGCTTATAAAACTGGCAATCTAAAAGAAATAAATGAATGTTTACACAACTTAAAATTACCCAGATATAGAGTACAGTAAAAAAAGAATACTTAAAATAACCCTATCTTCAAAAAAGAAAGTTTTTAAGGGCATAAATGAACTCACAAAGGGGAAAAAACATTAGAACCAATTGGATTTGCAAGCATATTCTATTAAACATTTAATGAACAATAAATCTTAATACTATAAAAACTGTTTGAAAAATAGATATGGGGAGGGCAGAGCCAAGATGGTGGAAGAAAGGCAGTGACTCATCTGAGTTTTTCCCAAAACTTCTCCAAATACCTTTAAACAATACCATAAGACAATTCCTGGAGCAGCAGAACTCACCAAAGGGTGAAATAATTTTCCAGCAAAAGACAACTTAGAAGTTTTACAGGAAAGGTCTGTTGTACTGGGGTGAGAGTGGAGCACAGTCCCACACAGGCTGTGCCCAACTGGCCCCAGCAAACCAGGAGCAGACCTTGGGAATCACTGAATAAACAACTGCAGGAGCTTCCTCAGAAGCTTTCAGCCCACAGATGGTAAGGGTGTCAAACAACAGGTCAGGAGATTACAGGGGTTTCTTTGCTAGCACAGAGGTAGGACTCTGTTGCTTTGCCCATGCTTGGATCCAGGTTGCAGTTCTGGGGGGACTGCTAGGGTGAAGAGCAGCCTTAGCACACCAGAGCTTGTGGCCATGGTGGAGCAGGGACTCTCCTCACAGTTCCAGGGTAGAAAAGAGTACTTGTTGTTGGTCACAGGCCAGATCACAAACCAGGAGAGTAGTGAACACATCTCTACATAGATCATACCACTTTGAAAGAACTGAAAACTTGCAGATCCCTACAAGTTTCTTGGAAAATAGCTGCACAAACCCCCTAAAGCTTGGGACAGTTCACCCTCCACCTTGGAAGCAGAGCCCTAAGTCCTTAAAAGTCAGGAAATAGGCTGAGAAAATGAGCAAACGACAGAAAAATTCTAACTATAAAAAGATAGTATGGTCACAAATAAGATCAAAACACACCCTCAGAAGATCACAAAGTTAAAACTCATATACCCAAAGTCTCCAACAAAAATATGAATTAGTCTTGGGCCATGGAAGGGCTCAAAAAGGACTTTGAAAATAAAGTAAGATGACTAGCTGTGTGACCCTGGGCAAGTCACTTAACCCTGATTGTCCCACCAAAAAAAAAGAAAATAAAGTATGAGAGGTAGAGGAAAATTGGGAATAAAAATGAGAGTGATGCAAGAAAATAATGAAAAAAGAGTCAATAACTTGGTAAGGGAGACAAAAAAAATAATGAAGAAAATAATATTTAAAAAATGAACTAGACCAAATCATAAAAGAGGTACAAAAAGCCAACGAGGAGAAGAATGCCTTGAAAAGTGGGATTGGCCAAATGTTAAAAGAGACAAAAAAATTCACTATAGAAAAAAAAAGACTTCTTAAAAAGTAGAAGTGACCAAATGAAAAAGGAGGCACAAAAGCTTGCTGAAGAAAATAATTCCTTAAAAATTAGAATTGAGCAAATGAAAGCCAATGACTATGAGAAATAAAGAGAAAACCAAACAAAACCAAAAGAATGAAAAAATTGAAGACCATGTGAAATATCTAATTAGAAAAATAACTGATCTGGAAAATAGATCCAGGAGAGATAATTTAAGAATTATTGTACTACCTAAAAGCCATGATCAATAAAAGAGGCTAGACATAATCTTTCAAGAAATTTTTGAGGAAAACTGCCCTGATATTCTAGAACCAGAAGGTAAAATAGAAATGGAAAGAATCCACTGCACACCTGAAAGAGATCCCAAAATGAAAACTCCAAGGAATATTGTAGCCAAATTCCAGAATTATCAGGTCAAGGAAAAAATACTGCAAACAGCCAGAAAGAAACAATTCAAGTACCATGAAACCACAGTCAGTATCACACAAGATTTAGCAGCTTTTGCATTAAAGGATCAGAAGGCTTGGAATATGATATTCTGGAAGGCAAAGGAAATGGGCTTACAATTAAGAATTACCTATTTAGTAAAACTATTTTTTTCAGGGGAAAAAATGGGCATTTAATGAAAAAGAAGACTTTCAGGCATTCTTGATGAAAAAACCAGAGCCGATCTTTTCTGGTGGCAAAGAATTCAAAATTGAGGGGATGCCCACTAACTGGGGAATGGTTGAACAAATTGTGGCATGTAATTATAATGGAACACTATTGTGCTATAAGAAATGATGAGCAGGATGCTCTCAGAAAAACCTGGAAAGATTTACATGAACTGATACAAAGTGAAATGTACCGTGTACAAAATAATAGCAGTATTGTAAGATGATCAACTGTGAATGACTTGGCTATTCTTAGCAATACAATGATCCAAGACAACTCTGAAGAACTTATGATAAAAAATGCTATTGATCCCCAGAGAAAGAACAGATAGTGTCAGAATACAGATTGAAGCATATTTTTTAACTTTATTTTTCTTTAGATTTCTCTCTCTCTCCTTCTTTTTTTGTCTATATTCTTTCTCAATCTGACCAAAATGGAAATGTTTTGCATTTTTAAACATGTATAACTTATATTGAATAACTTGCTTTTTTAAAAGGGATGGGGAAGGGAGGAAGGAAGAGAATTTGGAAAACAAAATTTAAAAAATGGATGTTAGAAGTTGTTTTTACATGTAATTGGGGAAAAATAGAAAATACTAAATAAAAAAGAAATAATTAAGAAAAAATGAAAATAAAAATAGGTGTGATGATTAAAAGGTTTGAGAGACATAGTTTCTGGGTAATTTAATCATTTTATTAATAAGGCCAGTGCACCATTAATGAAAGGATGGTAATTTGGCATTTCTCTTAGACCAGTGACAATCATAGCAGCAGGTTCACAGTTTACATATCCTTTAAAGAATAGGTATTAAATGAGGGGCTGAGAGTGACATCCTGTAGAAAATATTTTTATATTCAGACTATCCTCAGCCTTGGTCTATCTAGACAAAAGGTTCTGTTTACACCCAAGGTTGAATAGAACACATTGGGCTTCCCCCATCTTAGATTCAATTCCTTCTATGGTTGGGTGGGTTCTGACCAAGATCTAGGAGAGTTAATTCAACCTCATTATCAGTAATGTCCTTCAGGAGACTGAACTTTTTAAAATCAGGAATTTGGAAGAAGGACAGAACTCTGAATCTCTCCAAGAATTGGTTATTAAGAATAATTTCTCTCAATAGATAAGTAGATTAGAGATAAAGATGGACATGAACATGGAGAAAGGTATAGGCATAGATAAAGATACTGAGAGAGAGAGAGAAACCAATGAAACAAAGATGCCTCATAAAAGAGAAAAATATTATCCTTTCATATGGAAAATAAGAGATGGAAATAGAAAGGAAATGTCCCTTTCTCCATCCCCGTGTGCTCCTTTCCTTTTCTGAAAAACTGTTAAAGTTTATTATCTAGAAGATACTAGTTAATCTCAGTTTATCACAATGGAGTGAGTGAATCCAAATATTAGAATTAGTAAAAATAGAAATAAAATCATAGACCTAGGAGGAACCTAGCCATCATTTAGAGTTGCAACTTGGGGAAATGTGGTCCTACAGGGCTAAATGAGTTGCCCAAAGTAACAGAATTATTTGTAGGTCTGGAGCAAAAGGGGAAGGAATCAAGAAGAGTAAGAAAAAGGATACAAGAGTTGTAATGTGAAAAGAAGAAAGAAAAGACCCTTGAGAGGCTTGGAGGAGAGGCCTGAACCAAGAGCAGGGATGGTCGTTAGATGAAAAGAAACTCCCTGATCAGCTAAGTACAAATCTATTCTGCTCACCTGGGTTATCTAATGTGGGAAAATAATGGAGTTCTGGGGGATGCAGAATGCCCCCCCCCCACTCGATGGAGCCTTGCCTCACCTCTTTCAGAGCCAGCCCAGAGTCAGTACAGTTGGAGAGACAATAGAGATTAGAACCACACTTCCCTAAAAGCTTTGCCCTCAGAAGGTCTGTCTTTCACAGACTCTGGGCAGCAGGTCATTGCTCATGTTGATAAGGACCACCCTCAAGTCATGCCAATCAATGGACTGACCAATTAGCTTGGATCAACGTGCAGTGACCCACCTCTACCTGAGAGAGGATAAAACCCTTGGGACAGGGTGGGTTGGGGGGGTAACTCTCTTCTCTCCCCTGGTCTTCTCGCTGAGCCACTCCCCATCCTGGGATTTTATGCTGGGCCTGGGACACCGGAGGAGGTAGCCATGCATCCCCTGCTCTCTCTCTTTTCTATCTAGGCACTTACTGCTTAATAAATGATTGCTAGCTATTTAGGTACGTAACTCTAATTCTGAGCAATGTGTTCTCTTTCTTTACTAACATTGAATATGCTTTAATAAATACTTAACACCAAAGACTGGTACTTTAGCCTCTAATTTATAAGTAGCAATATATTAGAAACCTCAGCTAAGTTCCCTAAAACCTAGAACAGAGACAGGCAACCCCATATATTTTCAAACGACACACTAACATGGAAATAGTCTTTCATTTCTTTGTCTATCATATTGTTCTGAGTTCAGAGCTTAGGACAGTGCCTGGCACATAGTTGGTACTTAACAAATAAATACTTGATTAATTTAGACAGTTTTCCCCCTCTAAATCTGGCTTTCAGAAGATGGCCTATGATTTGTCTTTTAGTTAACACTGAGCATGATGAAGATAAAGAGATCATTGATGATAAAAATGACTGAAATATATTTGAAGGGAAAGATGTTTTTGCATAGTTATTTTCCATATATATGTATACATACACATATAGACACATAACAGATATATGTATATATAGGTATACATATACATGTATTTCTTTCAAAGAGCTCTTATTTTATGATGATATTTATAGTCTAGGTGATCCTCATTCTTTATAGTGAAATTGCCATGATGCACTCAAGAAAGTTAGTCTAAATATATAGGGGCCCAGCTCAATGACTCACTATAGGCAGGGGCCTTGCCTTGCCCATGTAGACATTTTCTGTTCCCATTGGATTGCAAGCAACTAGAGAACAGAGGTTATCTTTTGTCTCTGTGGTACCATACGTATGTAAAAAATACTTTGTTGAGGATGCTTCTCATGGTGACAACTGTTACCCTTGTGTCAGAGACAATCCTCTAACAAAAAGACCCCAAGAATATTTTGGAAAATTTTTCTTTCTCTTAGCTCACAGTCCCCATCCAGGAAACCTGGAGAAATGTACACATTGCAACCTCCATTGCCTAGAGACCAAATATTCACTTGCAATCATGCAGTGTAACATATTACATTATTTATTATTACTGTTATTGTTATCATTTGGCAAGAAGGAAAACAATAGAATTCTTAGAATGCATCTCCATTTGTTCTAAAGATCTCTCTCTCCTTCCCTCTCCAACTCCTTTTACTATACTTATACTTGTATGTGTATGTACACCTATGCCAGTACTGATATCTGTATCTATACCTATATCCATCTTCATGTCCTTCTTAACTTCTAATCTCTATTGCTATAAGCAAAAAGTATATATATATTATTCCTTCTTCCCAATTTCCCCAAGGTTCTATAGCATAGAACATTGTCCTCATTCTTGGTCCTGGCTAAAATATATTTCCATAGAATTCTCTGGTCTTTCTATACCATTTTTCCTAGTACAAGATAAGGGCAAAAAGAAAAATCCTCTTGAGTCCTTTTTTCTCTCCCAGAAGATGCTTCTTTTCTTCTCCAAGTTGCCAATTCCACTAATCACCATGAATATCCCTGGAACAGGGACACTTTCTTTCTTCCAGTTACTCAAAAGTGAAAAGGAGGAGCAAGAAATGTCAAAGAATCTAGCAATTGCTGTATAACAATACACTTTGTGAATTAGCCATAGACTACACCATGATAATTATGCCTACCAGGTACATTGCAAAATTTGATGAGTTCTTGTTCTCCTAGTATCCTCTTTACAATCTGTGCCTCAGCCTCAAAAAGTTAATGGCTTTCAATGCCATAAATAGGCTGCCCCCAGGGCAAAAACAGTTGCAGGTAAGGGGTAGGAAGTTGTGCAGAGCACAGTACGGTCATGGAAACAGTTGTGCAAGGAGAGGGAGAGGCCTCTTTCTCAGAGAGTCTGGCATAGCCGAGCAGAAGTTGGGAGGGAAGCTTGGCCTAGGGAAAGGTGAGCCATGGTAACAGGACAGTGCTACTGGTGGCCTGGGGGTGGCCCCATCAGCATGGGACATCTGAGGACAGTGATTTGTGGGATGGGGAGGGTGAAGGGGAAAAGCTTTGTTCTCAGGAGGTAGCAAGTCCCACTGGATGTTGGCATACTGGGATAAATGCCTTTTCATTCCATGCCAGTTAAAGCTCTGATGACTTTTCATTTTCTATAACATAAAATATAAACTTCTTAGCTTAGCATTCAAGGCCCTCAGTAATTTGGTCCTTCACAAACTCTTCAACCTTATCTCTACCATATTCCCTAAAATAGTGGTCAAGATGCCCTACTGTTTGTTCCTTGGGCATGGTGGCCTACCTCCAGTTGTTCCCTCTGCCTGGCATGCCCACCTGTCTTCTTTCAATTTATCTAAGTCCCATATTTATTTCCTTTCTCCCCCTATATTTCTTTCAAGGACAAACTCTAAGTCCCATCTTCTCTATGAAAACTTTCCTGACTTCCCTGGTTTCAGTGATTGCTCCCTCTTAGTACTCCTGTAGGACTTACTGCCCTTTTTATTTACTTGCCACTTATATTGCTAATTATTTTTGTAAGTCTATTTTTTGTCTCCAATGAGATTGTAGGATCCTTAAAGGAAGAGGACATATGGGAAGCTTCTTTTAAGTCTTTTGGACCTGGTGTAATGGCCATCCCACAGTAGATACCTAGAAAAATACTTGATGGTGGTGATTGAGAAGCAGAATCTATGTTGAATCTATTTTTGTATCTTCAGTAACTAGCATTAGACCTTGAACAAAGTAAATGCTTAATAAATGCTTATTGCATAAAGCTGAACAGCGATAATGATGGGCGATGTTGACTGTACTAGAGTTTAGAATATGTGGAAATATCATGGATGACACTAAATCTAGAGCAGAATTGGGTTGAGTAGGGATAGCAGCATCCCCTTTACCCAATCAAAAATGGGGGGCAAGAGGCTGACTATATCTTATATTATCCTTGTGCCTCAGGTTTAGGTTGCTCAGATTGGTTCTCCTTACCATTCAGGAGTATGTAATTATAGTGTAATCTGTGGCCCAGAGGCCCATGACTCTGGGTCAGATAGAGTGGGATTAGTTTTGGGAGCTGTACAGCAAAATCATTATTTCATTACCTATATTATTCCCACATAGAATGTACTATGTGAAATTTCTCAGTATGGTTTATGTATAGCTTATGTCTTGTTTTCTATAAATGTGGGTAAAACTAACTCTTGTGGAATTACTCAAGGTAACATATTGTTTTGAGTACAAGGTAGCCTCATCAACAATATACACAATTTTCTTCATTCTCCAGGGAGTTCCACTTTTCCATGGGATCCTGTAGACTGTTTCAGCACTACCTTGTGGTTTGGATTTCCCTACAAGGTAAACTGAACTTGGGGTGACCATCAGAGCAACACCCTCACATTTTACTGACTCCTCTCCCTGAAAGTCCCACATAGATTCCTGCGAAGTTGTATTGCTATCTCATGATTTGTATTTACTTGAAAGTGAAACATGATTTGGACAGATAATCCCTTTCCTATTAGATCTACTTGGATTTTCCTTCCATCCTTCCTTCCTTTTTTCTTTCCCTCTTTCTTTCCCTCTTTCTTTCCCTCCTTCCCTCCCTCCTTCTTTCCTTCCTTCCTTCCTTCCTTCCTTCCTTCCTTCCTTCCTTCCTTCCTTCCTTCCTTCCTTCCTTCCTTCCTTCCTTCCTTCCTTCCTTCCCTTCCTTCCTTCCTTCCTTCCTTCCTTCCTTCCTTCCTTCCTTCCTTCCTTCCTTCCTTCCTTCCTTCCTTCCTTCCTTCCTTCCTTCCTTCCTTTCCTTCCTTTCCTTCCTTCCTTCCTTCCTTCCTTCCTTCCTTCCTTCCTTCCTTCCTTCCTTCCTTCCTTCCTTCCTTCCTTCCTTCCTTCCTTCCTTCCTTCCTTCCTTCCTTCTTTCTTTCCTTCCCTCCTTCCTTCCTGCCTATTCCCTCTCTCCTTTTCTTCTTCCATATGGGGAATCAAATCTTTACCTCTGGTTGCTCTGACCAAAGAAAGATAAATTTTGATCTCTGAAACCTTGCCAAATATCTTGGGGTTTATGGGCTAGATTCCTTTCTATGGAAATAAACCCAAATCACTCTGGCTCTCATTGATTAGCCAACAATAGGTCCCAGCCCAAGCATCACTTGGTCATTGTTTGGGCTCTCATGGCTCAGAGTGTAAATAGAAATAGTTTCTGTTTTGGCCAGAGACTCTGAGGGTCTTTCCTTCAGAGACTGATTTTTTTGACTAGGTAAAAGAGGCCATTCTTTGTTTCATTTCTTACCTAGCTTTAATCACTGAGTAGGTTTTGCTTCAGACAAAATGAAACCTGGGAAAGACCTTAGCTTAAAAAGGCCAAGGTCTCCTATTGTATCCTAGGACATCTCCAGTCATCCTGATCTCTATCTTGCCACTGGACTCAGCTCCAGAGGAAAGAGTGAGGCTGGTAACTTTGCATAGCCATGCCTCACTTAAAACCAATTCACTTGCATGTCATAATAAAACTATCCTGATGTCATGGTCCTCTTGGAGAATGAAGGACAAATGACAACATCAATATATCTTCTCCTATCAGAATATAAGTTCCTGGAGTGAGGGGAGGTCTATCTTTTTGCTTTTATTTGTATTCCCAATGCTTGGCATATTGTATATATTTAATAAAAATTTGTTCATTTGATTAATATTGATTCACCCTCCACCAATGTATATTTAAATCTCTTCAAGTTTTCTCATCTTTGGCAAGTTTTATCCATGTTTCCCCATCTTTAGAGTATGCATCGGGTCACACATGAATAGCACTTGGCAGAGCCAGAATTCAAATCCAGTTTCATCAACATTTCAACTGTACTATATTGCTTCCTATTTCATTTATAAAAGAGTCCTTTCCCACTCCATAATAATGGAGTACAACTCCAATGGCTGGCTATGTTATTGAATGAATGACAAATGTATGTCTGCCTAAAGTCTATTTTACAGAGAACTCACACAAAGCAAGTTCTCACATGGAGGTCAGAAGAAGTGATCCAAGAACACTTTTGATATCTTGTTGAAGAACTTTGAACCTGATTGTGTGCCATGAAAGACACTGGCAAAGGACAGCTCTGCATGATATGCCTGCATCAAAGAAGGTGCTTTGTGAGCAAGCAGATTTGTAGTAGCTCAAAAGAAATGTGAGATGCATAAATTTAGAGAAATCTCCACTCCAAATGTTCATGTGGGCTACTTGTGCCTAACCTGTGGTAGAACCTTCAAATCTCATATGGGTCTGATCAGCCACAGTTGGGCACACTGTACCTTGACTCCAACATAGTGATGTCATTTTTATCCTCTTCAAAAATGAAGGAAAACAACCAACCAACCAACCAACCAACCAACTAACCAATAATGGAGTATGGATGTTGATAAATACAAATTTCTAGAGGAATCTCTCTTCTTCTAGGCTCTCTTTCTGGTTTCTTCTTTGGTGATTCAGAGCTTTAGTAGAACTGGACAGGAAGGTACATGATTTCAAGCCAAGGGACAATTCATCTTGATAGAAATTGATGCAAATCTTCCACAGGCCCAATAACTGTTGTTTCCTTTGCATCCCTTTGATTTACATTGCATTTGACTAATTTTTAACAAAGTTAGAATGAGTTGAAATGATCTTCTGCCTATGCTCTGAATCCATCAACCCCTCCACTTCTGTAAATTCCCTGTTTTTTTTCTCACTTTTCTCATTTAACTCTCTTTCATATTGTTCTCCATATGTCTCAGGTCTCTATTGTTCAATTAGTTTAAAATCTTCCTTGCATTTACTTCCATTAATTTTTTAGGGTTTAACTGATTACTTAAAGTAATTTGGAGCTAACTATTTCAAACACTTAACAACCTAATCTTAGTGCTAAATAAAGTAAAATAAAAAAGGGTGGTGTGGAAGCCATAGTAAAATCTCAGAGATTTCATTGGATTTCCATTTGAATGGTTGTCATCCTATTTTTCTAGAGGCTTTAAGTGGTGGTGGGACTAATGTTTCTAGATGCCTCTTGCTTGGACAACTACATCCATTATTTTGCTACTAATTGACCTGCTACTAACTGAATGTTTTTTTTTTTTTCTGGGCAATGAGGGTTAAGTGGCTTGCCCAGGGTCAAACAGATAGTAAGTGTCAAGTGTCTGAGGACAGATTTGAACTCAGTTCTTCCTGAATTTAGGGACAGCACTTTATCCACTGTGCCACCTAGCTGACCCCTGAACCAATTGAATCTTTCAGGAGCCTCTGTCTACCTGATTGGAATGCTCTGCTTCTTCCTTTCTTCTAATTCTAATTCAGATATAGTCCAGAATCCTGCCTGAGTTGCACAGTGTGGGGTCCCACCTAAGAGTTCAGAGGCCTCCCTCTTTGGGAAGGAGAAGAAGCCCTAATTATGCACTCCATTCTTTAGGGAGACACTGAGCTAATAAGATAACTATCTCTTACAACAAAGTAACCCTCAGAGCTAGGTGTATGAAAAGTCCCTGGATAGGCTGGATGAAGAGATTGCTTTAGGACTAAATCTTGTGAGTGAGACTAAAGTGACTCATTGGTGAGCACAGTGAGGAAGAATGTAGGCCTTGTTAAAGAATTAGGAAATACCCCTAGTATGCATATGACTTTTTCTCAGGGTAGTTAAACAGCAGGATGGAATCCCATCTCAATATCTATGCACCTAAATTTCCAAAATGGGGGATTGTGCAGGAATCCAGATGATACAAACAAAGAGGGATGACTGCCTGTCCTTGGAAGGCAACACTGTACTTGGCAAGAATCAGAAAGTGTTAACAGCACATAATGAAAGTCCTCCTTTCCAGGGAGGGCAGGCTTCTGTGAAGCTTATTTCACAATCCTGCTTCTTTTTAGCTCAAACTTTCAGCCTGGTTTCTACCTGTTATTCAATGCATTGCCATCTTCCCACTCTCAATGGGTGTGTATTTTGGGAAGGCAATTTCATTTTTTTTAAATGCAATTTCATTTTTTTTTTTTTTGGTGAGGCAGTTGGGGTTAAGTGACTTGCCCAGGGTCACACAGCTAGTAAGTGTTAAGTGTCAGAGGCTGGATTTGAACTCAGGTACTTCTGAATCCAGGGCGGGTGCCTTATCCACTGTGCCATCTAGCTGCCCCTAATGCAATTTCATTTTATAAGAACCATTTCTCTCCTTCTCCCAGCATTTAGGCACTGTGTCTTCGACTTCTGTCAGCACTTCCCAACTGATTCTTGAAGTTTAGAGGGATCCTCCCTTTCTTTCTCCAACTGCCTTTCTATATTCTATGACATGGAGACGCAAAGGAAAGAACACTGGTTTTGGAATCAAATGACCTTGGTTCAATTCCTTCCCCAGATGTCTATTACCAATATGACCTTGGATGAATCACTTCAGGCCTCATCCTTTCTTTAAAGTGAAAGGGTCTGACTAGGTCAGGGATTCCTAACTGGCGTCTCTACACACATATCTATATATCTCAAACATATATATGTATATGTATATATACATATATACAATAACTATTTCAGTATAAGTGGTTTACTTTGTAATTCTGCATTTTTTATTCAGTTAATATATTATTCTAAGTGGAGGTCCATAGGCTTCACCAGACTTTCTAAACTCTTTTCTAGCTGTATGCCTTTCTATGCCTCATCCAGGGCAGTTTATCTGGAACATAAAAATTACCCTAGGTGGTTTGTTAAAATCCTTCAGGTCAAGAAACACTTAAAGTTAACTGCTAAAGCAGGAGTTCTTAACCTTTTCTTTTTTTGGTCACAGACCCCATTGGCTATCCAGTTAAGCCTGTCTCAGAATAATGTTTTTAATGCAAAAAATAAAACACACATGATTACAAAGGAAACCACTTACATTGAAATGCAATTTTTAAAAAGCATATATCTTATTTATTTATTTTTGGTGAGGCAATTGGGGTTAAGTGACTCGCCCAAGGTCACACAGCTAGTAAGTGTTAAGTGTCTGAGGCTGAATTTGAACTCAGGTTCTCCTGACTCCAGAGCCAGTGCTCTATCCACTGTGCCACCTAGCTGCCCCCAAAAACATATTTTAAAAGAACTCAGGCTAAGAACTCATTTGAAGGGAAAGGAAAGACCCAACTCCTTTAGAAACTGGGGCCTGTGCCAAGGGAAAAAGACCTGTACTGAGTGTAAGTGTGCTTTTAAATAGTTTCTGCTACTCTTATTTCCCAGTCTGTTTTTTTTTCCCCAGTGAGATCCAGCTATCTGTAGTTAATGACTCTTTGGGGCTACCTTTGGGGTTGTAATTGAAAGAAACTTTTTTCCCCACATAGACACCCCAGGGCAATTTCTAAAGGCCTGGAAACATTGATGTCTCTGGTGAAAACAAGAAAAATATCTCTATCATCCTTTCAGATTGTTGTTGTTTTTCCTTCATTCCTGAAGAAGACCATGACATCAGAGTGATGTTATGACTTGCAGTGAATTGGATTTAAGGGAGGGAGGGCTGTGCCAAGTCACCAATCTCAATTTCTCCTCCAGAGCCATCTGGGTCCAGTGGCAAGATATATATATCAGGACAACTGGAGATGGTCCTAAGCAGCTAGATGGCTAGATGGTGTATAGAGCACAGGTACTGAAAAGATTTGAGTTCAAATTTTACCTTAGACACTTCCTAGCTGTGTGATGCTGGGCAAGTTACTTAACCCCAAATTGCCTTAAACATCCTTTCAGGACAGCCTGATTCAAAGAAAAAGGTGTGATAACTATATAGCTTCTGAAGCTCCCAACATCCACTCACATAACATCAGGAAAGAAGAAATACAGAGAGACAAAAGGAAAAGATGAAAATACCATGCATTAATAGCCACATAGTTACTAGGTAGAGGGATAATGCAGCAAGGGGCAATAGTCTGGGGTACATCTCTCTTCCCACCACCTGGAGGTCCATGAATCTCTTCTTCTTCATGTGAAAATTTCCAGAGAAGAAAAAGAAATTTTGTCCAGGCCTGAGCCTTTTCTATGCACACAGAGTTTTGGCTTGCTAGCCAATCAAAAAGCTTTTAAAAAATCAGTACTCAACAAGCTCATGTAAGCCCTGAAATGTCCAAGGGCAAGGAAAGAGCCCCTCTATCTCTCATTTCCAGAAGCAGTCTCACCAAAGGTTCCACATGGATTGTCAGGAGGCAGCATGTTCTCTAAAGATTTAAGGATTGCAACCTCATTGACCAGTACCCTCATTACACTTAGTAAACTGGAAATGTTACAAATTATATAGGTCTTTATAACTTAGTATTAGTTTTCTATATAAATTTAGACACAGACCAGCTTCTATATTATTTAGCTCTCTACCTATTCTCCCTCCCCCTCCACACACTCTATATCCTGAATGAACTCCTTTGTCCAAGTTTTGTTTCTGGAATTAGTTGGGCCATCTTTGGTTTTTAGAGAAGTTTCATTCATGAGTAGTGGGTGCTCTTCCTTTTTCTTCCCAGGGACTTTATGGAAACTTGAGCACCCCCTGCCTGCTTCTGGCTATGTATGACTCATCATTGGTTTGAATTCCCTAATTGGTTGAGGACCTAGAACTTTGGGGACACGCTCAAGGTATGGTCTTGTCCCTCACTCATATTCTTTCTTCCTAGGTTAGAAGGGAAGGCTTTTTTGGAGCTGTGTACCGAAGAATGGGATGGGGGTGGAAGGGATGTTTGAAGCCTTATTCCTTTCTTGTATCTATACATTCATCCATGCATGTCCTACCTAGGTAGATTTATACTTGGGATGGGGCTTCCTCCATTTTCTTACTCTTCCTTTTCCCAGCTAGATGACTAAGCTGTAACCTTGAGATGGTTACGTCCAGACAACCTAGTGAGTTTCAGAAGGTCCTGAGGTCCTGAGAGACCAGTGAGGCTGTGATTTCAGTGTCCACTTGAGTGGTTGGTTGTGGTCATAATAACAGTAGCTGGGGTGATCTGGTGCCAAGAGAAAAACCATTATCAGAAAGAGAGGCCAACAGAAAAGAAGAACATTCTTGGATTGCACTTGGCATTTGATTGGATTGTGCTCAGTAGAAGTAAAACATGAAAATCTAATTAGCAGAATTATCAGACTGTGTTTTGTCATGATGAGTTTTACTGCCAATCTTCCAGCATATTGTAATGTCCTTAAAAATGGGAATCTCTCAATCCTGTTTAAATCATTCTGTCAATGAACACTGCGTCTCTTTATCCTTGCTTTCTGTGTCAGAATAAAATGCTCTAGCTCAATTCACATGATGCGTTGAGTACCTCTTTTATATCCCCTTATGTTGGGAAATCTTAGGCTAGAGGCAAAAATAGATTTGTGGGTATGATGAACCAAATGAATCTAAGAAACAGGGAACCTACTCCTCCTGTTGGGAAGTCAGAGTTTCTCCAGAGCTAAACTCTGAACAAACCATGTCATTAGGTAAAGGAGAGGAAAAGAAGGAATAGACATTTATATAGCACCTACTATGTGCCAGCCACTATGCTAATCAGTTTTTACAAATTTTATCTTATTTGATCTACACAACAACCCTGCAAAGTATGTCCTATTATTCCCATTTTTACAGAGGAAACCAAGGCAAACAGAAGTTAAATGATTTGCCCAGGGTCATAAAACTATTAAGTGTCTGAGGCTAATTTTAAACTTAGGTTTTCTTGACTGCAGACCCAGAACTCTATTGTGCTACCAGCTGCCTCTTAAGGACAGAGATTGGCACAGATCACCAGTTCCTGTGACCTCAAAGGAGCAGAGCAATGCTTAGCTAGTCATTATGTTAGACAGGCTTCTAGCTTCCTTAGCTTTTCTGTCCCTCATTTCCCAGTCTTAGTTCCAAGTTTGGGCACCTAAGCTTGAGACAGATGTTTCCGAATTTGGTCCCAAAGGTTCATAGGAACGTAGATAATGGGAATTTGAAGGGATCTCAGTGGCTGGCCATGATAACTTATACCTGAGCAGGAACCCCTACTAAAATATACTTGGCTAGTGATCTTCCAGCCTATGTTTTAAGACCTTCAATTGTTGAGAACTCATGACTTCCTAAGGTAGCCCATTTTATTTTGAGGTACCTTTAATTGGAAGTTTTTCTTTTTTTTCTTTTCTTTTCTTTTTTTTTTGCGGGGCAATGAGGGTTAAGTGACTTGCTGAGGGTCACACGTTAGTAAGTGTCAAGCGTCTGAGGCCGGATTTGAACTCAGGTCCTCCTGACTCCAGGGTCAGAGCTTTATCCATTATACCACCTAGCTGCACCTGGAAGTTTTTCTTTGCATCAAACCAAAACCTATCTCTTTTTTTCCCAGGTTTTGTGAATTGCTCATAATTGTGCCCTTTAGGGACAAATAAAAAAAATCAAATTCCTCTTCAAATATTTAAGAAGTGCAATTATGCCTCCCTTCTCTCCCACTGTTTTTTTTTTTTCTAGGCTAAACAAACACAGTTTTTTGAGGAACTTTCAAATGGAATGGTTTCCTAGCTCTTCAGCATCCTGATGGCTTTTCTCTTTTCACCATTTTTCCTAAACTGTAGCAACCAAAACTAAACGTAATACTTTATGGGTGTTTTTTGTTTGTTTATTTGTTTTGTGGGAAAATGAGGGCTAAGGGACTTTCCCAGGGTCACACAGCTAGTAAGTGTCAAGGGTCTGAGCTTGGATTTGAACTCAGGTCCTCCTGAATCCAGGGCCGGTGCTTTAACCACTGCACCACCTAGCTGTCCCCCTGAACATAATACTTTAAATGCATTCTGACTAGGGCAGAGAACAGTGGAACCATAAATCTCCCTAATTCTGGATACCATATTTCTATTCCTGCTCCTTAAGTTCACACTAGGTTTTTTGGGTGATATAACACCTTTTGACTCATATTGAGTTTGCATTTCACTAGCACTCTATCCATCCTGCATTTTTTCACATTTTATAACTGTATTTTAATCAAATTAATATCCCTGTATTAACATAAGTTGTATCCATTCACATTGTTATGAATGTACTTTTCTGCCTAAGTAGGGGACTGCCCCCTCTGGAAATTGCACCACCCATAGAGGACTTCCCTTTATGTATTGAATTGTGTACATCTTTTAGACTGTTAATGATCCAAGAGACAAATTTTAGCATTTGTCTTTGGATCAAAGGATGGATAATGTGAGTGAGATTTTCTTTAACCCTTAGATATAAGTGATTTAACTTTGGTAGTAATCACAGCAGAGAGCATAGATATTATGTAACTTGTACTTGATGTATTCTAAATATTATTTATTAGCTTTCTTGTAAACTTGTCTCATAACTGATGTCCCTCTCCCTCGTGGTTACATGTTCAACTAAGGTACATTGTGGTTAACCACAACACTAAAAATAGTATCTTCTAAGCTGAAGGAGCTAATCAGCATTGAGAACCCTAAACATAATCCCTTTTGTGTGACAAACTTGACCAAATCCCTGAATTTGCTGTATTCAGAGCATAACTTTGCCTATATCCCTGTCCCCACGAACCTTGTGTATGACCTTGATCATGACAACTATGATTCAATTTCTCTTTTCTGTATCATTTATATTATAAAATGGGAGGGCCACCCTGCATTTTTCATACAAAATACTCCCTGGCCATGACTCTTTTGTGTTTCAGGCCAACTTTCACTAATATGTTATTACTTCCATCATCCTCCTGGATGTTTGGTGGCTCTGACACCTAGAATATTTAAAGTAGCTTTCACATATTTATCTCTATTCTGGTTTTTCTGAGGCAAATTTACTAGCTGGTGTTATGGTAGGTTCTGTTTTTGTCTTCAATCCTCCAGGGGTCCCCCGAAGGGATACTTGGCTTCTCCATGTTATTCTCTGTAAGGGTCTCCAACACACTCCGGTTGTCTTCTGTTAGAAATTTTCTCTCCTTTCCAGGATTCCTCCTTTCTACGCTTCCTTTTTCTGGGTCAACTTTGATTCCCGTTTCATTTTCAAAAGTGAGATTATTGACAGGTTTACTATTTGTAAAGCCTATTCCTGGAAGAATGTTTATCTTTGTTTTGTTTTGTTTTTGTGGGGCAATGAGGGTTAAGTGACTTGCCCAGGGTCACACAGCTAGTAAGTGTCAAGTGTCTGAGGCCAGATTTGAACTCAGTTCCTCCTGATTCCAGGGCCGGTGTTTTATCCACTTCGCCACCTAGGTGCCCCCAGAGTGTTTATCTTTCAACACATTTTGTATATATAGTGAGAAAAAGAAAATTCTTCTTTCTCTTAGTCTTACCTATAATGACAGAGCACCATGATCCCTATACTCCAAGTCTTGGTAGGACATCTGGAAGAATAATCCTGTCTTCAGGGAGTATGGTTGGGAGGGAGCTTGGTACAGTGAAAGGAACACTAACTCCACAATTAGAAGACATGGGTTCAAATCCCACCTCTGATGATGAATACCTATGGTCAAATCACAGCTTCACTGGCCTGCAATTTTTTTCATTCACAAAATAGGTTGGATGGGACTAGATGGCTCCTTAATAGTTTCTCATCTCTTGATCTATATTATGATAGAAATGCCCAGTTTCCATGGCAGGAGCCCCAAGAAATTATTTTCACAGATCCAGGTAAGGTATGCAAATCACATGCAGTTGAAAAGAGCAGTGGTAACTGAGGCTGGTGGAGATTTGCATCCACAGAGAATTGCATGAACCTTTCTTCCCCAACCTCACAGGGTTCCCTCATTATACTGTGGCTTGGAGGGAAAGGGTAGAGCATTCTCCCTGCCCATCTCATCAAGAAAAGTAGGAGCTCCATGAATCAGAGGCCAGCAGAGACCTAGGCAAGAACAGTCATTGGAGGAGGGACTGAAATGGTGGGGCCATTCATGATCTTCTCCATGATTATCTATATTCTGTTGTGTTTCCTGGGGATCATGGCTAATGGCTTCATTGTTGTGATACTGGGAAGGGAGTGGGTTCGATGCCACCGCAGGTCTTCCTGTGACATGATCCTGATCAGTTTGGGTGCCTCCCGCTTTTGCCTGCAATGGGTTGGAATGATCCACAACTTTTACTATTTTCTTCACCACCCACACTATTCCACAGAGCCTGCTCGCCAGTACTTTGGAATTTACTGGGATTTTCTGAATTCAGCCACATTCTGGTTTGGCACTTGGCTTAGTGTCCTCTTCTGTGTGAAGATTGCAAACTTCACTCACCCCATTTTCCTTTGGCTGAAGTGGAGAGTTCAGGGACTAGTACCCTGGTTCCTACTAGGATCCCTGCTAATCTCTTTCATTGTCACCATGCTGTTTTTTGTGGGAAACAATGCTTTGTACCAGGAATTCTTGAAGGGGACATTCTCTGGGAACATAACCTTATATAGTTTCACTAGGAAACTAGAAATATACTATTTTCTCCCTTTGAAACTCATTACTTTGTCTGTTCCCTGTTCTATATTTGTAGTCTCAACAGTTCTGCTGATTATTTCTCTGAGGAGACACTCCTGGAGAATGCAACAGAGTGCCCACACTACCCAGGATACTAGTACTCAGGCTCACACCAGAGCTCTGAAGTCTCTGATCTCCTTCCTAGTCCTTTATGCTCTTTCTTTTCTGTCTATGATCACTGATGTTGCTGTCTTTTCTGGCTTTGAGGGTAACTGGTACTGGCCATGGCAAATTTTGATTTATCTGTGCACATCTGTTCATCCCTTCATCCTTATCCTTAGTAATTCCCAGCTAGGAGGGGAACTCAGGAAGCTTCTTCTCCTGCCTAAAACCTTCTGGAATGACAAGGGGACATCATCTCCTACCTAACATAGGCACCTCTCTCTCCCATACCAAAGGAAAGACTCCTGAGGACTGAAGCAGAGCATATCCTTTGACTTCAAAGTTTTCATACTACTGAAGTCTAGGTGGAAATTAAACATTTTCCTCATTCATTACTCCCATACTGAGATAATCAAATGCATCTGTGATCTCATGGATTTAGGAGTGCTTGACTTTCAGTCATGCCTTATTGATGTCTGTCTATGCTTGCCCATCCTGCTTCACGGTTGTCCTCCCTTGAGTTCACCACAAGGGGTCTCTATCCAGCATATTGGAGGCCTCCCTTTTTCCTGACATTTGGAGAGTACCAGTGGAATACTCTGGTATCTGTCATCTTTTACCTTGTCACTGTGTCCTCTTCTATGAGAAGAAAAAAATTGTGCTTCTTTCAAAGGATATTTTCTTTCTTTCTTTTAGAAATAACCATAGTGACTTTCTTCAAATGACCCTCAGAAAGGTCACCTCTGGTTTATCATTCCCAAACCAAAATGTTTAAGAATGTCACAGATGCTTTTTCTATCACAATGTCCATGTGATGAAACCACTTTATTTTTCTATTTAGAAAAAAAACCTAAAATTTTGTGCTTAAATGTTATTTTAAACTTTTGTTTGGCTAGGATAGAGTTGGTTTAAAAAAAATCAATGTGATGTACAAGCTATATCAGGTTGCCTACCGTCTTGGGGAGGGAAGAGGAAAGGGAGAAAAATTTGGAACTCAAAATGTCACAAAAATAAATGTTGAAAATTATTTTTATATGAAACTAGGAAAAATTATTAATGAAAAAATAATGTGAGGAAATCTTGGATAAAGCATTGATTATCTAAGGCAGGCTGTAAGAAGTTTAGGTTGCTAGAGGCAATGCCAGATACTAGAAGAGGACATTTAAAATTTAAGCAAATTTCAAGGAGCAGTTTTTTTTTTTTTTTTTTACTGGGAGGGAGCAAGTTTATAGAATCTTCTATTACTAGGAGGGAGCAAGTTTATACCATCTTCTATGATTTAGAGCTGAAGAGACCTTAGAAGCCATTTTCATGGGTGGAAAATGAAACTTAGAGATTTAAAATTACTCTGAAGACATAGAAGAAATTTGAATTCAGATTTTTTCAGTTCGAATCAGGGCTCTTTTAACTAGACCAGTGGTTTCAACCTTTTTGTTTTGTGACATTCTTTCAAAAATAAGAACAGCAACAACAAGAATATTATGAATCTCCAGAGTAATTTAATGTTATTACTACTTATAATAACTAAAATGATAACTTTTTTCCTCAAATGCTCAAAATTAGAATTCATATTTTATAATTTAAAAGTATGAAATTGAACACTAACAGTAAAATTATAAAACAGTTAAAATGTTTTATGTTGGCTATTCTGTAAGAATTAAAAGAAATAATTGAGTAAAATGTCATATGCTTACTATAATATGCCAGACTTTGGATTGAATTCCTTTATATCTTTGTTAATTAAAAATATCATTTATGGGAGCAGCTAGGTGGCACAGTAGATAAAGCACCAGCCCTGGATTCAGGAGGACCTGAGTTCAAATCCAGCCTCAGACACTTGATACTAGCTGTGTGACCCTGGGCAAGTCACTTAACCCCCATTGCCCTGCAAAAACAACAACAACAACAACAACAACAAAAAACATTTCAAATGAAATAAGTGACAACTTGGAAGATGTTTTCTATAATTTAACAATCATATATACACTTGATTTGGATTTTAAAAATTTGAACAATTGTTTATAAAATTTGGCTCAATACCAGACAAACAAAAATTTAAGTCTGTTTTTGCATTGACTTTGTTTCTTTGTTTTGAATTATAACAAGAATAAAGTGAAAATGCTCATTCACACAAATATGTGGTAGAAAATGGTAGAATAATTTTAAAAGCTCTGTTGCTGAGTGATGAAAATTCATTTTTATTTTTAGTTAAAAGTTTAGGGGCAGCTAGGTGGTGCAGTGGATAGAGCACCAGCCTTGGATTCAGGAGGACCTGAGTTCAAATCCGGCCTCAGACACTTAACACTTACTAGCTGTGTGACCCTGGGCAAGTCACTTAACCCCAATTGCCTCACCAAAACAAAAAGTTTATAAGATAATCAGTTTTGAATGTTTGTAGTCTTAAATCCATTGTTTTGTTGATTCAATTTTCTTTTTCAACCTTTATAAATTAATTAGCCAGAGAACCAAAAGATGTATTAAATATGTCAAATTTAACTTGGAAATTTCAGGAAAATTTTTATTGGAAGTTGCTTTTTGGGAGTAGCTAGGTGGCACAGTGGATAAAGCACTAGCTCTGGATTCAGGAGGACCTGAGTTCAAATCTGGCTTCAGACACTTGACATTTACTAGCTGTGTAACCCTGGGCAAGTCACTTAACCATCATTGCCCCACTAAAAAAAGAAAAAAGAAAAAAAGAAAGTTATTTTTCAAAATTTTAGATGGTAATTGACATCTTTTTGGATAGCCTGATGCAAAGGCCATTCATTTTCTAATAAGAAATTAAGCAATGTTACAAATCACTCAGTATTGTTCTCAATTTTGTGGTTCCAAAATTTTAGTTTCTCAATCTTACTCTTTACTTTATCTTGAATATTGAATATATTTGTATTCTTATCATTTAATAATCTGTAGAGTTCATTAATTTTTGAAGCAACATCTGCCAAATATGCTAATCATTATAGCTATGTCATACCACTTGATCCTCATATATTCCCTCAGGTAAAAAGGATGATCAGTACGGTTCAAAATTAACTCTTTTCTCAATTCAGATAGGTGAGTAGTAACTTCCCCATAGGAAAGCCATGTAACATCTTTGTGTGTTTAAAGTGTATCAAGCTTGATATACATTTCTCTGCATAAAATGACAATGAAGAATTACTCTTGATTTTATAAAATTAATTATTTGGAAAGCATTATCTACACATTTTAAAGTTGTGCCATTATGTTTGATGTTGAAATGTGGTTGTGTATGTTGCAGTTTGCCTATTTTATGTGCCAAACAACACTCTCAAATTTCCCAGTCTTTGATTTGCTCCATCTGTATAAATTACAAGAAGAGAACCTTTTGGTTTGTTTTCCTTCAAGTTCATTATTATGAATGAATTAGATTAAAAAGATAATCTTCGCAGATTGTCCTGTTGATTGATGATAAAATACCATATTCTCCTATACTTTACCATCTTGTGGCTATCTTACAAATACACCATGCCTAGTCCTTTGCAGCCTCTAACAAACAGTTTTTCTTTCTTGACAGAGTTGCAAAAATATCTACTTGACAAACACATACATGAACAGGAAAGTTTAAAAGGGTCATTATTTCTAAAACAAACATTCATTAAGTGTTTACTATGTGTCAAGCACTGTGCTAAACACTCCAAAGAAAGGCAAAAGACAATTCCTGCTCTTGAGGAACTCACAGCCTAATGAAGGGGACAACATGAAAACAACTACATACAAATAAGCTATATACAGGATAAATTGGAAATAATCAAAGAGGGAAGACCTGAGAATTGGGGGGGGGGGTCCGGAAAGGTTTCCTGTATAAAGTGGGACTAAGGGGCAGCTAGATGGCACAGTGGATAAAGCACTGGCCCTGGATTCAGGAGGACCTGAGTTCAAGTCTTGGAGTTCAAGTCGTGTCTAGACATGACACTTACTAGCTGGATGAGCCTGGGAAGTCACTTAACTTTCATTGCCCTGCAAAAAAAAAAAGAAAAAGAAAAAAGAAAACAAAAAGAAAATGGGACTTAAAGGGCACTAAGAAATCCAGGAGTTAGAGATTAGAAGAGAGAGAATTCCAGGCCAGAGGACCAGCCAGTGAAAATATCTGGAGTCTGGATATGGACTGTCATATTCAAGGGATACTAGTAAGAAGACCGGTGTCCCTGTATTATAGAGCATGTGGTAAAGTGTGAGCTTTAAGAAATTTGGCAAAGAGCCACTGTAGTTTATTGATTTGGGTAGGGTTTGAAATGGTCATATCTGAGCCTGTAAGCCAGATTGTAGAGAATTAAGAAGAAAGGAAATGGGGGCACCCATTTTAGATGGTATTCTCAAGCAGTTTAGTCATGAAAGGGAAAAGAGAAGTGGGATGTGAACTAGAGGGAATGGTTGGATTAATTGAGGTTTTTTGAGGCTATATATATATAGATCTTGTATTTATATAGTTACCACCATGATAGAATTATTAGAATGTGAGTGTATGGGGAGGAGGGTCTATGTTTTTTACTATATTTGTATCCCCAGAACTTAAGGGGTTCCTGGCACATAATAAGTATTTAATAAAATTTCATTTAGTGGGGCAGCTAGGTGGTGCAGTGGATAAAGCATCAGCCCTGGATTTAGGAGGACCTGAGTTCAAATCTGGCCGCAGACACTTGACACTTGCTAGCTGTGTGACCCTGGGCAAGTCACTTAACCCTCATTACCCTGCCAAAAACAAACAAACAAACTTTCATTTAGTGACTGACTTGCTGATGAACCCCCTCATCTAACTTGTTAGCTATTTCTCCCAAAATTGTATTATCTGCAAATTTTCTGAGCATGCCATTACTGATAAAAATGTTAGATGAACAAGCCAAGTATGGACCAATGATGTACTCTACTGGGCATATGCAGTTACATTGACATTGAATCATCATGTGACCATTCACCCATTTCTGAATTCATCACACTCTTTGTTGGAATCTAGGTAGATGATATCTACAGTACTACTATCATCTACAAGTTTAGTAAATCTGTCACAAAAGGAAGTAGTTTGGAAGGATTTTTTCTTGAGGTTATGCTGGCTATTGGTTGGATTGGATATCCTGGAACATGTTTGTTTAGAAGGGACAAACAAGTCATCCATAAATGAATCTGATTTGATACTTAAATTGCCTATGATTTTGTAAGAGTGGGTACTAATACCTCTGATGAAGATAGAACACAAGTAATTTTGGGATTAGTAGAGATAAAGACTTTGTATTTAACACAACAATCCATGACAGGTACATAAGTAAAGTTCAGGAAAAAATGCCATGTGATAATGAGGTACAAGGAAAAAAGTCTTTACCACTTGGGGATTCTGGGAAAACTTTCTGGAAGAAATAGCCTTTTTTTTTTTTTAAGTGAGGCAACTGGGGCTAAGTGACTTGCCCAGGGTCACACAGCTAGCAAGTGTTAAGTGTCTGAGACCGGATTTGAACTCAGGTACTCCTGACTCCAAGGCCAGTGCTGTATCCACTGCACCATCTAGCTGCCCCAGAAATAGCCTTTTAATTGCTCCTTAAAGATGGCTAGGATTGTAATGGGCAAAAAAAAAAAAAAAAAAAGAGTAGACAGGTTTTTCTGGGAAGAGGCAACAGTCTGTGCAAAGTCACAGAGGAAGGAAAGCATAAAGTGTCTTCAGAGAAGAGTCCGGTTTGCCAGGTCCATAGAGAGAATACAGAAGGGGAATAATATGAGGTAAAAAAAGACTGGGTGGTTCCCAATTGTGGAGCATCGTGAATGTCAAGTAACCTAGAGATTCTTACTTTTTTTTTTCTATTTAAATGTTTTATTGATTCTCTTTTCCTTTTTATTATTTTTTCCCATTAATGCCTCTTCGCAATGGCTCACCTACCCCACATAGGAATCCTCTCCTTTTAGCAAACAGTGGTAGTTAAGCAAAACAAATGAACATATTTGTCTTTCCTGAAAATGTCTACCTCATTTGGCTCCTGTGATCCACCATGTATCTGCCAAGATCAGGGTGGAATAATTCATCATCAGTCTTTTGAAGTCAGGATTTGACACTGAATTAAGTAGAGAATTAATTCTGGAGTCTTCCATGGTACTTTTTTCTTATGACCACCTTTTCTTTTCTCTAAGAGTAGAACTTCTAAAGTATCTTTCTCTTTTTCCTAGGGGAAACCCACCTGGAATTAAGCATTTCTTATTCCCTTTCACATGAGCAGACATGCATTTATTAAGTTGACCACAACCTCCCTTGATAGTCTCTTAAATGGGAAGAAAAGCTACCCAAGTCCCTAATGTTTCACCTTTTCTCCAGTTAGGAAGTCAACTTTGCTATGATCCTTTCTCTACACTCAAGGAGAAAATTTTAATTTTAAACCCACACCTCAGTCATGGCTTTTCTATAGTTGTCAACTTCCCACCCAACCAGATGCTAGTAGAAGGGAAAATTATTTCCTTTCTCTTAAACCTTTATGGCTTGTTACTGGGGCTTCTGCACTAGGTGACAGTGGATAGAGATATGGATTTGGAATCAAGTTCAAAATCAGGGTCAGATGCTTTCTAGTTCTGTTACCTAGAGGAAGGTCACTTAAACTCTCTGTTCTTCAGTTTTCTCACTTATAAAATGGGGATAATGCACTTACCTATGTACAGAATTAATTGTTATTTGAGATTTTTATGTCTCAGTGCGCACTGGCCTGGGGCCCCACAAACCGCATGGTGCTTCCCCCACTGGTTGTATGGCACCTCACATCATCACCACTCGCAGACGCCTACATGGGCCTGGCAAAATTATAATGATTGGAAGCCTAGTGAGGGCAGTCATGTGACTGTCAGAGCGGCCATCCCATTGGCTGGGACTGTGTGGGGGTGTTTCTAGATTTGGGGGAGGAGAATTGGGCATTCTAGGTGGAAGCTGGAAAGCGACAGGCATTCTTCTCCGTATTTTCAGCTGATTCCTGGGCGGTGGTATTTTTTCAGGTATTATAATTTCCCTTTCCCCATTTTATTTTCTTTCCCTTGATCCTACTGATCTGTTTGTGTTTTTTTTTTTTTAAGTTCGTTCTTGTTAAAATAAATCTTGTTCTGTTTTGAGGGAGGCTGCCGGTCTCCTTCCTTGCCCCAATATTGTGGTGAGCCGCTAAGCTAGCACTCCCCAATTAAAAATTGGTCCCCACACAATTACTAATTAAATGGATTAGTAATCAAGTTTCTAGAATTTTACTAAAGCACACTTGGGGTGTGTTGGGGGGGGTGGGATGGGGTAACTTCTTATGAAAAGTTCTCCCTTAAGGAAGCTTATTGGGATATGCTTAATTACTACCATCTAGTGGCAGTGAGAAATATCAAAAGGAAGAAATAAGCCTAAGTGAAAACAAGCACACACATACCACCACCCTTCCCACTCCAGAAGAAGCAACTAAGGTGTTGTAAGCAGGGTTGCATAGCCTAGTAACTATGACAGTAATTGATACTGTTTCTTTTTGGCACAAGAAGGCAAGAGGAAGGACTGTGAAAGAGTAGAATGGCATTATGATCTTGAATTCTTGGCAACAGCAGATTTCAAGTGGCTCCACTTCATTTCTGTGTTTTTCTGAGATCATAATAGCAACAGGGGTAGAATTCTTGGGTGAGAAAGATATATTTAATACAAAAATGTGAGAAAACTTTTCAGCATTTCCTAAATTATGGGTCTTCATACTTCCTTAATAATTTTCTTTAATAGCCCCACCTTTCCTTTATCCTCATAGGCTGGTGAAATGAAAAAAGAAGTATCCTTTGCCTCTTTAACTCTAAAATGATTCCCTCCCATCTTCCCTATAATCCCACCTTACCTTTTTTCAATTGTCACCCAGTGTTCATTATTCTCCCCTTTGGGGAAAAGCAGGACAGATTTCATCCCTTTTCCAGGAAACAGTTCATTAAAAACCTGAAGCCAGCTGTCATATCTTCCCCAAGTCTTCTCTTCTTCATGAAATTCTCTAACTGCCTTCAGTCAAATTGCATATAGCATCATGTTGAAGCTCTTCACTGTTCTTGTTACCATCCTCAAGATACTCTCCATCTTATCAATGTCCTTCCTAACATTGGACACTTGGAATTAATTCCATGTTCCATTTATGTTCTTAACAGAAGAAAAGTATAGTCGATTGGCACCAATATGGAGATTGTGCTAATTACTCAATATATTCCTATATATAATTATATAATATAACAAAATAAATTCCATCATGTAAATAGAAAACATTTAAATTTATTATCTTAATACATGATAGATATTAAATAAATAATAATTGAAATATGACAATATACAATATAAAATAATATGTAATTTATATATGTATATGTATATCTATCTATCCATATCCATATATATGTATATATTCCTGTAAACCATTTCCTACTTCTCAGATTCTTCTCCAGCATCATCATGCTCCCAGGAAAAAGTCATCACCAGGAAACTCTTCATCTAGAGACTATATCAGCTTTGGTACTCACACCTCATCAATATTCTCTGTAGTCTCTGCTCCTCTGATTGGAAGGCTGGAGGGTGGAGTACCAACTCCTCCCAAAGTCTTCATTTGAAGACTCAGAATTCCCAGCCAGCTCTCCATTTCCTTCCATTTGTACTGCTTGGTTTGACTCCTCCATCATTATGTTCTTGGGCATGGTTACCTTCTCCTTGCCCCTCCTCCCCTTTCAGCTTCCTTTTGTATATTGTTTTCCCCCATTGCCATGGGAGATTGGACCACTGCCAGTCAACCTGATCTTGCCACTGGACTTTGAAGCCTGGAGGAGATAGTAAGGCAGATGACTTTGCACAGCTCTGCCTCACTTAATTCCAATTCAGTGGAAATCATGACATCATCTGATGTCATGGTCCTCTTCAGGGATCAAAGACAAAGAACAAAAAACCAATAGTAGGCCATCTCCAGGGTGGGGAATGGGGGAGGGAAGAAAAAAAGAAATTTGCATGACAATTTTGTTGTGTATTTGAAAGAACAGCAAGTTGTGCAAAGTGATTTGCAGTTTCGTGTGCAGTCTTTTTTTTATGTTGTTGTTATACTGTTATGGAAATGTTTGTTTTAATTCTGTACATTAAAAATAAGATAAAAAGATACATTCAGCCTCAGACATTTAGCTGTGTGACCTGAGCAAGTCATTGAACATCTTGTCTGCGTTGGTTTCCTCCTCTCTAAAAGAGGATAATAGTAGTACATACTTCTCAAGTTTACTGTGAGGATAAAATCACATTTTTAAGCCCTTTTCAAACCTTAAAACTCTATATAAATGCTAGCTACTGTTGTTATTGCAATTATTATTTTATATTATCATCATCATCATCAGAGCATGAAGAAGTTAGTAGAGCTGAATGGGGTCTAGGGAGTAAAACTACAATAATGTCAGGTCCCAGCAGTATATAACGCCCAAATCTGGTTTCACAAATTCACTAAGTCCCATCTACAGCATTTTTTTTTTCAGTTCCTAAACCCCAAAATTTGCATGATATGTTCATCACCTGGGCCTTCAGTACCTTACCCATGGCTCATCCTCTTCAGCTCCTGGGCTTCTGAAAGTAATAGATTAGATTTGGATTGACTTTTATGGCCCATAAATCCAGTAACACAAAAGAGAACAAAGATATGTTACAGGGAGGAATAACCAGAGGTCTTGCACTTACCCAGTAGACAGTAAGGCACATTGAAGTGGAACTGGTTAGAAGCATAGTTTGTTGTTGTTGTTGTTGTTTGTTTTCTTTTTCTTTTTCTTTTTGTTTTAACAAGAGCTGACATTAGAGGAGATCAAGTGTAGAGTTACCATAAATGAGTTACTTAATGATTTTGAGTCTCACTCATAGCTCTAGAATAGAGCTCACTCATGTAAAATGGGGATAATGATAGCCATAGAAATTTTCTTACATGGTTGTTCTGCAGGGCAAATGAGATAATCTATATAAAATTCTATGTAAATATCAGGTTTTTTAAAAATCTTTTCTGGGGAAACCATCAGATACCTAGATCCTGATCTCTCACCCATTATTAGGGATGAGATTTATATGGAAAAAAAGGTTGGTATGAAGGTAGTAGAAAGGAATCAGTCAGTCATTTAGCACTGGGGATACTAAAACTGGTAAAACCGTGGTCCCTGTCCTCAAGGAGTTAACATTCTAATGATGAAGACAAACATGTAAATAAATATATGCACACAAGATACATCAATGTAAATGGAAAGCAGTTTTACTAGGCAGGTCAGGGTGTGTGTCTGGGAAATACCAAGCAAAGCCTCTTGAAGAGGATGGGATTTAAGTTTCCTTTTAAAGGGAGTCAGGCAGAGTTGTGAGAGGAGAGTATGGCAGACAGTATTGCAAAATATATGGGGACAGGAGATGGTGAGCTGTTTGTGAGAAACATCAAGTGGGTCACAGTAGAAGAATTGTAGAGTGTGTGGAAAAAGACAAAGTATAAGAAAGGTCGGAAGGAATTATGTTATGATGGACTTGAAATGCCCAATAGAGCATTTCATATTTTATCGTGGGAGTCATAGAAAACTACAGGAGTTTATTAAATAGTGGAGTGAACCAGTGAGATCTTCACTTTAAGAAAATCACTTTGGCAAGTGAGTCGAAGATGGAATGGACTGGGGAGAGCCCTGAGACAGGAAGACCACCCCAAGGGCAATCGTTATATTGTCTCCTCCTGAGGTAATGAGAACCTAAAGAACAATGGTGTGCTAAGTGCATAGAACAGGACATAGACAAGAGACATGAAGGTAGAAAGGATAAAATTGACAACATAATGTATATGTGTGGTGAATGTGATTGAGGAGTTGAGAATGACACCAAGGTTATGAGCCTTCCTGATTTGGAGAAGGGTGATCCCCTCCAGAGGAAGAGAAAAATTGGGAAGAGGAGTTGATTTTGTTTGGACACCTTGAGTTTAAGATGCCTAAAAGACATCCCATCTGAGATGTCCAAAAGACCATTGGTGATGTTTGTTTGGAGCTCAGGAATGAAGTTATGGGAGGTTTGAGAAAAATCTGCAGAGAGATGATAATTTAGCCTAAGTAAACTGTGGAGATCAACAAAGGATATAGTATAGATGGAGCAGAAAAGAGGGTTGAGGATAGAGTCTTGGAGGACATCTGGGGTTGATTGGTGTGATTTAAATGGAGATGTAGAAAAGAGGACTGAGAAAGAAGTTTCATGCAGGCAGGAGGAGAAGCAGGAGAGAATAGTATCACAAAAATCTAGACAGGAGAAACTCTTCAGGAGCAGAAGGCAATTGACAGTTTCAAGGCTGGAAAGAGTTGAAGATGGATAAGCCTTGAGGAAAGGCTTTTAGATTTGGCAATTAAGATAGCATTGGTTGTTTTGGGGAGAGCAGTTTCAGTTGAATGGTGAGATCAGAAATCAGATTGCCAGGGGTTTTGAATGGAGTGAGAGTAGAGGATGTGGAAATACCTCATATAGATGCCTTTTCTTAAGGATGTTGGCCAAGAAGGGGAAGAGAGGTCTAGAATGGTAGCTAGCAGGAAAGGTCAGATTAAATGAGAGTTAAGCATGGGTGATATGTGGGCATATTTGTAGGTAGCAGGGAAGGAACTAGGAGATGGGAAGAGAGATGATCGAGAGACAATCTGCTTGAGAAGATGAGGTGATAGGATCAAGGGTACATGTTGGAGGGTTTGTCTTGGCAAGGAAAAGGGCCAGCATTTCATGAAAGATGGGTGGAATAGAGACTGATGGGACATTGGCAGGGAGAAGAAGAAATTCTCACTGAATAGCCTTCATTTTTTCTGTGAAGTGTAGGGTGAGGTTCTCAAATGAGAGGGTAGTGGGAAGGGATGCTTTAGGGGGTATAAGGAGAAATGACAATGTTTAGAACAACCACTGAGGTATATGGAATAGAAAATTGATTTAGGGGATACAAAAGGATTTCCTAGTTTCTGGGAGAACCCAGTTGAGATAATATATTATAATTTTGTAGTGGCCCAAGTCAGTATGGTTTCAGGATTTTCTTTACAAGACAAGGAGAGAGGTATGAGTAAAGTGTGCGAGTACTAGAAAGGGTGGCCAGGGATGAGTGTTATCAGGTGGAAACTAGGGTTCAATGAGAACCAGAAGAATGAAAGAATCAGAAAGGAAAAATGTTTCAGGTGAAAATTAATTTGTTAATTATGGAGTAGGCATTCCATAGAGCACAGTGGGTAGGGCCATAGCTCTAGAATAGAACATTTGGGGATGTGAGTTAAGGTGGACAGAAAAAGGGGAGCAAGAAATTGGGGATGGGGAATGGTTTTTGTACATCAATAGGTGGGGTTCAGAACTGTAAGGATAGGGGTATGAAGAGGCTTGATTATGCCAATCATTGAGGAATAATTCCCAGCAGAGTATCTGTGGTTGGAAAGAGGTCTATTAAGAGGCAGGTGATTAAACTATTTAAAGTTCTTCCTCAATATCCATCCTTCTGGCAAGTGGTGATATTTGGGTCCTGTAGGATCTACTTTGGGGCAGTCAGGACCAGGACATGGTATCACCTGATGGAGGCTGGTGAGGAGTCAGGAGATGGCATTTGAAGATGTTTCTAGTGAAAGATTCACTGTGGAGCAGTGAAGAAAGACTTAGGGGATGCAGATTTGATTTTGGGCTGATGTAAAGATTGTTGGGAACATCTTAAAGGAAAGACAGAGTCTAGAGGTTGGTAGCAGGCTCCTGAGCTGATATTGGCCTCACAGAGTTCATTATCAAGGTCTTGGAGGAAAGACATGATGTGTGTGTTTGGGTTGGTTGGGCAGGTGGTAGCCAGATCCTGGACCGATGAAGGGCTTGCTGGTTATGCTCTGGAGGGAAAACAGAGACTCCAGAGTCAAGTGTTCAGATCCCAGTGTGATTTGGGTATCACTGAGAAGATCCTGGAAGGAAAGGACATTTCTCAACTCAAATGAGATATTATCCTAAGGTCATGGAGTACCAGGTGAGGAAGAAATAGGCTGGTTTTAAAAATAGGCTTAAGTTCCCAAGGATTTCTCCTGTTAGCTGGCTAGGTATAGCCAACTAGGGAGTCTAATCACAAAAGAATTGTAATAGTTCTAGGGTTGTAAACTAAAGAATTGGGGAGCAGATTTCCCAAAGAAGCTGAAGATCAGTAGATGGCAACTCAGTGGCAGCAATTGAATGAAGCTCCTCAGCAGAAATCAACAAGGAACTGATAATAGATAAATGTGGACCCTCAGTTCAGTGGAGGAAGAAGCTCTTCTGATAATATCACCAGAGATTATTGGTTGCTCTGTGGGGAAACAAACATCAGAATCAGAAACATGAATTACCCTGATGATGCAATTTGTACATCCTTTCTCTCATTGGAGATATGGTAGCCCTGTGCATCTAAGAATCTTTCTTGTCACTGATTTTGCTGTGCTATCTAATGAAATGTCTTTTGCTTTGGATGAATGTAATCTCTGGTTGGCTGGTAATTTCATGAGATGTGATTTTGCCTGGATACTGACCCACAATGTGCCTAGAACCTACCTGGTTTAGCTTTCAGGACCTCCATCTGTGAGTAGAGACACAAGCATTCCCATTTGTTTCTTTTCTCCTTAGTTCACTTTATCACAGTTCTTTCTAAATTGTCCTTCATCTTCCCTTAACTCTCTTCAATTGGCATGCATAGGGTGGGCTGCTTGTGCAGCCCTTTGTTCTCTTGATGTCATCTCACTACTCCTGTTATACCAGGCTTTCCCCTAGTCCTTCCGTTCCTTCTTCAACTCCCTGAATTGGCTGCTCTGAACTATGATCATAGAACCCTAATGTGACAGAACCATTGATTTAAAGTAGGAAAGGACTTCAGAGATCAGATAGTCCAACCTCCTCATTGTACAAGTGAGAAAAAAAGTCCTGACATATTGAGAAGTGTTGTTATTGGTAGAGCCAGGATTTGAACCCAGACCTTCTGATTTCACATTAGGATGCTTTCCATTGTCTTGCATTGCTTCTCATTTTCCTTATAGGGCAGAGCTGGCCCTGGGTAAAATGAAGTAGGGGAATCCTGTGTCTGCATTCCATGGTACCTCACCTCCCCCTTCTCCCATTCAGTTACCCCAAACCTACATGATTACCTATCCCAGCTTCCCAGAGTATCCCCCTTTCCTATTCCTGTACTTACCCTCATTGGATACTTTTTTTTCCTGAGGAGAAACCTATCCTATCTCTTTGTTTTTCCCTTCATAGAAACTCACCTGTCCTGTTTTCCATTCCCCCAGGGCATTGCTACTCATTGAAATCAGGAACCAATTAATGCCAAGGTGTTAATTAATGCTATTATTATGAAAAAAATAGTGAGATGTGGTGTGAATGGTTGTGCAATTAGGTAGATTCAGAACTGGTTAAATGGTGGGGCTCAAAAGATGTTATTAGTGGTTCAATGTCAACTTGAGACCAACAAAGTGGGACCTCATATGCTAGTCGCTGAAGGAAAATAGATTTGTAAATCCAGACCATGAATGGGAAAAAAGTGTTTACATTATACACAGGAAGGTGTTTAATAGTGGGGGGAGAGGAGCAGTAGATGAGGGTATCTGTTCAAGAATAGGAGAGGGGGAAGATCTGGGGGAGCCTTATAGCTAGATTTAAGGGAGGGAAAGAACTTAGGCAGGGAACAAGTGTGCATTTTGGGGGAAGCTTAAAAGCTACCAGGATCAGTAGCCTATAGGAAGATACTTCCTTGATTCTGGCTCTGGGTAAGAGACAGGCAAATCTAGGATAAACAAATAGAGACTGGGTTCAGTGACTGATCTATGTCAGATTTGCATCCACAAAGGGGGCAGGATTCTTTGCTAATCTACATTAGGCACATATAGTGTCATCCTGCTACTTGACCTTTTCCTCCAGCTGGGGTCCTGCATAAAGCAAAGAGAGCTGCCGAATACTTGGAGAATCTGGCCTGCTATTGGATCCCTTCTGGGTAAGGTATCCTGGAGTAGCTGAGTCTCAGCAGAGAAAGAATGCCCAGCCTACCCATTCTTTTCTTCATGATCCTATTTCTCCTAGAGTCTGTGATAGCAATTATAGAAAATGGTTTCATCATCATAGTGCTGGGCAGGGAATGGGTGACATGTTGGAAGCTGCCCCCTGGTGACATGATCCTGGCCAGCCTGGGCATCTCCCGCCTCTTTCTACATTGGACAGCAATTCTTAGCAACTTCCACACATATTTCTCTCAAACTGAGATTCGTCTATACCTTGGCATTTTCTGGAATTTTGCTAATATGGCCACATTCTGGATCACTACCTGGCTTGCCATTTTCTATTGTGTGAAAATTTCTTCCTTCACTCACCCAATCTTCCTCTGGCTGAAGTGGAGGATTTCCAGATGGGTCCCCTGCCTACTGCTGTGTTCCCTACTGCTATCCATTTTGATATGTGTACCAGGTTTTTTAAAGATCTATCAGATTCTCCAACTGCCAGTCACTGGGAATTATTCAGAAAAGACCACTTTGGAAGATAGGATACATGCATTCCAAAAGTATTTTTTCTTGCCTCAGCAAATGTTTGTTTTGTTAATTCCTTTCATCTTTTTCCTGGTCTCCACCATCTTGCTCATTTCCTTTCTGTGCAGACACTTGGGGAACATGAAGCAACATAATGCTGGTTTTCTGGATCCAAGTATGCAGGTCTATATTACAACCCTGAAGTCACTTTTCTTCTTTCTCATCCTCTATACATCATACCTTCTCCCTCTGCTCATCAGCATCATGATACCACTTTCAGTTTGCAGCTCTCAGTATTGGGTATGGGAGGTAGTGACCTATGCTGGCATCTCCATCCATCCCACCTTTCTGATTCTGAACAGTTCAAAACTGAGAAGGGCTCTGAAGAAGATGCTTCATGAACTACAGGCTTCATAGGGGTTATTCAGCTGTGAAGTGATCAATCTTGAGCATTAGCATTATTGCTCTTGGTGACCTAGATGCATAAGACTTAGAAAGGAAGGAAAGGAAAGAAGGAAGAAAAGAAGGAAGAAAGAAGACAGTTAATGATGTACTTATAATCTGACACTGTAATAAGCACTGGGGATACAAATACAGGGTGGGTCAAAAGTCATGAATATTTAAGAATTCTTTTATTTTTGTTTTAAATTTACAATCCCATAACATCATATGCAATATATATACAGACATATATGAAATATATTTACATTATGCATGAAAATTCAAATTTTGTAAATGCTGAAAAAACCAAAAAATAATCTCAAACATTTATTGAAACATCAGACCCCTTTGTGACTTTTGGCCCACCCTGTACAATCACTTAGGTACTGTCTTCTCATCTTCTTTATTCTCTTTTTCCCCACTACCTAGTCATTCATTCCTAAGCCCTGCCAATTTTTCTTTGTAATATTTCATAGTTAATTTAAAGGTATTTTGGAAGCCAACTTATTCATTTTGCATATGGGGGACTAAAGGCCATGAGAAGTCAAGTGACTTTCCCAGAGTCACACAACTGGTAAGTGTGTGAAGCAGAATTTGAACCCAGTTCTTTGTGATTACAAATTCAGCATTCAATTCACTTCACTAAGATTTTACCTTTTCTTGTCTTTTGTTGTTATACTCACTCACAGCCACAGGAATAACCCTTGTCCTGGGCTCTAAACTCCTTGTGCCCATATAATAGTGCAATTCTTTGTACTGGCCTGCAAAATATCTGTCTTGCAAAGAATAGTTAGTTATACCTCAGTTACTGGCAAGAGTAAATATGGGTATGTCACTTAGTTCTCTAAGCCTTGCTGTTTTCATCTAGGGGAAAAAAGTCCAGTGTGTGTGTGTGTTTGTATGCAATATATATTTCATAATTATGTGCAATGTATATACATATATGTGTATGGCCACACATATACACACATACATATATACACACAGTGGAGATAATAGAATTTTCTCTACCTACCTCAGGAGGTTACAGGGAGCAAAACACTTTGTCAACTTCAATGATAGAGATACAAAATTTCATGCTATTCCATCCTCACCCTCTTCAGAAACCTAGAGTGGCTGCCAATTGCCTCTCACACTCCAGCTGAAATGCATCATGGACTTCAGCTGACCACAGCCCTTCCCCATTGAGAGACACTAGACTCTTCTCATTTGATTCACCTCAGATGATTATACTGGAGAAGCTTTTTCAGTCGTGGCCTGACTTTCTTTTGCCTTTCCATTCCTTTCAAAACTCAGGTGGACCCACTCCTTCTGTTCCCAGTACAACTTTCCTTGAAAGCACAAGTTTGTGTCTTTGCACCCCTAGAAGAATGGAAGAGCAGATAAGGACCCAGCCTCTTTGTCAGGACAACCTGGGTTCAAGTCTTGTCCAAGATATTTGCTGTCTGTCTCAGAGAAATAACTTAACCTCTCAGTTCTTTAACATTATGGGTTACTGAACAGGTACTAATCTTCACTCTCCTTGCTCCATCTCCCCCCAATAAAAGCAAAACAATCCTCTGTCACTTCAAACAATGCCTTCAATCACTAAACTCTATTATGTGCTAAGAATTGCTAGCATTTATAGATATTTTAAAGTTTGTAGAGTGCTTCACAAATTCATCTTAGTTTGTCCTCACAATAACCGTGGGAGGTAGGTGTTGTTATCATTCTTATTTTACAGAGGAAAAAAACTGATGCAGGAAGAGGTGCTCAGGGTCACACAGATAATGTATGAGGCTGGATTTGAACTCAGGTTTTCCTGCATCCAGGTCTAACACTCGACCCACTGTCCCACATAGCTGTTGTAGAAATATGAAGAAAAGAATCGAAACAATCCTTGTTCAGTTTAAGCATAATAATATCATTCCAGACAATCTAACCACCTATGTCAATTACTTTGGCAATGTTCTACCCTAGTTCTATCTTCCTGTAGTTTCCTCCCTGACAGGAAAAACTTCAGTGGTGAGAATGGTAGAAGGACATCACCCATTGCTGTGGACCAGGCTTGAGAATATGGAGAGAGAGGGGGGCGGGTAGGGAGAGAGAGAGAGAAGAAACATGGTACTTTGCTAGCAGAAATGGCATCTTTCTCCTAAAGCTGTCTGGGCAGAACTTTGATACCCAGCTTGTGGTAAGAAATCCCTCCTCTCATTTGCTTGGTTTGAGAGGATCAGAGACGACTTGAGTTCAATGTAACCAAAACCAGGGCATGGAGAAGTTGCTGTCCCTGTCTGGACATGAGACTCAAGGGGGCTATAATTTGTTTGCGCACAATCCTTCACCCTGCCACATTCTTTGAGAAAGGATAAGGTTTCAGTGCTCTGAACACTGATCTACATAAGAGTTGTTACTGTGACTGAAAACCTAGGACAATTGTCTTTGTCAGCTCCTTGTAGGAAGTTACTCAATTGAAATGAACTTCTGACTTTTTGCCTAGCTTGGGTTCAGGGCTTAGGGGAAGAGGATATAATGGAGGTGAAGTAGCTCAGGGACATTCTTGCTGGGTATATCACTCTTATTTGTTTAATTAATTTCTAATAGTCTGATTAAAGTCATCAGTATGCCACCATGCCTTGAGAAAGGGAATGTAGCAGTATGAGAACTTCAAGCTATCTATCCATTTGGATAATCCACATGACAAATCATAAGCTAATATGAGTCTGGGATAGCACCCACAAAGGGGTGGGGTCCAGAGGAGATTGGTAGCTGCCTCTCTAAAGACCTGAGTGATGCCCAAGGTACTGGGATATTTTGGGCACCCTCTGCTGTTGGGTGGTTCATATGACATGTGGGGAAAGTTTTGACTGGTAGCAGATATAGCAAGGACCTTATTCCCAAACTAAGACACCAGTCACGGTGCCCAACTTGGTGTCATATCAGTCACCTCTTTGGATTTATCAGTAGAGCTCTTGTTTGTTGCTTGAATATAATAATGTCAATATGGCTTATAAATCCTCAGATAGGTTTGCAATCTTATCCATTTGGGAGTTCCCTCCAGTGTTGAAGGTCACATTTTATACAAGCCTTTGTATCTCCTGTGATCTTGTCTATGTATTCTCATAAATTCTTTATAGAGGATATGCCCAATACAATGAAGGAAGACCTTCTTCACCTTCTCCCAACCTCTTGAAGATACCATGAAACACACTGTCTATTTATATTTTTGCCTTTTCTCTTGCCATGCTATGGTGGAACCAGAATTTAATGACTCAGCTTCCAGGACTTGCCTCTTCCTCTTCAAAACCTGATCAGTGCTAGCTTCCCTAACATAGCTTTCTGGTCTGGGGGCTTGAAAAGTTTCCATTCCAGTGGAATCAAAGCCTCCCAGACTTGGTGGGTGCCTGTGACTATGTGAGTCTCCACACCCACATGACTTGCTGACCAGACGAAGTTTCCAGATGGAGAAGAGGACCATGTCCAGAGAAGCTCATATTCATGTTGTATATTCTTGCTGTGTTCCTTTCTAAAATGTTCAGTGACTTGTGAGTGCCTCATTTTGTCCTGAGATTGAACTTGCACCAAGAGGATACTGGCTGTGGAAATTTATTTTGATTTGGGGACCCTACCTTTGGACTGAGATGAAAAAGCCTTAGGCCCTCAGGGTCTTTTCTGTCAGAGGGGCTGGTGCCCCTCCCCCTCTGCTTCAGCGGAGCCAAATAGCCCTGTGAGTTTTACGGGACACCAGGTCAGATAGCTCGGGGAAAAAGCCCCAGCTCCCTCCGCCCTGAGCAGATCTATCTGAGAGATCCCGGGCTCATCCAGGTTGGCCTCTGGCATAGCCTATGCAGAGGTCCTTGGGTGCATAGCAGGGGGCACGGGCGTGTGGTACACATGAGACACTCGAATGTCCCCTCCCCACTGGCAGCAGTGATAAGGCGTCTGGAGGATTAGCTTGGTGTGTGTCGGGGCACAGGGAGCCCGAGATTTGAGGGGTTAAAAGGTAGAAATATACAGGGGAGAAGACAGTAAAAGGGAGGCCAGAGATTGAGAGCAAAGGGGGCAGCGGACTGACAGAGCTAGTGAGATAGAAGTGGGGGATGCTGGAGGACTAGGAGGACACAGGGAGGCGGGAAGATTAAAAGAACAGGGGGGCTCTGGAGGATAGAGAAAGGAGAGACACTGAAGGGGGAGGACAAGAGAAGGGGAATGCTAGAAGAAGGTCCGTTGGTACGCAGGAGGAGGCTAAAAAAGTTCCAGGGGCGGCAGGTGGAAAGAGATGCACCGAAAAGTAGTCAGGTTGTACATTTTATTTCCCTGTATTTTTATGTTTAAATTGTATCTCATAAATAAACTCTGCTTTGATTATTTAGGTAAGAAGCTTTTTAATTTTTTGCTTATCAATTAAGGAGCAAGTGTGGTGGAACTTTATATATGGCCCATAGGAAATTAATAGTAGTCAGATAGCCAGCCAGTCAAAAGTCCCCAGATTAGTCATCCACAGATTAGGCCCCCCCAAATTAGGCAAGTTATTTAAAATATTCTTACATTTGAATGGTGACGCAGATGGGATTTAAGGCCCAATTATAATTTTTCATATAACTAGAGTTATTATAATTTTTCAGATAGATATAGTTAATAATTTTTTCTTTACATGGCTTTAGAGCTATGTCTGCAACACACAGAACCAGCCTCTCTTTTCTTCCAAACAAGCAGTTCCTTGGTAACATTCTTCTTACATTTCCTCATTGGCTCTATGTTGAAGCTTGCTCACACTCACCATGTACTTTTCCATTGCCCACTGCATTATCCCCATTTTTAGTTCTTAAGAGACAGTGGTGCTCCATTGCCATACAGCAACATTGGTAATACATTAGTATAAGAAAGGTGGATCTTTCCTTTCATGGGTTACAGAGAATCCTTATAGAAGAGGAAAATATTTCCCTTAGTTTTGGACAAATAAGAGATGGAGTTAGAAAGGAAATTTCCTTTTCTCCATTTTTTCAACACCTTTCTCCTTTTCTGAAAAACTGCTCATTTATGACCTAGAAGATATTGGCACATCTCAGTTTATCACTATGGAGTCAATGAATTCAAATATTTGAAATAGTAAAAATAGAAATAAAATATAGATCTAGGAGGAACCCAGTCATCATTTAGCATTACCACCTGGGGAAATGTGGTCCTGCAGGGCTAAGTGACTTGCCCAATGTAACTGTTATTCAGTTAGTAATAGGTCTGGAGCAGAAGAAAAGGGGAAGTAGAGTAAGAAAAAGAAAAGGCCCTTGAGAGGCTTAGAGGAGAGGCCTGAACCAAGAGCAGGGATGGTCCTTGGACAGCTGAAGAGAAATTCCCTGCTCTGATAAGTACAAATCTATTCTAAATACCTGTAACTTGGAAATAGTCTTTCATCTCTATCTATGTCTATTTATCATATTGGTCTGAGTTCAGAGCTAACCACAGTGTATGGCACATAGCTGGTACTTAATAAAGAAATGCTTGTTGATTGATTTAGACACAGTCCCCCCCCCCCGCCCCCAAATCTGGCTTGCAGAGCATGGTCTATGATTTGTCTTTTAATTAACACTGAATATGATGAAGATAAAGAGAGTAGTGATGATAAAAATGAATAAAATGCATTTGAAGGGAAAGATACATTTGTGTATTTATTTTCCACATGTACATTGTAAAGAATTGTTGTTTGAGGTTTTTATGATCCCATCTTTTGGCTAGAATTTTAAAAACCCCAGTAGGCACACTGGCCTGGGGCTCAGGCATGGTGCTCCACCCACTGGTTGTAGCTGTCACCATGGCACTGGCACCTCACGTCATCACCACTCGCCGATGCCTACATGGGCCTGGCAAAATTATAATCACTGGAAGCCCAGTGAGGGCAGTCATGTGACTGTCAGTCAGGGCTGCCAACCAATTGGCTTGGGGCTGTGTGTGGTCAGCCTGGGGTCTGCTGGGAAGAAGGGAGGAGAGTCGCCATTCTAGCTTGAAGCTGGAAAGTGCCAGGATACAGCTGTGGGTTCTCAGCTGATCCCTGGGCAGTGGTGTTGTTCAGGTTGTATTGTTTCCCTTCCCCCATTTTTTCCTTTCCCTTAATTCTACTGATCTTGCTTGTGTTTTTAAGTTCATTCTTGTTAATAAACCCTGTTCTGTTTTTGAGGGAGGCTGTTGGTCTCCTTCCTTGCCCCAATATTGCAGCAAGCTGCCTAGCTAACACTCCCCAATTAAAATTTGGCCCCTACAACATGACAGATATATGATACATAGGTGTACACACACATATATGCATATATATGTGCATTTATGCACACTTAGACACACACAAACATGCATATCCATGTATCTATTTCAAAGAGCTCTCATTTTAGTGATCGTATCTATAGTCTAGATAATCCTCATTCTTTCTATTGAAGTTATCATGATGCACTAGTCTACATTTGTAGGGGGTGAGCCCAATGACTCACTGTAGGCAGAGGCCTTTCCTTGCACATGTATGGAAATTTTCTGTTCCCATTGGATTGCAAGCAACTAGAAGATAGAGGCTATCTTTTGTCTTTATGGCACCATATAGGTGTAATAAATACTTTGTTGAGCATGCTGATGATGGTGATAATTGTCACCCTTGTGGCAGAGACAATCCTCTAACATAAAGACCCCAGGTATAGTTTGGATATTATTCTCACTCCCTTAGTTCACAATCCCCATCCAGGATACCTGGATTGCAGCCCCCAAAATAGAGAGCAAATATTCACTTGCAATCATGCAATGTAAGGCATTACATTATTTATTCTTCTTCTTATCATTTAGTAAGAAGGAAAATAATACAATCCTTAGAATGCATCACCATTTGTTATAAAGATCTCTCTCTTTCTCTCTCTTTGTGCCTGTGTCCCTCTCTCCCTGCCTCTCTTACCCTCTCTCCATAGTATACCTATACCTGTATATGTATGTATACCTATACCTGTATCTATATCTGCATCTATATCTATACCTATCTGCATCTTCTTTTCCATCTTTACCTCTTTCTCTAATCTGTATATCTGAGAGAAATTATTCTTAATAACGAATATCTTAGGGAGATTTAGAGCTCTCCCCTTCTTCCAAATTCCTGATTTTAAAAAAGTTTAGTCTCTTGAAGGACATTCCTGATAATGATATTGAAATTAACTCTCCTAAATCTTGGTCAGACTCTACCCAACTATAGAAGCAATTTAATCTAAGGTGGGGAAGCCCATTGTGTTCTACCCAAACTTGGGTGAAGACAGATCCTTTTATCTAGATAGACCAAACCTGAGGGTGGCCTGAGTATAGAGATATTTTGCACATGAAGCCACTTTCAAACCCTCATTGAACACATACTCTTGGAATATTATATAAACTGTGAACCTGCTGCCCTGATTGTCATTGGTCTAAGAGAGATAGTCAAATGACCATGCTTTTATAATTAATCTGCTGGATTTATTAATAAAATGATTAAATTTCCCAGAAACTATGTCTCTTGAAACTTTTTAATCAGCATACTATAAGTAAAAAGTATGTATATTACTCCTTCCTTCCATTTTCCCCATGGTTCTATAGCATAGACCACAGTCCTCATTGTTGGGCCATGCCAGAGCTTTTCCATAGAATTCTCTGGTCTTTCTATACCACTTCCCTAGTCCAAGAAGATGGAAAAAAAGAAAAAACCCTTTTGATTCCTTTTCTTCTTTCCCAAAAGGTCCTTCTTTTTTGTCTCCAAGTTACTAATTCCACTAGTCACCATGAATATCCCTGGGGGAGGCACATTCTCTTTTTTCCAGTTAATCAAAAGTAAAAAGGAAGAACAAGCAGTGTACAAAGAATCCAGAAATTGCTATATAACAATACACTTTGTGAATTAGCCATAGTCTACACCATGATCCTTATGCCTACCAGGCATACTGCAACATTTGATGATGAGTTGTTGTTTTCATAGTATCCTCTTTATGATTGGTGGGTCAGATAGCTTCCAAAAGTTAATGGCCTCCATTGACAAAAATAGCCTTTTTTTTTACCCTGGGGCAAAAACAGTCACAGGGAAGGGGTAGGAAATGGTGCAGAAGACAAGCTAGTCATGGTAATAGTTGTGCAAGGAGAAGGGGAATCCTGTTTCTCAGAGAGTCTGGCATAGCCTAGCAGAAGTTGGGAGGGAAGGTGGGCCTAGGGAAAGGTGAGCCATGGTAACAGGACAGTGCTACTGGTGCCCTGGGGTTGGCAGCAGCAACATGGGACAGCTGAGGACTTCAAGGCAATTTGTGGGATGGGGAGGGTGAAGGGGAAGAACTTTGATCTCAGGAAGTAGCAAGACCCACTGGATGTTGTCATACAGGGATAAAGACCTTTACATTCCATGCCAGTTAAAGCTCTGATGGTTTTCCATTGCCTATAGAATAAAATTCAAACTGCTTAGCTTAGCACTCAAGACCCTCCATAGTTTGGTCCCTCTCAACCTCTTCAACTTTACCTCTCCCTCCACAAATTGTTCCCTAATATAGTGGTCAAGATGTGTTCCTTGAGCATGGTGACCTGCCTCTAGTTGTTCCCTCTGCCTGGCATGCCCTTCTCTCTTCTTTCAACTTATCTAAGTTCTACATTTCCTTCAAGGACAAGCTCTAAGTCCCATCCTCTCTATGAAAACTTTCCTGAC
Source organism: Dromiciops gliroides (assembly GCF_019393635.1). NCBI lineage: Eukaryota > Metazoa > Chordata > Mammalia > Microbiotheria > Microbiotheriidae > Dromiciops > Dromiciops gliroides. Next base: position 101,525,228 of record NC_057865.1, on the reverse strand, counting down.
TTCTCTAGTTTTCAGTTATTTCTCCTTCCTGGGAATTCCTATAGGACTTATTGCCTTTTCCATTTATTTGGCACTTACAATGTTCTTTCTTATATTGTTAATTTTGTAAGTCTATGCTCTTGTCTCCAATGAGATTATAGGTTCCTTAAAGGACGAGGACATATTGGAAGCCTCTTTTGAGTCTTTTGGGCCTAGTGTAATGCCCATCCCACAGTGGATACATAGAAAATACTTGATGGTGGTCATTGAGAAGCAGAGTCTGTTAAATCTATTTTTGGATCATCAGCAACTAGCATTAGACCTTACCCAAAGTCAATGCTTAATAATTGCTTGTTGAGTAAAACTGAGCAGTGATAATGATGGGTGATGTTACCTGCACTACAGTTTGGAATATGTGGAAACATCATGGATGGGACTAAATCTAGAGCAGAACTGGGGAAAGGAGGAACAGCTAAATCCCCTTTTCCCAGTCAAAAATGGAGGGCAAGAGGCTGACTATAATCTTATACTGTCATTGTGCCTCAGGCTTCGGTTGCTCAGATTGGCTCTCCTTACCATTTAAGAGTATGATATTACAATGTAATCTGTGGCCCAAAGGCCTATGATTCTGGGTCAAATAGATTGAGATTGTTTTTGGGAGCTAAACTCCAAAATTATTATTTTGTTGATTTTTTTTTGGCAGGGCAATGAGGGTTAAGTGACTTGCCCAGGGTCTCACAGCTAGTAAGTGTCAAGTGTCTGAAGCTGGATTTGAACTCAGGTCCTCCTGAATCCAGGGCCAGTGCTTTATCCACTGCACCACCTAGCTGCCCCCTCATTGATTCATTATTATTCCAATGTAGAATTTTTGAGGGGAAATTTCCAAGTACAGTTTGTGTATAGCTTATGTCTAGGTTTTGATAAATGTGGGTAAAACTAGCTGTTGTGTAATTACTCGAGGTAACGTGTGGTTTTTGAGTACAAGGCAGCCTATATTTCACTCTATTGAAAATATAGAAGCTGCAGGGGACTGGAAGGAATTCAAATGTAGAAATCACAAAGGGATTCTCAATGCCTCATCAATGATATACACAATTCTCTTTTTTCCCCAAGGGGTTCCACTTTTCTACAGGGTCCTATAGACTGACTCAGCACTACCCTGTGGTTTGGATTTCACTACAAGGTAAAATGAACTTGGAGTTACCATCAGGGCCACACCCTGGCATTCTAGTAAGTCCTCTCCCTGAGAGTCTCACACAGACTCCTGCAAATTGAATTGGTATCTCATGATTTTTGTTTATCTGGAATTGAAACATGGTTTGGACAGATAATTTCTTTCCTATGAGACCTACTTGGATTGTCCAAGTCAAGCCAAAATTTTTGTTGGTCCCATGTCTTGGCTTTAGCCCCTTACTGCTCCTCCATCTGATGGTAGTTGGGCACATGGATAATCCTGTTCTCTCTTCAAGAGGTACACTGCTTAGGAAATTTCTTTTCTCAGGATAAATCATAGTCCTGAGCAGCACCATCCAATCTGCTCAAGTAATCTGTCTTCTCTGACTAGAAGGCTAACCTTTGGAGTTGGGATGCACAGTAAACCCTCTAATGATAAGGCTGATATTGAAGGATGACAATATCCATGAAGTGTACTCTCAGACCATGTGAACTACCAGAAAATGGACTATATGTAGTAGACTCACAGTATTTTTTTATCTTCTGGTACTCCACATTCTGGAGCTCCAAATCCTATAACTCCAGTAAGGATTAGGCAAATGTTAGTTAGGCAAACAAGGACTGGAGAAGGGAGCTATAGGAACTCTAAGGGGCATTTGTGTCTCCAAATGAAGAGAGAGCTAAGTGACATTTCTTTTCACCTGCTATCCTTTCCCTAGATATGCAGATAAAGAAAATAATTTTCCTTATCTACATATGGAGAGGAAGCAACCTTATTAACTACTCAGTTTTGGGGTGACATGGACAATGATGATATTATGTATTCTCTTCATTATCTTCTTTGTGTTATCTGTGGAGCTGGTAGTGAGCATTTTTACCGCGTCATGATGTTGTCAAGAAGTCAAGCTATCAGACTCTTCCTTCATTGTCTCATTTAATCAGTCCACATTAAATATATGCCTTATATGTCTAGTAAGTGCAAAATATTGTTTTGGGCACTGGTGATGTGGGCTGAATTTCGGGTCAAATTGATTGTGAGTCATCCCAAAAGAATGACAAGATTCAGTGACTCAGTTTCCCAAGTTTTATTGCAATACTGTGGGTGACCACAGGGAGAGAACCAGAATAGTGGAAAGGTATCTCTCAAATAAGGAAAGATAGAAAGTTATGTTTATAGTATGAATAAGGTGATTATCAGTCTCATTATAATAATCTCCACCTTAGGGAGGTACAGGGAAGGGCCTATCCTAATTTCGAGTTCCTGGAGTTCTAAGCCAACTCCCAAGTAAGGTACCTTTTTCCATGGAGGTGTGTTTTGGGGGTTTACACGTCATAAGGTGAATCTGGGGACAAATTTGGTCTTTTCTGAGCATGTCTCTTTCTGGTTCCCATGCTTAGTTTCAAAACATCTTATTTTTTCTTTTATTTATAGTCAAAACTTCTATAGCCTGTCATTTTTTCATTAGATTTTTAGACAGTCTAGCTAGAATTTTATCCCTGTGCAGATAGCAACCCTTACAGATGGCAACCATGAAGGGATAGCTGAACCTCAATCTTTTGATCTTCCAGTTGGGTAAGAAATTTTTCTCTAGCCTGTCCCTTTAAATTCCAAAGTAGTGCTAAGTACCACCTGTTTTCCCTTTACATTTTCAAATGGGTTTTTATATTAACTCCCCAAGTACCCTGTTTCAGATTTTAGTCTGTTTAACCAGACAAATGGGGGATAAGATTATGTTAATTCTTTGTTTTTGTGGATTTTCTATTTCTATTTTTATTTTTGTTAGAAGAGTGAGCAAGGTGCTCACACAAGGGAATATAAATATCCTTCCCTCTCCCAACCATGCCTTTTCAGAGAAAGTTCTGACTCCTGCACTTTTTTCAAATTCTAACACTGAGTGTTTCTCTCCTTTTGCATGCCTGGAGGCAACGACCCAGCCTCTAGAAACCTTTGTCTCTCTGGTGGTGGGAGGGGAACCCAGGCCTGAGTTTGAAATCAAGCCGGATTCAAATTGACCTGGTCCCTCCCTGGCTGTGGAGCATATGGAAGAGATGGTCCTGCCCCCTCCTCTTGGGACCCCACCTCCTTTACCTCCTCTAGTGCTACCTTCTACTCCTCCCATGGCCATGCCCCTTGATCCTCCGGCCAGGGAGGTCAAGAGATCTAATCCACCCTCCTCAGGTCCTGAACTTGTGCATGTGCAGCCTTCTCTACTTGAGCTCGCAGCTTCTACTCAGTTGCCGGAGCAGCCAGCCACTGCCCCCACACAAACACCCTCAATCCTACCCCAGTCAAGCTATAATTCTAACTCAACTTGCTGTAATTCTTCCAAACAAACCTTAGAAAACCCTTTTGGGGCAGCTAGGTGGTGCAGTAGATAGAGAACCAGCCCTGGATTCAGGAGGACCTGAGTTCAAATCCAGCCTCAGACACTTGACACTCAGTAGCTGTGTGACCCTGGGAAAGTCACTTAACTCTCATTGTCCAGCAAAAAAATAAAAGAAAAAAAACCCTTTAAATTCCAGATATGCTTGCTTTGTTCTTAAGCATTTTGTTAATCTGCTTTTGTCTTTAATTAGTAACCTTATAAAGCATTTGTATTATGAAAAGACTGACAGAGAAAATAAAGGGGTTAAAGACGAACAAGAGAAACTTAAGCTGAATAAAAATGTAAAAGACAATCCTCTTCATATTTCAAGATTCTGCTTCTTTTGCCATGGAGGGGGACATATTTTGCAGAAATGTAGAAGTAAACAGCAAGGTATTAATATGAGCATTGGGGGTTTTAGATTTTGGAATAAAAAATAATGAGAATAAGAAATAATGTTAGTTTGGAGATTACATAAGGATATCTGTGCTATTATATCTATATTTTGAAATTAACATTATGGGTTTATTTTCATAGAGATTTTCATGCTTTTAAGATTGTGTTTTATACTTGGCTTAAAAAAGGGGGGACTATTTGTAAAAGCTTTTTATATTCATGTGATCAAATTTATATTTTGTAATACTCTTTTTTTTTTTTTAGTGAGGAAATTGGGGTTAAGTGACTTGCCTAGGGTCACACAGCTAGTAAGTGTTAAGTGTCTGAGGCCGGATTTGAATTCAGGTACTCCTGACTCCAGGGCCGGTGCTCTATCCACTGCGCCACCTAGCTGCCCCTTGTAATACTCTTTTTAATGTTAAGTTCATATTCATTTATATTTCCCCAGTTTGAATTTCATTGTCTTTTATTCTTCCATGTGTATTTTGTTCTATTCATTTATCTCTATTTTTGAAACAATGCAAGATGGTTTTGATTTGATAATACAATGTTAACTCTGGGAGTTAATTCTAAATTGTTTATTTTTTCCAACTGATTATTTGATCAAACTCTATAAAGCATTTCCCTGGCAAATTGGTTGCCATGGCAAGTATAAATTGATTTTGCAAGTATTATTTTTGATAAGCATATATTTTAAAAAGAGTATAACATTTCCAAAAAGTTTTTTTTTATATTCATGTAATCAAATTTATTTTTGCCATAAATAGGGACATATTGTATAAAATAATAATATGCTATTTGGGTATTTTAGATATTTAAAATATTTTTAATTAAAAAATCAGTTTAAATGTTACATAAGGGTTTCTTTTTTATGCTATTACAACTACATTTTGAACTCAATAATATGGGCTTATTTTTGTAGAGATTCTTATTTTAAGGTTGTGTTGTGTTTTAACTTGTATTAAAATATGTTCTTATTTTTCACAAAAGTAATTGTATACTTAGTAAAAAAAAGTTATTATTTGGAATTATTAAATAATTGTATATTATATTCTGAGTCCAGGCACAATCACATTTTTTGTGATCATTATTATCCTCAATTTTTAAATCCATATGAGACTTGGATTATGGGAACTTATCATTTATGACATTAATTGCTTTCATTCTGAGTTATGAGATGCCAGTTGGCCAGGTTGCCAACCAGTTGCAAAAGAAATACATGCAAGAGCATACATTGAACTGTCACATGAGGGGAGACATGCATGAAGTCAAGGTACTACACCGCTTTGGGAAAGGCTGAGAAAATGGCTATTGACAGACATTGAGGTTGGATCTTCTTGTTTTAATTTTCCTCTACGTGGCACCATGTGGCTGGGCTATGCTGTCTCATTTGATACCTGACTTCACTTTCCCCTCCTATATGCCTTATGCCATGGATGTCCCAATTCCATGCATTTGATTAAGCCTGACTCAGTTTCTTCCAATATGTTCAGTGGCATGGACGTATTTCCAATCCACCCATTTTAAGTCTGGAATACTGTGTGGGCTGTATATATTGCTCAAGTGTGGGAATGCTCATCTCCTATAATTTCTCTGTTCTTTTATGGTAACCCCCCTAATTACCTCAGGTATCATGATAAATACAATGCTGAATTTGACCTTGACATCTGCTACCAATTATATTAGATTATTTAATTTCTTATAATGGCATGAGAATAATTAGGCAGATGATGCAAAAAGCAATGAAACAAAAAATTATTTTCTAAATTAATATCACAATTGTCTTCTCAATTTACCCTCCACGGGGGGGGGATTGTAGTAATATTAAGTTTTAGAGAATGTTTTAATTTTTGTTTTATTGTATGTTTCATGTGTAACACCTAAGATTCTGAATTCCCTTAGACATGTTTTTGAGAACTCTCATTGTTTGATTTGATTATTAGCAAATCTATTTAAAGTTGTGTTAAGCTCAATTTTGTAGGAAATTTTCCTGGCTGATTACCAGCATCCACATATCAACACCTGAAAATACTTTTATTCCACAACTATACCCAGAAGACATCCCAAGAATAATCTGAGAAAAGACTTCCAAAGACTTAAATGGACATTTTCCTGTTTTCCTTTTCCACATCGTATACACTGTTTATAATGTCCACTTACTAAAGTGGAGTGACCCCTTTAGCCTTTGTCAATGCATTGCTCAATTTCTTTTTCTCTTTTTTCATTCTCTTTACTTAGTTAGCCATAAGCAACAGTAATGTTATTGCTTCGTGCGAAGAAATGATGTTTCTTTGCTTGAAGCATGGGGGGACTGTGAGAATTGTAATGACACCTCAGCTGGAGAGACACTGTAGGGAAGCTCTGCCATTAGGAAAAAGCATTCGATTTAGAGACCATGTGACTTTAGCATCCAGAAGTTAGGTCTATAGAACCACCTGTTGTCAATCAGAGCTACCACCCAATTAGCTTGGAGCTGTGTGTGTGTGTGTGTGGATGGCCCTGTTTCCTATTGGAGAGGAAGTTTCTGGGAGGAGGAAGAAGCGAGTGAGCTCTTTTACCCAGGACCTCATTCTGAGTGGAGCTGAGATGCTGGCTCCCTGAGATAGATAGAAGAAAGAATCTTGGCCTCTTTCTCCTCACCAAATTCTTATGCTCCTTAATAAATACTTAAAAGTCTAAACTCTTGCTAAAGCTTATAATTTATGGTGGACACTCATTAGATTTTTAGCCCCATACAGATAGCAACCCTTACAGTAATCAAATTTCTAGAATTTTACTAAAGCACACTTGGGGTGTGTTGGGGGATTTGGGGGTGGTGGGATGGGGTAATTTCTTATGACAAGTTCTCCCTTAAGGAAACTTATTGGGATACGCTTAAGTACTGCCTTCTAGTGGCAGTGAGTAATATTGAAAAGAATAAATATGCCTAGGTGAAAACAAGCACACTTATACCATTCCCTAAGGCTTTTCTTCAGAAAATTCTCCAACTGCCTTCAATAATTTCTCATATAGCATCATCTTGAGGTTCTTCCCCAATCTTGTTACACTCCTTGAGAGACTCTCCAGCTTATCAAGGTCCTCCCTAACTTTGGACACTTGGATGTAATACTATGTTCCATATATGTTCTTATCAGGAGAGAAATGTAGTAGATTGGCACCAATATGGACATTGTACTAATTACTCAATATATTCATATATATAATAATATAACATAACATATGATAAAATAAATTCCATTATGTAAATAGAAAACATTTAAAATGTTATATTAATATGCAATACATATTAAATAAATATAAAATATACAATCATATATAATATGAAATAATATATAATTTATATATGTGTATATGTGTATCTATCTATCTATCTTTCTCTCTATCTTCCTGTAAACCATTGCCCACTTCTCAGATTCTTCTCCACCATCATCATACTCCCAGGAAAAGTTCATCACCCTGATATAATCTAGAGACTATATCAGCTTTATATCAGCTTTGGTACTCACACCTCATCAATATTGTTTGTGGTCTCTGGTCCTCTGAATGGAAAGTTGGAGGGTGGAGCACCAACTCTTCCCAAAGCCTCCATTTAAAGAAGACTCAGAATTCCCAGACAGTTCTCCATTCCCTTCTATTTGCACTGCTTGGTTTGACTCTTCCATCATCAAGCTCCTGGGCATGGTTACCTTCTCCTTGCACCTCCTCCCCTTTTAGCTTTCTTTTGTATATTGTTTTCCCCTATTACCATGGAGGATTAGGCCATTGCCAGTCACCCTGATCTTGCCACTGGACTCTGATGACTCTGAGGAGATAGTAAGGCAGATGATTTTGCACAGCTCTGCCTCACTTAAATCCAATTGACTGCAAGTCAAGATATCACCTGATGTCATGGTCCTCTTCAGAGATCAAGGACAGACAACAAAAAACAGTGGTAGCCATGTCCAGGGTGAGGGATGGGGAATGGGGGGAGAAAGAAAAAAAAAGAAATTTACATGACAATTTTGTTGTATATTTGAAAGAAATAGCAAGTTGTGCCTAGTAGATTTGTAGTTTCCTGTGCAATCATCTTTTTTTATTGTACTATTATGGAAATGTTTTATTCCATACATTAAGAATAAAATAGAAAAATACTTTCAATCTCAGACATTTAGCTATGTGACCTGGGGAAATCATTTAAATTGTTGCCTGCCTCAGTTTCCTCCTCTTTAAAATGGTATAATAATAATAGCATCTACTTCTCAAGTTTGTTGTGAGGATAAAATCCCATTTTAAAAGCCCTTGGAAAACCTTAAAAATCTATATAAATGTTAGCTACTGTAGTTGTTATTTCTATTATTATAGTTGTTGTTACCAGAGCAGGAAGAAGTTGGTAGAGCTGATTGGTGTCTGGGGAGTGACACTACAATAATGTCAGGTCCCAGCAGTTATAGTATATAATGTCCAAATTTGATTTCACGATTTCATTGAGTTCCATCTATAGCATTTTTTTTTTCAGTGCCTATACCCAACAATTTGCATAGGATGCTCACAACCTGGGCTTTTAGTACCTTACCCATGGCTCACAGGTCCTGGGCTTCTGCAAGTAATAGATCCAGATTTGGATTGTCTTTTGTTGCCCATAAATCCAGTAACACAAAAGAGAATGTACACATGTTACAGGGAGGAATAACCAGAAATCAGGAACAAATTAATGCCAAGGTGTAAATTAATGCTATTCTTGTGGAAAAAAATAGTGAGATGTGGCCTGAATGGTTGTGCAATTAGGCAGATTCAGAACTGGTTAAATGGTGGGGCTCAAAAAGATGTTATTAGTGGTTCAATGTCAACTTGAGACCTACAAAGTGGGACCTCATACACTAGTCATTGAAGGAAAATCCAGTGCATGAATGAACAAAAACAATACTTACATTATACACAGGAGGGTGTTTAATAGTGTGTGTGGGGGAGGGGCAGTAGATGAGTGTCTCAGTTCAAGAATAGGGGAGGGGGAAGATCTGGGAGAGCCTTATAGCTAGACTTAAGGGAGGGAAGCAGCATAGGCAGGGAATAAGCGTCCATTTTGGGGGATGCTTAAAAGCTACCAGGATCAGTATCAAGACACTTCCTTGATTCTGGCTCTGGGTAAGAGACAGGCAAATCTAGGATAAACAAATAGAGACTGGGTTCAGTGACTGATCTATGTCAGATTTGCATCCACAAAGGGGGCAGGATTCTTTTCTAATCTATATTAGGCACATATAATGTCATCCTGCTACTTGACCTTTTCCTCCATCTGGGGTCCTGCATAAAACAAAGAGAACTGCTGAATCCTTGGAGAGTCTGGTCTGCTATTGGATCCCTTCTGGGTAAGGTATCCTGGAGTAGCTGAGTCTCAGCAGATGCTCAGTAGAGAAAGAATGCCCAACCTACTCATTCTTTTCTTCATGATCCTGTTTCTCCTGGAGTCTGTGATAGCAATTATAGAAAATGGTTTCATCATCATAGTGCTGGGCAGGGAATGGGTGACATGTTGGAAGCTGCCCCCTGGTGACATGATCCTGGCCAGCCTGGGCATCTCCCGCCTCTTTCTACATTGGGCAGGAATTCTTAGCAACTTCCACACATATTTCTCCCCAATTGGCAGAAGTATATACCTTGGCATTTTCTGGAATTTTGCTAATATGGCCACATTCTGGATCACTACCTGGCTTGCCATTTTCTATTGTGTGAAAATTTCTTCCTTCACTCACCCAATCTTCCTCTGGCTGAAGTGGAGGATTTCCAGATGGGTCCCCTGCCTACTGTTGTGTTCTCCACTGATATCCATTTTGACATGCATCCCATATTTTATAAACACCTATCATATTCTCCAACTTCCAGTCTCTGGGAATTATTCAGAAAAGACTACTTTGGAAGATAGGATATATGGATTGCAGAGGCATTTCTTATTACCTCAGAGAATAATTCTTTTGTTAATTCCTTTCCTCTTTTTCCTGGTCTCCACCATCTTGCTCATTTCCTCCCTGTGCAGACATTTGGGGAACATGCAGCAACATAATGCTGGTTTTCTGGATCCAAGTATGCAGGTCTATATTACAACCCTGAAGTCACTTTTCTTCTTTCTCATCCTCTATACATCATACCTTCTCCCTCTGCTCATCAGCATCATGATACCACTTTCAGTTTGCAGCTCTCAGTATTGGGTATGGGAGGTAGTGACCTATGCTGGCATTTCCATCCATCCCGCCTTTCTGATCCTGAATAGCTTAAAACTGAGAAGGGCTCTGAAGAAGATGCTTCATGAACCACAGGCTGCTTAGTGGCAATTCAGCTCTGAAGTGACTGATCTTTAGCATTATCATTATTGCTGTTTGTGACTTAGATGCATAAGGCTTAGAAATATGGAAATTTGTTTTGATTTGTGGACCCTACCTTTAGGCTGAGATTAGAAAGCCTTAGGCCCTCAGGGTCTCTCCCCCTCCTCCTAGGCTTCAGCTGAGGGAAAAAGCCCCGTGGGCTATACAAGGCCAGGTCAGACAGCTGGGGGGAAAAAAAAAGCCCCCAGCTCCCTTCGACCTGAGCGGAGCTATCTAAAGGATAGCCTGTGCTGAGGCATGAGGCTCGAGAGCACCCCCCACCCCAGCTGCAGCTCTGGCTGGCATATTAGCTTGGTCTGTGGGGGCGAAGGAAGCCCCGAGATTTGAATGGAGAGAAGAAAAGGTATACATAGACCAGGAGGACAGACTGGGGCGGGGGCTGACTAGGGGCTGAGGACAGACTAGATAGACAAGACTCAGTGGTTCGTATGGACTAGAAGAGGTCAAGAGGAGGCTGAGGAGAAGGCAAAGATTGGAGACTAGAGACAGGGCTACAAGGACGCAGGAGGCTGAAGGGCAAACTGACAGAGCAGACAGAAGGTTACAGGCCTTAATATGAACCAGGGAAAGTATAACGTGCCCTGAGGTCAAAGGTGGCTAAGGCCCTTATTGTATTCAAGAAGTTCGAATCCCGGCAGGTGGGAAAGAGACACAGTGGAAAGAGACGGCAGGAAAGCAGTCAGGTTGTACTTTATTTCCCTATATTCCTAATTTGAAATAGTATCTCATAAATAAACTCTGCTTGGATTATTTGGTTAAGAGGCTTCTTAATTTTTAGTCTATCAGTTTGGGAGCAGTGTGGTGGAACTTTATAAATGGCCCATATTAAATTAAACGCAGTCAGTTAGCCAAATAGTCAAAAGTCCCCAGATTAGTCCTCCAGTCAGATTAGCCCCCCAAAATTAGCCCTAGTCACCAAAAATATTTTTACAGAAAGGAAGGGTGAAAGGAAGGAGTGAATGAAGCAAGGAAAAAAGGAACCAAAAAGATATTTAATCATGTACTTATGATATTTTGGCACTGTATTAAGCACTAGTGATATAAATACATGGTGGGCCAAAAATCACAAATATTTAAGAAAAATAATTTTCAAAATATTAATAAAACATCAGATTCCTTTGTGACTTTTGCTGTACAATCACTTTGGCACTGTCTCTTCATACTCTCCATTTTCTTTTCCTCCACTTCCTAGTTGATTCATCCCTAAGCCTTGTTTCTTCATAATATGACACAGTTAATTGAGAGATATTTTGGAGGCCAACTTCTTCATTTTGCAGATGCAGCATTAAGGTCATGAGAGATCAAGGGATTTTTCCTGGGTTAAACAACTGGTAAATGTGTGAGGCAGAATGTGAATGCAGCTTTTCCTGATTACAAGTTTATTCTTCCTTGTGTAGTCGGTTCCATTAATCTATCTCTCTATTTTTTAATTAATACCAGATAGCTTTGATTTCATAATAAAGTATGCAGTCTAGAAGTATTTATCTATCAAGCTCTATAAAGTATTTCCTTGGTAATTTGAATGCCATGGAGATTATAAATTAATTTTGGAAGTATTAATATTCCACCAGCTATTTAAGTTTTTCTTTAGTTCTTTAAAGAAATTCTCTCACTGAATATATACAAGTACTTTGTCTGCTTTGGTGTGTCAATCTCAAGATATGTTACTTATTAATGAATTGATGAAAATTATGTAATAATGACTAATGGTGTCAGTCATTTACATTTGTCATTTATTTTCAATGTGATTGTGATTATATATTTCTAGTGTTATTTGGAATAATTGTATATTGCAATTATATCCCGAGTCATGAAACAAATTCACATTTTTTGCTTTCATCATTATCCTCAGTAGTTAAATCCATATGAGCCTTGGATTATGGGAATTTACCATTTGAGACATTAATTGCCTTTATCCTGAGTTATCAGATCCTGAGCAGCCGAGATGCCAGCCATCCATGAGGGGAATACATATAAGAGCAGGCATTGAACTGTCACAAGATGGGAGACACACATAAATTGCAGGCAGTACACTGCCCTTAGAGAAGCTGAAAGAAGGGCCATTGGCAAGAGCTGAGGTTGGCTTCTTTGGCTTCATTTCTCCAAAATTTTTTCACATAGCACCAGGCATTAATCCTGGCTTTGTGATTTCTATGGCTGGACACTTTTACCCCACCCATCTCATTCTCATTCCATGCCTGGTCTTGATACCTTCTCCAATTTGCCAGATGCCACCGGTGCTTCAATCCCATACATCTGATTAAGTCTGACTCAGTTTCCACCAATTTGTTGGGTGACATGGTTGTATATCCCATCCACCTATTTTAAGCATGGCATACTGCATTGGCTGTATACATTGCTCAAGTATGGGAATGCTCATCTCCCACTACTTTTTTCATTCTTTAGCGGTAACTTTCCTATAATTATCTCAGATATGACAGACACAATGTTGGATTTGACCTTGACATCTGTTACCAATTATATTTGATTCTTTAATTTCTCATAATAGTGTGAGGATAATTAGGAACATGATGCAAAAGTGATGAAACTAGAATATAAGTCCTTTTCTTAATTAATATCACAATTGTCTCAGCCCTGTATTAAAGAAGGGTATGTCAGCATAACTTGTGGATTCTTTTGCAAATGCCTTAAGGAGACATCCACATTTGTTAGAAGTTATAATACCTGAAATTAATCTGACAGCTTTTATATTACATCTTCTTAATTTATTCTCCAAAGGGGGGATTACAGTAATACTAAGTTAAAAATGTTTTAATTTTTTTATTATATGTGTTTCATATGTAACAACTGGACAATACATAATTGTTAAATCTCTAAAAGATTCTGAATTTCCTTACACATGTTTTTTTTAGAACTCTCATTGTTTGATTTGGTTATTGACAAACTTATTTAAAATTGTGTGAAGATAAATTCTATAGGAAACTTTCCAGCTGAGGAGACTTAATAGTTGAGTTGAACATCAGCATATGAAGATAACTGAGAGACTTCTCTGCAACCACACTTGAGACCATGTCCAGAATCCAGAGCTGCATCCAGTTGACACCACAAGAATCATCTGAGATAAGACTTCCAAAGACTTAAATGGACATTTTCTTTTTTTCCTTTTTTTTTTGTTTCCTTTTTTTCTATTGCATACACTATTTGTAATATCTACCTCCTTAAAGGGGACTGCCCCCCTCTATTTTTTGTCAATGCATCACTCAAATTCTTTTCTCTCCTTTTATTCCCTCTAACATTGTTGATCATCTAAGTCCCAATGTTAAGAACCCTTTGAAACAACACTGCTTCATTAAGAAAAACAAGCAAAGGGGGATTGTGAGAAAAATAAGGATTTTGGGGAACTTTCAGAGTCAGCCTAGGGCCTGTAGAGTCAGAGACAATAGAGTGAAACCACACCTGCCTGAGGAGACTTTTTCCCTCAGAGGGTCTGTCCTCAGGACTCTGACCTCAGAGTGTGCTGCTCATTTTAATATGGACCTCCCTCAGACCCAGTAAACCAATAGATTTGAATGATGCTAGCCAATTAGCTTTGAACAGTGTGTAAGGGATACCTCTCTTCCCTGGCCCACAGGAAGAGAGTTCTTGGGTCTGTGATGCTGGATGAGTCAGATACTCTGTTCCTTTTCTCCTCTCTATCCTAGGTAATGTAAGACTCCTGAACTTTCAGAGTCAAGAATCAAGAGACTCTATAAGAAGTAAACATTAAAGACAAATTAAGATGGCTTCAAACTTTTAACTTCGTATATGGGAAAATGTTATTGGTAACTTATAAATGTCATCATTACTTGTGTAGTTTGAAAAAGCATCTATGATGTGACTGAGTTGAGTATGATGGGATGATCCTAAAAAATAAAATTGGGTAGGGAGAGGTAAAAATGGAGGAATTATACAAAGGAGACATGAGTGGAAAAAATGGAGTTGGGGGGCCATCTAGGTGGCACAATAGATAGAGCACCAGCCCTGGAGTCAGGAGAACCTGAGTTCAAATCCAGCCTCAGACACTTGATATTTATTAGCTGTGTAACCCTGGGCAAGTCACTTAACCCCAATTGCCTCACCAAAACCAAAACAAACCAAAACAAAAGAAAACAAAATTTAAAAAGTCAATTAATATATTAAAAATGGAGTTGGATCAGATCACTTCTGATGGTCTCATTTGTTCTATATCTATGATCCTCCTATCATCTGCTTAAGGACACATAGTTAATACATGACAGGGCTTGAACCTCAGTTCCAAATTCAGTATTCTTTCCATAATATTAGTAATCCAGATTAAAAAAAATTTTTTTACTAGGTCCCTGTCCTTAGTGCCTTTCAAGGTACTAAGGTGTTCCCTCTCACACAGGATTTTTCAGATCCCTCCTCTTTCTATCTTTCTCTATTTCTGCCTGTCACAACCTCTGCCCACCTCGGTTTCTTCCTCTATAAAATTGAATAATAATAGTTCCTACTTCCCAAAATTGTTATGAGGATCAAATAAGATATTATTTGTAAAGCATTTTGCTTATTGAATTGAATTATAATTTGTTCTTTTGTTTTATGTTATTTTTTATTATGATAAAATATTTTAGTTTTTAAAGAAAAGCATTCATTATTATAATAGATAATTAAATGATTAATAATCAAGTTTCTAGAATTTTACTAAAGTACACTTAGGGTATGTTGGGGGAATTGGGGGTGGTGGGATGGGGTAACTTCTTATGACAAGTTCTCCCTTAAGGAAACTTATTGGGATATGCTTAAGTACTACCATCTAGTGGCAGTGAGTAATATTGAAAAGAATAAATATGCCTAGGTGAAAACAAGCACACTTATACCATTCCCTAAGGCTTTTCTTCAGAAAATTCTTCAACTGTCTTCAATATTGTCTCATATAACATCATCCTGAGGCTCTTCCCCAATCTTGTTACACTCCTTGAGAGACTCTTCAGCTTATCAAGGTCCTCCCTAACTTTAGACAGTTGGAATTAATACTATGTTTCATATATGTACTTACCAGGAGAGAAGTGTAGTAGATTGGCACCAATATGGACATTGTACTAATTACTCAATATATTCCTATATATAATCATATAACATATGATAAAATAAATTCCATTATGTAAATAGAAAACATTTAAAAATATTATATTAATATGCAATATACATTAAATAAATATAAAATATACCATCATATATAATATGAAATAACATATAATTTATATATGTGTGTATGTGTATCTATCTATCTATCTATCTATCTATCTATCTATCTATCTATCTATCTATCTATCTATCTATCTATCTATCTATCTATCTTTCTCTCTATCTTCCTGTAAACCATTGCCCACTTCTCAGATTCTTCTCCACCATCATCATACTCCCAGGAAAAGTTCATCACCCTGATATAGTCTAGAGACTATATCAGCTTTGGTACTCATACTTCATTAATATTGTTTGTAGTCTCTGGTCCTCTGAATGGAAGGTTGGAGGGTGGAGCACCAACCAACTCCTCCCAAAGCCTCCATCTAAAGAAGACTCAGACTTCCCAGAAAGCTCTTCATTTCCTTCTATTTGCACTGCTTGATTTGACTCCTGGGCATGGTTACCTTCTCCTTGTACCTCCTCCCCTTTTAGCTTTCTTTTGTATATTGTTTTCCCCCATTACCATGGAGGACTAGGCCATTGCCAGTCACCCTGATCTTGCCACTGGACTCTGATGACTCTGAGGAGATAGTAAGGCAGATGATTTTGCACAGCTCTGCCTCACTTAAATCCAATTGACTGCAAGTCAAGATATTACCTGATGTCATGGTCCTCTTCAGAGATCAAGGACAGACAACAAAAAACAGTGGTAGCCATGTCCAGGGTGAGGGATGGGGGAATGGGGGGAGAAAGAAAAAAAAATTTACATGAAGAAAAAAGAAATTTACATGACAATTTTGTCGAAAGAAATAGCAAGTTGTGCCTAGTAGATTTGCAGTTTCATGTGCAATCATCTTTTTTATTGTACTATTATGGAAATGTTTTATTCTTTATACATTAAGAATAAAATACAAAAAACAAACAACAAAAAAGTAAGAATAAAATAGAAAAATACTTTCAACCTCAGACGTTTAGCTATGTGACCTGGGGAAGTCATTTAATTTGTTGTCTGCCTCAATTTCCTCCTCTTTAAAATGGGATAATAATAGCATCTACTTCTCAAGTTAGTTGTGAGGATAAAATCCCATTTTAAAAGCCCTTGGAAAACCTTAAAAATCTATATAAATGCTAGCTACTCTAGTTGTTATTTCTATTATTACAGTTGTTGTTACCAGAGCAGGAAGAAGTTGGTAGAGCTGATTGGTGTCTGGGGAGTGACACTACAATAATGTCAGGTCCCAGCAGTTATAGTATATAATGTCCAAATTTGATTTCACGACTTTATTGAGTTCCATCTATAGCATTTTTTTTTCAGTGCCTATACCCAACAATTTGCATAGGATGCTCACAACCTGGGCTTTTAGTACCTTACCCATGGCTCACAGGTCCTGGGCTTCTGCAAGTAAATAGATCCAGATTTGGATTGTCTTTTGTTGCCCATAAATCCAGTAACACAAAAGAGAATGTACGCATGTTATAGGAAGGAATAACCAGAAATCTTGCTCTTAGCTAGTAGACAGCAAAGCATATTGGGGTGGAGTTGGATTGAAGAATAGGGGTTGTTTTTTTTTTGTTTCACTTTTGCTTTAACAAAAGCTGACATTAGAGGAGAAGATCAGGTGTGGAGTGACTATAAATGAGTTGCTTAATGATTTTGAGCCTCACTTTAATCATCTGTAAAATAGGGATAATGATAGCCATAGAAATTTTCTTACATGGTTGTTCTGCAGGGCAAATGAGATAAACTATATAAAATTCTATGTAAATATCAGGATTTTTACAAAATATTTTCTGGGGAAACCATCAGATACCTAGATCATGATCTCATACCCCTTATTAGGGATGAGATTTATATGGAAAAAAGGTTGGTATGATGGTAGTGGAAAGGAATCAGTCAGTCATTTAGCATTGGAGATACTAAAAAAGGTAAAAACATGGTCCCTAATTCTAATGATGAAGAAAAACATATAAATATGCACACAATATACATCAATATAAATGGAAAACAGTTTTACTAGGCAGGTCAGGGTGTGTGTCTGGGAAATACCAAGAAAAGCCTCTTGCAGAGGATGGGATTTGAGCTTCCTCTGGTTGTGAGAAGAAAGTAAGGCAGACAGAATTGCAAATATATAGGGACAGGAGATGGTGAGTTATTTGTGAGAAACATCAAGTGGGTCTAAGTAGGAAGATTGTAGAAAGTGTAAAAAAGGATAAAGTGTAAGACAGGTCAGAATGAATTAGGTTATGATGGGCTTGAAATGCCCCCATAGAGCATTTCATATTTTTCATGGGAGTCATAGATAACTACTGGAGTAGTGGGATGCTCTGATGAGACCTTCGTTTTAGAAAACCACTTTGGCAAGCGAGTAGAAGATGGAATGGACTAGGGAGAACCCTGAAGCAGGAAGACCATCCCAAGACCAATTGTTATATTGTCTCTTCCTGAGATGATGAGAACCTGAAGAACAGTGGTGGGCTAAGTGCATAGAAAAGAACATAGACAAGAGACATGAAAGTAGAAAGGATAAAATTGACAACATAATGTATATGTGTGTGTGGTGACTGTGAGTGAGGAGTTGAGAATATGAGCCTTGCTGATTTGGAGAAGGGTGGTCCCCTCCAGAGTAAGAGAAAAATTGGGAAGAGGAATTGGTTTTGTTTGGACACCTTGAGTTTAAGATGCCTAAAAGACATCCCATCTGAGATGTCCAAAAGATCATTGGTGATGTTTGTTTGGAGCTCAGGAATGATGTTATGGCAGGATTTGGGAAAAATCTGCAGAGAGATAATTTAGCCTAAGTAAACTGTGGAGATCAACAAAGGATATAGTATAGATGGAGCAGAAAAGAGGGTTGAAGATAGAGTCTTGGGGGACATCCAGGGTTGATTGGTGTGATTTAAATGGAGATGTAGAAAAGAGGACTGAGAAAGAAGTTTCATACAGGCAGGAGGAGAAGCAGGAGAGAATAGTATCACAAAAATCTAGACAGGAGAAACTCTTCAGGAGCAGAAGGCAATTGAGTTTCAAGGCTGGAGAGAGTTGAAGATGGATAAGGCTTGAGGAAAGACTTTTAGATTTGGCAATTAAGATAGCATTGGTTGTTTTGGGGAGAGCAGAAATGGTGAGGTCAGAAATCAGATTGCCAGGGGTTTTGAATGGAGTGAGAGTAGAGGATGTGGAAATACCTCATATAGATGCCTTTTCTTAAGGATGTTGGCCAAGAAAGGGAAGAGAGATCTAGAATGGTAGCTAGCAGGAAAGGTCAGATTAAATGAGAGTTAAGCATGGGTGATATGTGGGCATATTTGTAGGTAGCAGGGAAGGAACTAGGAGGTAGGAAGAGAGATGATCGAGAGACAATCTGCTTGAGAAGATGAGGTGATAGGATCAAGGGTACATGTTGAAGGGTTTGTCTTGGCAAGGAAAAGGGCCAGGTTTTCATGAAAGATGGGTAGAAGAGAGACTGATGGGACATTGGCAGGGAGAAGAAGAAACTCTCAGTGGATAGCCTTCATTTTTTTCTGTGAAGTATAGGGTGAGGTTCTCAAATGAGAGGGTAGTGGGAAGGGATGCTTTAGGGGGTATAAGGAGAAATGACAATGTATAGAACAACCACTGAGGTATATGGAATAGAAAATTGATTTAGGGGATACAAAAGGATTTCCTAGGGACTGAGAGAACCCAATTGAGATAATATATTATAATTTTGTAGTGGCCCAAGTCAGTATGGTTTTAGGATTTTCTTTACAAGACAAGGAGAGGGGTATGAGTAAAGTGTGCGAGTACTAGAAAGGGTGGCCAGGGATGAGTGTTATCAGGTGGAAACTAGGGCTTAATGAGAACCAGAAGAATGACAGTCAGAAAGGAAAAATGTTTCAGGTGAAATTTAATTTGTTAATTATGGAGTAGGCATTCCATAGAGCACAGTGGGTAGGTCAAGTAGCTCTAGAGTGGAACATTTGGGGATGTGAGTTAAGGTAGACAGAAAAAGGGGAGCAAGAAATGGGGGATGGGGAATGGTTTTTGTACATCAATATTTGGGGTTCAGAACTGTAAGGATAGAGGTATGAAGAGGCTTGATTATGCCAATCATTGAGGAATAATTCCCAGCAGAGTATCTGTGGTTGGAAAGAAGTCTATTAAGACGCAGGTGAGGGGACAACTAGGTATTACAGCGCATAAAGCACTGGCCCTGGATTCAGGAGGATCCGAGTTCAAATCCTACCTCAGACACTTGACACTTACTAGAAATGTGACCCTGGGCAAGTCCCTTAACCCTGCTTGCCCTGAAAAAAAAGTGGGGAGGCAGGTGATTAGACTATTTAAAGTTTTACCTCAATATCCAACCTTCTGGCAAATGGTGGCATTTGGGTCCTGTAAGATCTACTTAGGGGCACTCAACCAGGGCATGGTATAACCTGATGGAGGCTGGTGAGGAGTTAAGAGATGACATTTGAAGATGTTTCTAGTGAAGGATTGACTGTGGAGCACTGAAGAAGCCCTTAGGGGATGAAGATTTGATTTTTGGCTGATGTAAAGACTGTTGGGAACATCTTAAAGGAAAGACAGTTTAGAGGTTGGTAGCGGGCTCCTGAGATGATATTGGCCTCACAGAGTTCATTATCAAGGTCTTGGAGGAAAGACATGATGTGTGTGTTTGGGTTGGTTGGGCAGGTGGTAGCCAGATCCTGGACCGATGAAGGGCTTGCTGGTTAGGCTCTGGAGGGAAAACAGAGACTCCAGAGTCAAGTGTTCAGATCCCAGTGTGATTTGGGTATCCCTGAGAAGATCTTGGAAGGAAAGGACATTTCTCAACTCAAATGAGATATTATCCTAAGGTCATGGAGTACCAGGTGAGGAAGAAATAGGCTGGTTTTAAAAATAGGCTTAAGTTCCTAAGGACTTCTCCAGTTAGCTGGTTAGGTGTAGCTGACTAGGGAGTCTGGTAACAAAAGGGTTGTAATAGTTCTGGGGCTATGAACTAAAAAGAATTGGGCAGCAGAAGCCCCAAAGAAGCTGAAGACCAGTAGATGGCAACTAAGTGGCAGCAATTGAGTGCAGCTGCTTAGCAGAAATCAACAAGGAACTGATAATAGATAAATGTGGACCCTCAGTTCAGTGTAGGAAGAAGCTCTTCTGATAATATCACCAGAGGATATTAGTAGCTCTGTGGGGAAACAAGCATCAGTATTAGAAACATGAGTTACCCTGATGATGCAATTTGTGCATCCTTTCTCTCACTGGAGATATGGTAGCCCTGTGCATCTGAGAATCTTTCTTGTCACTTATTTTGCTGTGCTATCTAATGAAATGTCTTTTGCTTTGGATGAATGTAATCTCTGGTTGACTGGTAATTTCATGAGATGTGACTTTGCCTGGATTCTGACCCACAATGTGCCTAGAACCTGGCTTAGCTTTCAGGACCTCCATCTGTGAGCAGAGACACAAGCATTCCCATTTGTTTCTTTTCTCCTTAGTTCACTTTATCATTGTTCTTTGTAATTGGCATACATAGGGTGGGCTGCTTGTGCTGACAGGGCCTCTTCTCCTTTGTTCTCTTGATGTCCTCTCACTACTCCTGTTATACCAGGCTTTCCCCTAGTCCTTCTGTTCCTTCTCCAACTCCCTGAATTGGCTGCTCTGATCTATGATTATAGAACCCTAATGTGACAGAACCATTGACTTAAATTAGAAAAGGACCTCAGAGATCAGATGGTCCAACCTCCTCATTGTACAGGCGAGAAAAAAATGTCCTGATGTATTGAGAAGTGTTGTTATTGGCAGAGCCAGGCTTTGAACCCAGACATTCTGATTTCACATTAGGATGCTTTCCATTGTCTTGCATTGCTTCTCATTTTCCTTATAGGGCAGAGCTGGCCCTGGGTAAAATGAAGTAGGGGAATCCTGTGTCTGCATTCCATGGCACCTCACCTCCCCCTTCTCCCATTCAATTACCCCAAACCTACATGTTTACCTATCCCAGCTTCCCAGAGTATCCCCCTTTCCTATTCCTGTACTTACCCTCATTGGATACTTTTTTTTTCCTGAGGAGAAACCTACCCTATCTCTTTGTTCTTCCCTTCATAGAAACTCACCTGTCCTGTTTTCCATTCCCCCAGGGCTTTGCTACTCATTGAAATCAGGAACCAATTAATGCCAAGGTGTTAATTAATGCTATTCTTATGGAAAAAATAGTGAGAAGTGGCCTGAATGGTTGTGCAATTAGGCAGAATCAGAACAGGTTAAATGGTGGGACTCAAAAAGATGTTATTAGTGGTTCAATGTCAACTTGAGACCTACAAAGTGGGACCTCATGGGCTAGTCACTGAAGGAAAATAGATTTGTAAATCCAGTGCATAAATGGACAAAAACAATACATTGTACACAGGAGGGTGTTTAATATTTGGGGGGAGGGGCAGTAGATGATGGAAGCAGCATAGACAGGGAACAAGTGTGCATTTTGGGGGATGCTTAAACGCTACCAGGATCAGTAGCCTATATCAAGACACTTCCTTGATTCTGGCTCTGGGTAAGAGACAGGCAAATCTAGGATAAACAAATAGAGACTGGGTTCAGTGACTGATCTATGTCAGATTTGCATCCACAAAGGGGGCAGGATTCTTTTCTAATCTATATTAGGCACATATAGTGTCATCCTGCTACTTGACCTTTTCCTCCATCTGGGGTCCTGCATAAAGCAAAGAGAACTGCTGAATCCTTGGAGAGTCTGGCCTGCTATTGGATCCCTTCTGGGTAAGGTATCCTGGAGTAGCTGAGTCTCAGCAGATGCTCAGTAGAGAAAGAATGCCCAGCCTACTCATTCTTTTCTTCATGATCCTGATTCTCCTGGAGTCTGTGATAGCAATTATAGAAAATGGTTTCATCATCATAGTGCTGGGCAGGGAATGGGTGACATGTTGGAAGCTGCCCCCTGGTGACATGATCCTGGCCAGCCTGGGCATCTCCTGCCTCTTTCTCCATTGGACAGCAATTCTTAGCAACTTCCACACATATTTCTCCCCAATTAACAGAATTCGATACTTAGATATTTTCTGGAATTTTATTAATATGACCACATTCTGGTTCACCATTTGGCTTGCCATTTTCTATTGTGTGAAAATTTCTTCCTTCACTCACCCAATCTTCCTCTGGCTGAAGTGGAGGATTTCCAGATGGGGCCCCTGTCTACTGCTATCTTCCCTATTGATATCCATTTTGATATGCATCCCATTTTTTGTAAAGACCTACCAGATTTTTCAACTTCCAGTCTCTGGGAATTATTCAGAAAAGACCACTTCGGATGATAGGATATATGCATTCCAGAGGCATTTCTTATTACCTCAGAGAATAATTATTTTGTTAATTCCTTTCTTCCTTTTCCTGGTCTCCACCATCTTGCTCATTTCCTTTCTGTGCAGACACTTGGGGAACATGCAGCAAAATAATGCTGGTTTTCTGGATTCAAGTATGCAGGTCTACATTACAACCCTGAAGACACTTTTCTTCTTTCTTATCCTCTATACATCATATCTTCTCCCTCTGATCATCAGCATAATGATACTACTTTCAGTTTGCAGCTCTCAGTATTGGGTATAGGAGACAGTGACCTATGCTGGCATTTCCATCCATCCTGCCTTTCTGACCCTGAACAGCTCAAAACTGAGAAGGGCTCTGAAGAAGATGCTTCATGAACCACAGGCTTCATAGGGGGAATTCAGATCTGAAGTGACTCATCTTTAGCATTATCAATATTGCTGACATAGATGTATAAGACTATATTTGTGACATAGATACATAAGACTTAGAAAGGAAGGGCGAAAGGAAGGAGTAAATGAAGCAAGGCAAAAAGGAACCAAAAAGATATTTAATCATGTACTTATATTTTGGCACTGTATTAAGCACTAGTGTTACAAATACAGGGTGGGCCAAAAATCACAAATATTTAAGAATTCTTTTATTTTTTTCTTTTAAATTTACAGTACCATGGTATCATATACAGTATATATAGGAAGTATATAAACATTATACCTATAGCATCAAATCTTGTAAATGGTGAAAAAAGTTAAAAAGAATTTTCAAAAAATTAATAAAACATCAGATTCCTTTGTGACTTTTGCTGTACAATCACATTGGTATTGTCTTTTCATACTCTCCATTTTCTTTTCCCCCACTTCCTAGTTCATTCATCCCTAAGACCTGTTCCTTCATAATATATAATAGTTAATTGGGAGGTATTTTGGAGGCCAACTTTCTCATTTTGCAGATGGGGCACTAAGGCTATGAGAGATCAAGGGATTTTTCCAGGGTCAAACAACTAGTAAATGTATGAGGCAGAATGTGAATCCAGCTTTTACTGATTACAAGTTCAGCATTCAGTTTACTTCACTATGATTTTACCTTTCCTTGTCTTTTGTTCTCATACTCACACCCACAGCCACAGACATAGCCCCTGTCCTGGGCTCTAAACAACTTATGCCCACATGATGTTGCATTTCTTTTTACTGGCATCTCTGTCTGTCCTCAAAAGAATAGTTATATATACCTCAATTACTGGCAAGATTGACTATGGGTAAGTCACTTAGTTCTCTAAGCCTTTCTGTCTTCATCTAGGGGAAAAAGGTCTAGTGTGTGTGTGTGTGTGTGTGTGTGTGTGTGTGTGTTTGTGTGTGTGTGTTTGTGTGTGTGTGTGTGTGTGTGTGTAATGTATATTTTATAATATGCAATTTTTATGCCCCCACATATACACATATAAATATATTCATACACCCATATACAGGCAATGAAGATAATAGTATTTTCTCTACCTACCTCAGGAAGTTACTAGGAGCAAAACACTTTGTCAACCTCAATGATAGAGAAACAAAATTTCTTGCTATTCCATCCTTACCCTCTTCAGAAACCTAGAGTGGCTTCCAATTGCCTCTCACAGTGCAGCTGTGAGAAAAATAATGATTTTGGGGGACTTTCAGAGCCAGCCCAGGGTCTGTAGACTCAGTCATTTACATTTGTCTTTTTTTTTCTTTCTTTCTTTTTTTTTTTTGCGGAGCAATGGGGGTTAAGTGACTTGCCCAGGGTCACAAGTGTCTGAGGCCGGATTTGAACTCAGGTACTCCTGAATCCAGGGCCGGTGCTTTATCCACTGCGCCACCGAGCTGCCCCTGTCATTTATTTTCTATGTGATTGTGATTACATATTTGTAGTATTATTTGGAATTATTGTATATTGCAATTATACCCTGAGTCATGAAACAGATTCACATTTTTTGCTTTCATCATTATCCTCAGTAGTTAAATCCATATGAGCCTTGGATTATGGGAATTTACCATTTGAGACATTAATTGCCTTTATTCTGAGTTATCAGATCCTGAGCAGCCAAGATGCCAGCCATCCATGAGGGGAATACATATAAGAGCAGGCACTGACCTGTCACAGAAGGAAAGACACACATGAAGGTCAGGCAGTACACTGCCCTGGGAAAGGCCAAGAGAATGGCCACTGGCAAGAGCTGAGGTTGGTTTCTTTGGTTTCATTTCCCCACAATTTTGTCACAGGATTTTGTTAATCCTGGCCATGTGATTTCCATGACTGGATACTTTTACCCCACCCATCTCATTCTAATTCTATGCCTGGCTTCGATTCCCCCTCCAATTTGCCAGATGCCATGGATGCCTCAATCCCATACATCTGATTAAGCCTGACTCAGTCTCCCCCAATTTGTTGGGTGTCATGGATGTATATCCCATCTGCCTATTTTAAGCCTGGCATACTGCATTGGCTGTATACATTGCTCAAGTATGGAAATGCTCATCTCCCATCACTTTTTCATTCTTCTGTGATAACTTTCCTATAATTATCTCAGAAGTTATCATATCTCAGGTATGATGGACACCATGTTGGATTTGGCCTTGACATCTGTTACCAATTATATTTGATTCTTTAATTTCTCATAATGGTGTGAGGATAATTAGGAACATGATGCAAAAAGTGATGAAACTAGGATATAAGTCCTTTTCTTAATTAATATCACAATTGTTTCAGCCCTGTATTAAAGAAGGGTATATCAGCATAACTTGTGGATTCTTTTGCAAATGCCTTAAGGAGACATCCACATTTGTTAGAAGTTATAACTGAAATTAATCTGACAGCTTTTATATTGCATCTTCTCAATTTATTCTCCAAAGGGGGGATTACAGTAATGTTAAATTAAAAATGTTTTAATTTTTTTATTATAAATGTTTCATATGTAACAACTGGACAATACGTAATTATAAAATCTCTAAAAGATTCTGAATTTCCTTACATATGTTTTTTTTAGAACTCTCACTATTTGATAAATTTGTTTAAAGTTGTGTGAAGATCAGTTTTGTAGGAAACTTTCTAGCTGAGGAGACTTAACAGTTGAGATGAGCATCAGCATCTGAAAACACCTGAGAGACTTCTCTACAACCACACCTGAGACCATGTCCAGAATCCAGAATAGCATCCAGATGACACCTCAAGAATCATCTGAGATAAGACTTCCAAAGACTTAAATGGACATTTTCTTTCCCCCCTTTTTTTTTTCTATTGCATACACTATTTGTAATATCTACCTCCTATAGGGGACTGCCCCCTTTAGTGTTTGTCCATGTGTCGCTCAAATTCTTTTCTCTCCTTTTATTCCCTCTCACATTGTTGATCATCTAAGTCCCAATGTTAAGAACCCTTTGAAACAACACTGCTTCACTAACAAAAACAAGCAAAGAGGGGATTGTGAGAAAAATAAGGATTCTGAGGGACTTTCAGAGCCAGTCCAGGGTCTGTAGAGTCAGAGCTCAGGCTCTGAATAGAGACAATAGAGTGAAACCACAAGTACCTGAGGAGACTTTTTCCCTCAGAAGGTCTGTCCTGAGGACTCTGACATCAGCATGTACTGCTCATTATAATATGGACCACCCTCAGACCCAGTAAACCAATAGATTTGAATGATGCTAGCCAATTAGCTTTGAACAGTGTATAAGGGCCACCTCTCTTCCCTGGCCCACAGGAAACTTACACTATCTTCGGCCTGGGATTCTGGATCAATCAGATACTCTGTTCCTTTTCTCTGCTCTATCCTAGGTAACGTAGAGCTTCTGAATTTTCAGAGTCATGTACTCTCTCTTTACTGACATTTAATATGCTTTAATAAATGCTTAATGCCAAAGACTGTTACTATAGCCTCTAATTTATAAGTATTAGAAACCCCAGCTAAGTTCCCTAAAACCTAGAACAGAGACAGGCACCCCCAAATAGTTTGAAATGACACACAGCTGAAAGGCATCATGGGCTTCAGCTGACTACAACCCTGCCCCATTGACAGACACTAGACTCTTCTCATTTGATTTATCTCAGATGATTATACCAGAGAAGCTTTTTAAGTCATGGCCTGACTTTCTTTTGCTTTTCCATTCCTTTCAAAACTCAGCTAGAAACATGCCTTCTATTCCCAGTAAAAAACTTAAAAAAAAATTAAAGGTATTTTATTATTTTCCAGTTACACATAAGGATAGTTTTCAACATTTGTTTTCAGCATTTTTAGTTCCAAGTTTTTCTCCAACTCTCCCTTCCCTCCCTCCTCCCCAAGATGGAAAGCAATCTGATATAGGTTATATATGTGCAATGACATTAAACATATTTCTGCATTAGTTATCTTGTGAAAGAAGAATCAGAGCACAAGGGAAAACCCTCAAAAAAAGAAGGAAAAAAAAACAGCCCCAAAGTAGAAACAGTATGGTTCAATCTGCATTAATAATCTAGAGTTCTTTTTTTCTGGATGTTGAGAACATTTTCTATTATGAGTTCTTTGAAATTGTTTTGGATCATTGCACTGCTGAGATGAGCCAGGTCTATCACCATTGTTCATCACATAATATTGCTGTTACTGTGTACAGTATTTTCCTGGTCATGCTCATCTCACTCATCATCAGTTCATGTAAGAGAGCAGGGTTCTCTGAACTGCTCATTGTTTCTTACAGCACAATCATATTCCATTATATTCATATACCACAACTTGTTTAGCCATTCCCTAATTGATGGGCATTCCCTTGATTTCCAATTCCTTGGCACCACAAAGAGAGCTGCTATAAATATTTTTGTACATGTGGGTCCTTTTCCCTCTTCTATGAACTCTTTGGGATACAGACCTAGCAGTGGTACCACTAGGTCAAAGGGTATGCAGAGCTTTATAGCCCTTTGGGCAAAATTCCAAATTGATCTCCAGAATGGTTGAATCAACTCACAGCTCCACCAACAATGCATTAGTGTTCCAATTTTTCCACAGGTTCTCCAACATTTATTATTTTTTGTCATATTAGCCAATCTGATAGGCATCAGGTGGTACCTCAGAGTTGTTTTAACTTTCATTTCTTGAATCAATAGTGATTTAGAGCATTTTTTATATGGCAATAGATAGCTTTGATTTCTTCATCAGAAAACTGCCTGTTTATAACCTTTGACCATTTCTCAATTGGGGAATGAATGACTTACATTCTTATAAATTTGATTTAGTTCCTTATATATTTTAGAAACAAGGCCTTTATCAGAAATACTAGCTGTAAAAGTTGTTTCCCAGCTTTCTGCCTCCCTTTTAATTTTGGCTACATTGCTTCTGTTTGTACAAAACCTTTTTAATTTAGTGTAAACAAAGTAATCCATCTTGCATTTCATAATATTCTCTATCTTTTGTATGGACATAAATTATTTTCCTCTCCATAGATCTGAGAGGTAAATTACTCCTTCCTCTCCTAAATTATCTATGGTATCACTCCTTATGTTTAAATCTTGTACCCATTTTGACCTTATTTTCATATAATGTATAAGACATTGGTCTATCCCTAGTTTCTGCCATATTATCTTTCAGAGAAGATTACAGAAAATTATAGACCAATTTCCCTAAGGAATATTGATGCAAAAATCTTAAATAAAATATTAGCAAGGAGATTACAGCAAGTGATCACCAGGATAATACACCATGACCAGGTGAGATTTATACCAAGAATGCAAGGCTCATTCAACATTAGGAAAACTATCAACATAATCAACCACATCAATAAGAAAACTAACCCAAATCATATGATTATCTCAATAGAGGCAGAGAAAGAGTTTGACAAAATACAACACTCATTCCTATGAAAAACCCAGTACAACTTTCCTTGAAAGCACAAGTTTGTGTCTTTGCACCCCTAAAAAAATTGCAGAGCAGATAAGGACCCAGCCTCTTTGTTAGGACGACTTAAACTCTCAGGGCCTGAGACAGTTCTTTGAGATTATAGGATACTGAGCAGGTGCTAATCTTCACTCTTCTTGCTCCATCACCCCCAATAAAAACAAAACAATCCTCTGTCACTTAAAACAATGCTTTCAATCACTAAACATTTATTAAGCCTCTATTATGTGCCAAGAACTGCTACCATCTATAGATACCTTAAAACTTGCAGAGTGCTTTACAAATTCATCTTTGTTTATCCTCACAATAACCCTAGGAGATGGGTGCTGTTATCATCATCCCTATTTTTCAGAAGAGGAAACTGATGCAGGTAGAGGTGAAGTGACTTGGCCAGGGTCACACAGATAATGGGTGTGTGAGGCTGGATTTGAACTCGGGTTTTCCTGCATGCAGGTACAACACTCGACCCACTGTTCTGCATAGCTGTTGAAAAAAATATGAAGAAAAGAATTGAAACCATCCTTGTTCAGGTTAAGCATAATAACATCATTCCAGACAGTCTAACCACCTATGTCAATTATTTTATCAATGTCCTACCCTGGTTCTATCTTCCTGTAGCTCCCTCTCTGACAGGAAAAAACTTCAGGAATGAGAAGGTAGAAGGACCTCACCCATTGTTGTGGACCAGCCTTGAGAATATGAAGAGGGAGAGAAAGAGAAGAAACATGGTACCCTGCTAGTACAGATGGCATCTTCCTCCTAAAGCTGTCTGGGAAACACTTTGATACCCAGCTTGGGGTAGGAAATTCCTCCTCACATTTCCTTGGTTTGACAGGATCAGAGACATAAATAACTTGAGTTCAATGTAACCAATATCTGGGACTTGAAGAAGTATCTGTCTGGCTCACTTTCTAGGACTTGCCTCTTCCTCTTGGAAACCTGATCAGTCCTAGTTTCCTTGACATAGCTTTCTGGTCTGGAGCATGAAAAGTCCCCATTCCAGTAGAATCAGAGCCTCCCAGACTATCTGGGTGCCTGTGACTATGTGAGTCTCCACACCCACATGACTTGCTGACCAGACGAAGTTTCCAGATGGAGAAGAAGAGGACCATGTCCAGAGAAGCTCATATTCATGTTGTATATTCTTGCTGTGTTCCTTTCTAAAATGTTCAGTGACTTGTGAGTGCCTCATTTTGTCCTGAGATTGAACTTGCACCAAGAGGATACTGGCTTTAGAGCTATGTCTGCAACACACAGGACCAGCCTCTCTTCTCTTCCAGACATGCAGTTTCTTGATAACATCCTTTACTCCAGTTCTTCTTTGCACTTCCTCATTGGCTCTATGTTGAAGTTTGCTCATATTCACTATGTACTTTTCTATTGCCCAGTATTATACCCATTTTTAGTTCTTCAGAGGCAATGGTGTTCCATTGTCATATAATAACACTGGTAATGTGTTAGTATTGAAAAGATGGTTCTTTCCTTTCATGGGAACAAAGAATCTTTATAGAAGAGGAAAAAGTTTTGGACAAATAGGAGATGGAGCTAGAAAGGAAATTTCTTTTTCTCCATTTTTTCAACACCTTTCTCCTTTTCTGAAAAACTGCTCATTTATGACCTAGGAGATATTGGTAAATCTTAGCTTATCTGTATGGGGTGAATGAATCCAAATATTTGAAGTAGTAAAAAAGAAATAAAACCATAGACCTAAGAGGAACCCAGCCATCATTTAGTATTATCAACTGGGGAAATGTGGCCCTTCAGGGCTAAATGACCTGCTCAAAGTAACAGAGTTATTCAGTTAGTGGTAGGTCTGGAGCAGAAGAAAAGGGGAATAGTCAAGAAGGGTTGTAATGTGAAAAGAAAGAAAAAAGAAAAAGCCCTTGAGAGGCTTGGAGGAGAGGCCTGAACCAAGAGCAGGGATGGTCCTTGGACAACTGAAGAGAAACTCCGTGCTCTGCTAAGTGCACATCTATTCTACACACCTGGCTTATATAACATGGAAATAGTCTTTCACCTCTATCTATGTCTATTTATCATATTGGTCTATATCAGAGCTTATTATAGTACCTGGCACATAGCTGGTACTTAATAAATAAATGCTTGTTGATTGATTTAGACACAGTTTCCCTGCCTCTAAATCTGGTTTGCAGAGTATGGCTTATGTTTTGTCTTTTCGTTAACACTGAATATGATGAAGATAAAGAGAGCAGTGATGATAAAAATGAATAAAATGTATTTGAAGGGAAAGATATCTTTGCGTAGTTATTTTCCATATATATATAAAACAGATAGATGATACATAGGTAAATATATATACACATATTCATACATATATATGTATATACATATATATACATATGTGTATATGCATATACACATATCTATATTTGCATGAATTTATTTCAAACAGCTCTCATTTTAGTGGTGGTATCTATATTCTATTTTTTGTGGGGGGGGGCAATGATGGTTAAGTGACTTGCCCAGGGTCACACAGCTAGTAAACGTCAAGTGTCTGATGCTGGATTTGAACTCAGATCCTTCTGAATCCAGGGCCATTGCTTTATCCACTGTGCCACCTAGCTGCCCTCAGTATTTATATTCTAGACAATCCTCATTGTAGTAAAGTTGTAAATATGTACTCTAACAGGCTAGTCTAAATTTGTAGGGAGCCAGCCCAATGATTCACTATAGGCAGGGCCCTTACCTTACACGTGGAAAATTTTCTATTCCTTTTGAGTTACAAGCAACTAGAAGTCAGAGGCTTTCTTTTGTCTTTATGGCACCATATTTTGAGCATGCTGATGATGGTGATGACTGTCACCTTTGTAGCAGAGACAATTCACTAACATAAAGACCCCAGTTATATTTTGGATATTTTTCTTACTCTCCTAGCTCACAGTCCCAACCCAGGATACTCAGAGAAATATACACATTAAAACTGTCATTGCCTAGAGAGCAAATATTCATTTTCCATCATGCAGCGTAAGGTATTACATTATTTATTATTATTATTATTATCATTTGGTAAGAAGAAAAACAGAATTCTTAGAATGCATTACCATTTGTTCTAGAGATGTCTCTCTCTCTCTCTCCCTGTCCCTCTCTCTCTTTCCCTTTCCTTCTCTCTGTAATATATGCATACCTGTACCTCTATTTCTACTTATACCTGTAAATATACCTGCATCCATGCTTAGCTGCATCTTTTTTTTTTTTAGTGAGACAATGGGGGTTAAGTGACTTGCCCAGGGTCACACAGCTAGTAAGTGTCAAGTGTCTGAGGCCGGATTTGAACTCAGGTACTCCTGACTCCAGGGCTGGTGCTCTATCCACTGTGTCACCTAGCTGCCCCTTAGCTGCATCTTCATGTTCATCATTATCTCTAATCTATGTATCTATTGAGAGAAATTCTTAATAATCAATATATTGGGAAGATTCAGCCTTCTCTTTTTCCATATTCCTGATTTTAAAAAGTTCAGTCTCTTGAAGGAAATTCCTGATAATGAGATTGAATGAACTCTCCTAAATCTTGGTCAGACCCTACCCAACTATAGAAGCAATTTAATCTAAGGTGGGGAAGCCCATTGTGTTCTACTCAACCTTGGGTGGAGACAGATCCTTTTGTCTAGATAGACCAAAACTGAGGGTGGCCTGAGTAAAGAGATATTTTCTACATGATGTCACTCTCAAACTCTCATTGAACACCTACTCTTGGAATATTATATAAACTGTGAGCCTGCTGCCATGATTGTCATTAGTCTAAGAGAGATAGCCAGATGCCTATGTTTTTATTAATAACATGCTGGACTTATTAATAAAATGATTAAATTTCCCAGAAACTATGTCTCTTGAAACTTTTTAATCAGCACACTATAAGTAAAAAGGATGTATATTACTCCTTCCTTCCAATTTCCCCATGGTTCTATAGCATAGATCATAGTCCTCATTGTTGGGCCATGCCAGAGCTTTTCCATAGAATTCTCTGGTCTTTCTATACCATTTTTCTAGTACAAGAAGAAGGAAAAAAAAAAGAAAAACCCTCTTGATTCCTTGTCTTCTTTTCCAGAAGGTCCTTGTTTCTTTCTCCAAGTTACCAATTCCACTAGTCACCATGAATTTCCCTGGGGGAGGCACATTCTCTTTTTTCCAGTTAATCAAAAGTAAAAAGGAAGAACAAGCAGTGTACAAAAAATCCAGAAATTGCTATATAACAATACACTTTGTGAATTAGCCATAGTCTACACCATGATCCTTATGCCTACCAGGCATACTGCAACATTTGATGATGAGTTGTTGTTTTCATAGTATCCTCTTTATGATTGGTGGGTCAGATAGCTTCCAAAAGTTAATGGCCTCCACTGACAAAAATAGCCTTTTTTTTTACCCTGGGGCAAAAACAGTCACAGGGAAGGGGTAGGAAATGGTGCAGAAGACAAGCTAGTCATGGTAATAGTTGTGCAAGGAGAAGGGGAATCCTGTTTCTCAGAGAGTCTGGCATAGCCTAGCAGAAGTTGGGAGGGAAGGTGGGCCTAGGGAAAGGTGAGCCATGGTAACAGGACAGTGCTACTGGTGCCCTGGGGTTGGCAGCAGCAACATGGGACAGCTGAGGACTTCAAGGCAATTTGTGGGATGGGGAGGGTGAAGGGGAAGAACTTTGATCTCAGGAAGTAGCAAGACCCACTGGATGTTGTCATACAGGGATAAAGACCTTTACATTCCATGCCAGTTAAAGCTCTGATGGCTTTCCATTGCCTATAGAATAAAATTCAAACTGCTTAGCTTAGCATTCAAGGCCCTCCATAATTTGGTCCCTCTCAACCTCTTCAACTTTACCTCTCCCTCCACAAATTATTCCCTAATATAGTGGTCAAGATGTGTTCCTTGAGCATGGTGACCTGCCTCTAGTTGTTCCCTCTGCCTGGCATGCCCTTCTCTCTTCTTTCAACTTATCTAAGTTCTACATTTCCTTCAAGGACAAGCTCTAAGTCCCATCTTCTCTATGAAAACTTTCCTGACTTCCCTAGTTTTCAGTTATTTCTCCTTCCTGGGAATTCCTATAGGACTTATTGCCTTTTCCATTTAGTTGGCACTTACAATGTTCTTTCTTATATTGTTAATTATTTAGGTAAGTCTATGTTCTTGTCTCCAATGAGATTGTAGACTCCTTAAAGGAATAGGACATATGGGAAGTCTCTTTTGAGTCTTGTACTCAAGGTAACATATTGTTTTGAGTACAAGTCAGCCTATATTTCACCCTACTGAAAATATAGAAGCTGTAACAGATTGGAAGGAATTGAAATGAAGAAATCACAGAGGGGTCCTCAATGCCTCATCAAAATAGACACAAATCTCTTCATTTTCCAGGGGTTTCCACTTTTTCATAGGGTCCCGTAGACTGACTCTGCACTACCCTGTGGTTTGGATTTCTCTACAAGGTAAACTGATCTTGGGGTTACCATCAGGGCAACACCCTTATATTCTAGTAAGTCCTCTCCCTGAGAGTCCCACAAAGACTCCTGCAAAGTTGTAATACTATCTCATGGTTTTTATTTATCTGGAATTGAAATATGGGCTACCAGAAAATGGACTATGTGTAGTAGACTCAGTACTTTTTATCTTCTCGTGCTCCACATTCTGGAAGTCCAAAGCCCACAGATCCAGTAAGGATTAGGCAAATGCTAGCTAGGCAAACAAGGGCCAGAGAAGGGATCTACAGGAACTCTATCTAAGGGGTATTTGCATTTCCAAATGAAAAGAGAGTTGTGACAGACATTTCTTTCCACCTGCTCTCTTTCCTTAGAGATGGAGATAAAGAACACAGTTTTCTTTATCTATATACGGAGAGGGAGAAACTTAATATTAACTACTCTGTTTTAGGGTAATATGGATGATGATGAAACTATGTATTCTCTTCATTATCTTTGTGTTATCTGTGAGCATTTTTCCCCCCATCATGTTGTTTCCAAGAAGTCAAGCTATCAGACTCTTCCCTCATTTTCTCATTTAATCAACTCATATTAAATATATGACTAGAAGTGCAAAATATTGTTCTGGGCACTAGTATTTTAATAGCTTCATGATATCTTTTAAATTTTTCTTGTCTACACTCCTGACTCTCTGGGACTTTCTCTAAAATTCCCCAGAAACATTTTGATGTTAGAGACTACAAACTGGAAATATTTTCTGTCTCTGTCGACTCTGTCTCTGCTTGGCGAGTTCCTTCTAGTACCTCAATTTTAAGGAGGAGGCTCAGGATAGCCACATCTCTTGGACTTTGTCTGCAATTCCACCCAGCTTTAGCTCCCTTTTATTTGTCTTCCCCTATTAGAACATAAGCCAGAATATAAGCTCCTTGAGAGGAGGATCTGTTTTTCTTTCTGTTTTATTTATATCCCCAATGCATATTGTAAGCTTTTAATAAAAGCTCTTTGCTTTGACTTAATGTAGATCCTGCCTTCACCAATGTGTGTGTGTGTATACATATATATATACATATATATGTATACACACACACACACACACATATACATATATATTTGCAGGGCAATGGGGGTTAAGTGACTTACCCAAGGTCGCATAGCTAGTAAGTGTCAAGTGTCTGAGGCCGGATTTGAGCTCAGGTCCTCCTGAATCCAGGGCTGGTGCTTTATCCACTGAGCCACCTGGCTGCCCCCCACCAATGTATATTTAAATCTCTTCAAGCTTTCTTTTCCTCTGCACATTTTATCTGCATTTTCTCATACATAATCCTTAGAGTATGCAGGAGATCATACACAGATAGCACATGGCAGAGCCATAATTCAGGTCACTGGTTCTAAATCCACCAACATTTCAATTGCACCACATCACACCCTATTTCATTTATAAAGGAGTTCATCTCCATCTCCTTATAATGGAGTGCAACTCTCATGGCCTGGCCACATTATTTCAATGCCAAACATGTTTTCTTTTTTTTTTCTGTTTTGTTTTCGTTTTTTGTTTTTTTGTGGGGCAACAAGGGCTAAGTGACTTTGCCAGGGTCACATAGCTAGTAAGTGTCAACTGTCTGAGGCCACATTTGAACTCAGGTCCTCCTGAATTCAGGGCCAGTGCTTTATCCACTGCACCACTTAGCTGCCCACAAACATATGTTTTCTTAAAAGACTATTTTACAGAGAACTCATACAAGGCAAGTGCTCGCATGGAGGTCAGAAGAAGTGATACAAAGGTACTCTCAAAGTCTCACTGAAGAACTTTGGAAGCAATTCTGTGACATGCATGACACTGGAAAAGGACTGCTTATCATGGTATGCCCACATCAAAGAAGGTGTTATGCTCTATGAGCAAAACAGAATTGCAAAAGCTTAAAAGGAATGTGAGATGTACACATTTAGAGATATGTTCACTCCAAATGTTCATGTGGGCTATTTGTGTCTGCTCTGTAGTAAAGCCTTCCAAGTTCATATTGTTCTGATAAGCCTCAATGGATCACAGTGTACCTTGACTCCAACATAGTGCCGTCATTTTGGTACTCTTCAAGAATGAAGGAAAACAAACAATCAACTGAACATCCAACCAACCAACCAACCAACTATCTATTAATGGAGTGTGATATTTATATATACAAATTTTTGGAAGCCCCTCTCCTCTTCTAGGCTGTCCTTCTGAGTTCTTTGGTGATTCAGAGCCCTAGTAGAACTGACAAGAAAATACATGATTGTAAGCCAAGGACAACTCATTTGGAAAGAAATAGATGCAAATCTCCCACAGGCTCAATTACTCTTGTTTCCTTTGAATCTCTTTGATTTACATTACATTTGACTAATTTTTAACATAGTTGCAATGAATTGAAATGCTCTTCTACCTATGTTCTGAATCCACCAACCTCTCTATTTCTGTGGATGCCCATTTTCCCCCCAATTTTCCTCATTTAACTCCCCTTTACATTGTTCTCCATATGCTTCACATCCCTATTGTTCAATTACTTAAAAATCTTCCTTGCTTTCGACTATAGCCCTAGAATTTACTTACATTAATTCTTTCAGCATTTAAATGTTTACTTCAAGTAATCTAGAGATACCTATTTCAAACACTAAACAACCTAATATTAGGCCTAAATAAAGTAGATCAAAAAGGATGGTATGGAAGCCATAGTGAAATCTCAGGCGTTTGATTGGATTTATATTTGAATGGTGGTCATCCTAATTTTTGGAGACTGTATAAGTGGTAGTGGGACTAATGCCTCTTACTTGGACATCTATTTTCATTACTTTTTTGATAACTAAACTAACTGAATCTTTCAGGAACATTTGTCTGCCTGCCTGGAATGCCCTGCTTCTTCCTTTCTACTCATTCTAACCCAGATCAAAGTTCAGACTCCTGCATGAGCTGGACAGTGTGAGGTCCCACCTAAGAGGATAGAGGCCTCTGTCTTGTGGATGCAGAAGCCCTAATTCTATACTCCATTGTTTAGGAAGACACAGAGATATTAAAATAACTATCCCATAAAACAAAGTAACCCTTACAGCTAGGTGCATGGAAAATCACTCAGGATAGGTTGCATGAAGATATTGCTTTAGGCCAAAATCTTGTGCATGAGTCTATAGTGACTCATTGGTAAGCACAGTGAGGAAGAATGTAGGCCTTTTTAAAGAAGTGGGAAATGCACCTAGTATGAACATAAGACTTTTGCTGAGTGTAGCTCAATAGCAGGATGGACCCACATCTCATATCTATGAACCTAAATTTCCAGAATGGGGGATTGTGCAGGAATCCAGGTGATGAAAACCAAGAAGAATAGCTTCCTGTCCTTGGAAGGGCAACACTGTTACTTGGCAACTATTAAAAAGAGTTAATGGCACACAATGAAAGATCTCCTTCCAGGGAGGGCAGGCTTGTGTGAAGCTTATTTCACAATCCTACTTCTTTTTAGTTCAGTTAAATTTTTAGGCTGGTTTCTACCTGCCACTCAATGCACTGCCATCTTCCCACTCTAGATGGGTGTGTATTCTGGTAACACAGTTTCATTTAAAAAAAAATAATTTATTCATTTTAATGTTCAACATTTGTTTAGATAAGATTTCCAGTTTCAAATTTTTCTCCCTCCCTCCCCTCCCTCCCCCCTCCCCTAGACAGCAGGTAATCTGATATAGGTTATATATATATATATATAATAGCATTAAACATATTTCTTCATTAGTCATGTTATACGAGAAGAATCAGAGCAAAAAGGAAAAACCTCAAAAAAGAAAAACAACAGCACCAAAAACAAAAGAAATAGTATGGTCCAATCAGCGTCTATATTCCAAAGTACCTTTTTTTCCCCATGGATTTGGAAAGCCTTTTCCATCATTAGTCCTTTGGCATTTGCTTGTGCCATTGGATTGGTGAGAAGAATCTAGTCTGTCACAGTTGATCAACACATAATGTTGATGATACTGTGTACAATGTTCTCCTGGTTCTGCTCATCTCACTCATCATCAGTTCATGCAAGTCCTTCCAGGTTTCTCTGAACTCCTCCTGCTCATCGTTTCTTACAGCACAATAATATTCCATTACATTCATATACCACGACTTGTTCAGCCATTCCACAATTGATGGGCATCCCCTCAATTTCCAATTCCTTGTCACCACAAAAAGAGCAGCTATAAATATTTTTGTACATGTGGGTCCTTTTCCCTTTTCCATGATCTCTTTGGGAAAAAGACCCAAAAGTGGTATTGCTGGGTCAAAGGGTATGCACAGCTTTATAGCCCTTTGGGCATAATTCCAAATTGCTCTCCAGAATGGTTGGATCAGTTCACAGCTCCACCAACAATGCATTAGTGTTCCAATTTTTCCACAGCTTCTCCAACATTCATTATTTTCCTTTTTTGTCATATTAGCCAATTTGATAGGTGTCAGGTCACACCTCAGAGTTGTTTTAATTTGCATCTCTCTAATCAATAGTGATTTAGAACATTTTTTCATATGGCAATAGATAGATTTGATTTCTTCATCAGAAAACTGCCTGTTCATATCCTTTGACCATTTCTCAATTGGGGAATGACTTAGATTCATATAAATTTGATTTAGTTCCCTATATATTTTAGAAATGAGGCCTTTATCAGAAGTACTGGCCATAAAAATTGTTTCCCAGCTGTCTGCCTCCCTTCTAATTTTGGATGCATTGCATCTGTTTATACAAAACCTTTTTAATTTAATATAATCAAAATCATCCATTTTGCATTTCATAATATTCTCTATCTTTTGTTTGGTCATAAACTGTTCTCGTTTCAAAGATCTGAAAGGTAAACTATTCCTTCTCCTAATTTACCTATGGTATCACCTCTTATGTCTAAATCACGTACCCATTTTGACCTTATTTTAGTATAAGGTGTAAGATGTTGGTCTATGCCTAATTTCTGCCATACTATCTTATAGTTTTCCCAGAAGTTTTTGTCAAATACTGAATTCCTATCCCAGAAGCTGGAGTCTTTGGGTTTATCAAATAGTACATTACTAATGTCATTTACTACTGTGTCTCCTGTGCCTAGCCTATTCCATTGATTTTCCACTCTATTTCTTTTCTTTTTGTTTTAGTGAGGCAATTGGGGTTAAGTGACTTGCCCAGGTCACACAGCTAGTAAGTGTCAAGTGTTTGAGGCCAGATTTGAACTCAGATCCTCCTGAATCCAGGGTCAGTGCTTTATCCACTGTGCCACCTAGCTGCCCCCCTCCACTCTATTTCTTAGCCAGTGCCAGATAATTTTGTTGACTGCCACTTTATAGTACAGCTTCAGATTTGGTACAGCTAACTCACATTCCTGTGCATTTTTCCCATTATTTCCCTTGATAATTTTTGACTTTTTGTTTTTCCAAATGAATTTTGTTATTATTTTTTCTAGGTCTATAAAATAATTTTCAGGTAGTCTGATTGGTATGGCTCTGAATAAGTAAATTAATTTAGGTAGAATTGTCATTTTTACTATATTAGCTCTGCCTATCCATGAGCAATTGATATCTTTCCAGTTATTTAGATCTGATTTGATTTGTGTGAAAAGTGTTTTGTAATTGTGTTCAAAGAGTTCTTGGGTTTGTCTTGGCAAGTAGACTCCCAAGTATTTTATATTATCTACCATTACTTTAAATGAAATTTCTCTTTCTATCTCTTGCTGCTGGACTTTGTTGGTCATGTATAGGAATGCTGATGATGTATGTGGATTTATTTTATATCCTGCTACTTTGCTAAAGTTGTTAATTGTTTCAAGTAATTTTTGAGTTGATTGATTCTCTAGGATTCTCTAAGTATACCATCATATCATCTGCAAAGAGTGATAGTTTTCTTTCCTCCTTGCCTATTCTAATTCCTTTAATTCCTTCTTCTTCTCTGATTGCTAAAGCTAACATTTCTAGTACAATATTAAATAATAGAGGTGATAATGGACATCCCTGTTTCACCCCTGTTCTTATTGGGAAAGCCTCTAACTTATGTCCATTACATATAATGCTTGCTGATGGTTTTAGGTAGATAATGCTTACTATTTTAAGGAAAGCTCCACCTATTCCTAAGCTCTCTCCTGTTTTTATTAGGAATTGGTGCTCTATTTTGTCAAAAGCTTTCTCTGCATCTATTGAGGTAATCATATGATTTTGGTTAGTTTTCTTATTGATGTGGTTGATTATGTTAGTGGTTTTCCTAATGTTGAACCAGCCCTGCATTCCTGGTATAAATCCCACCTGGTCATAGTGTATTATCCTGGTGATCACTTGCTGTAATCTCCTTGTTAATATCTTATTTAAGATTTTGGCATCAATATTCATTAGGGAAATTGGTCTATAATTTCCTTTCTCTGTTTTGGCTCTGCCTGGTTTTGGTATCAACACCATATTTCTGACATAAAAGGAATTTGGCAGAACTCCTTCTTCACCTATTTTTCCAAATACTTTGTATAATATTGGAATTAATTGTTCTTTAAATGTTTGGTAAAATTCACCCGTAAACCCATCTGGCCCTGGGGATTTTTTCTTAGGGAGTTCATTAATGGCTTGTTCAATTTCTTTTTCTAATATGAGCTTATTTAAGGATTTTATTTCCTCTTCAGTTAACCTGGGCAATTTGTATTTTTGTAAATATTTATCCCTTTCATTTAGATTGTCAAATTTATTGTCATGAAGTTGAGTAAAATAGTTCCTAATTATTGCTTTAATTTCCACTTCATTGGTGGTACAATCACCCCTTTCATTTTTGATTCTGGTAATTTGGTTTTCTTCTTTCTTTTTATAATCAAATTAACCAGTGGTTTATCTATTTTATTGTTTTTTTTCTCATAAAACCAGCTCTTAGTTTTATTGATTAATTCTAGTTTTATTGCTTTCAATTTTATTAATTTCTCCTTTAATTTTCAGGATTTCTAATTTAGTATTTAATTGGGGATTTCTAATTTGTTCTTTTTCTAGCTTTTTAAGTTGCATGTCAAATTCATTGTTCTCCTCTTTCTCTTTTTTATTCATGTAAGCAGTTAGAGCTATAAAATTTCCCCTAAGCACTGCTTTGGCTTTATCCCATAAATTTTGGTATGTTGTCTCATTATTGTCATTCTCTTGGATAAAGTTACTGATTGTTTCTATGATTTGTTGTTTGACCCACTCATTCTTTAGAATGAGATTAGCTTCCAATTGATTTTCAGTCTACCTTTCCATAGCTCTTTATTACATGTAATTTTTATTGCATCATGATCTGAGAAGTGTGCATTTACTATTTCTGCCTTTCTACATTTGACTATGATGTTTTTGTGCCCTAATACATGGTCAATTTTTGAAAATGTGCCATGTAGTACTGAGAAAAAAGTATATTCCTTTCTATCCCCATTCAGTTTTCTCCAGACATCTATCATATTTAACTTTTCTAGTATTCTATTCACCTCTTTCACTTCTTTGTTATTTATTTTGTGCCTACATTTATCTAATTCTTAGAGGGGAAGATTCAGATCCCCCACTAGTATAGTGTCACTGTCTATTTCCTCTTTTATCTCCTTTAACTTCTCTAAGAATTTGGATACTATACCACTTGGCACATACATGTTTAATATTGGTATTACTTCATTATCTATAGTACCTTTTAGCAAGATGTAGTTTACTTCCTTATCTCATTTAATTAGATCTATTTTGCTTTTGCTTTGTCTGAGATAAGGCTTGCTACCCCTGCTTTTTTTGACTTTAGCTGAAGCATAATATATTTTGCTCCAGCCTTTTACCTTTACTCTGTGTGTATCTCTCTGCTTAAAATGTGTTTCTTGTAAACAGCATATCGTAGGATTCTGGTTTTTAATCCACTCTGCAATTAGCTTCTGTTTTATGGCAGAGTTCATCCCATTCACATTCACAGTTATTATTACTGTCTATTCCCCTCCATTCTATTTACCCGCTTTGTACTTTTCCCCCTTCTTTCATTCTATTCCTCCTCACCAATGTTTTGCTTCTTACCCCTGCCTCCCCCAATCTGCTTTCTCTTTTTATCACCCCTTTCCTCTTCTTTACCCTTTTCTCCCTTGCTTTTGTCCTCCCTTCTATCAGTCCTCCCCTTTCCCTTTACCCTTTTACTTCCCTAAAGAATAAGATAAGTTTCTTTATCCAAATGAACATATATGTTATTCCCTTTTTGAATCAAATCTCGTCAGAGTGGGGTTGAAAAAATGTTCACCACTCCCTTCTTTCCCTCTATTGTAAGAGGTTTTTTTTCACCTCTTCATATGATGTAATTCACCACATTCCCCTCCCCTTTCCTCTTCTTCCCATAAACTCCCCTTTTAAGCCCTTAATTTTCTTGATATCATCATATCAAAGACAGTTTATATTTATACCCTCTGTGTATAATCCTTCTGTCTGCCCAAATACATATACCATTCTCAAGAGTTATAAGTATTATTTTCTCATGTAGGGATATAAACAGTTTAACCTTACTGAGTAACTTTTTCACCTCTGTTTACCTTTTTAAACTTCTCTTGAGTCTTGTATGTTAAGATTGAATTTTCTATTCCGATCTGGTCTTTTCATCAGGAAACCTTAAAAGTCCCCAATGTTATTGAATGTCCATCTTTTCCCCTGAAAGAGAATGATCATTTTTGCTGGATAATAGATTCTTGGCTGCAATCCAAGCTCCTTTGCCTTCCAGAATATCATATTCCAAGTCTTGCAGTCCTTTAATTTTGAAGCTGCCAGGTCCTGAGCAATCCTGACTGTGGCTCCATGATACTTAAATTGCTTCTTTCTGGCTGCTTGGAGTATTTTCTCCTTCACCTGATAGTTCTGGGATTTGGCTACAACATTCCTTGGAGTTTTCCTTTTGGGGTCTCTTTCAGGAGGTGATCGGTGGATTCTTTCAATGACAATTTTATCCTCTGATTTTATAATATCAGGGAAGTTCTCCTTAATAATTTCCTGGAATATGGTGTCTAGATTCTTTTTCTGATCATGGCTTTCAGGCAGTCCAATGATTCTCAAATTGTCTCTTCTGGATCTGTTTTCTAGGTCAGTTGTCTTTCCAATGAGTTATTTCACATTTTCTTCTATTTTTTCCTTTTTTTGATTTTGCTTGACTGATTCCCAGTGTCTCATGGATTCCTTATCTTCCAACTGTCTCATTTTAATTTTTAAGGCATTGTTTTCTTCAATGAGATTATGCATCTTTTTTTCCATTTGGCCAGATGAATTTTTTAAGGTATTGTTTTCTTCAGTGAGATTATGCACCTTTTTTTTTCATTTGGCCAAGTGAATTTTTTAAGGCAGTCTTTTCTTCAATGATATTATGCACCTTTTTTTTCCATTTGGCCAAATGAATTTTTTAAGGCTTTGTTTTCTTCAGTGAAATTATGTGCTTCCTTTTCCAAGCTGCTGATTCTTTTTTCATAGTTTTCTTGTTTTGCTTTCATTTCTCTCCTCATTTTTTCTTCTAACTCTCTCAATTGATTTTTAAAATCCTTTTTGAGCTCTTCCAGGAAGGCTTTTTGTTCTTGAGACCAGTTCACCTTCCCTTGTGAGGCTTCAGATGTAGGCAATTTGAGGCTATTGTCCTCATCTGAGTTTGTGTTGGCTTCTTCCCTACTGATACAGAAGCTCTCAATGGAGAGGGCTCTTTTTTGCTTCTTACTCATTATCGCAGCTTATTTATTTATTTTTTAAGTTGAGGTCTGCTCTGGGGGCACCAGGGTCCCTGTTTTGGGCTTCTTGTGCAGGGGTATAGGTGCTATGTGACCGGCTTTTTACTCTGAGGCCTTTATGGTGTGTGGAGATCCCCCGCCCTGCACTTTCT
Source organism: Dromiciops gliroides (assembly GCF_019393635.1). NCBI lineage: Eukaryota > Metazoa > Chordata > Mammalia > Microbiotheria > Microbiotheriidae > Dromiciops > Dromiciops gliroides. Next base: position 101,481,358 of record NC_057865.1, on the reverse strand, counting down.
GTCTGATTGCGCTCAGCCAGCCAGGCGCCCGATCTCGGCATCTGATCCCGCCTGACCCGTTCGTGGCCCTCCCGGCTGGTGCAGGTAGGTTTTTCCACTGTCCTTCTTGGCCACCAGATTTTTGAACCAGGTTCCAGGGGCCTCAGTTGTTCGGCTGTGGCCTGCAGCTCCTGCTGACTTGCCCCGACCCCCTCGGCGCGGGGTTGCTGCCCTGTGCTGGGCCTCCCTTTTGCCCGAGTCAGACTGACCTTTTCCTGAAGTCTTCTAAATTATCTCTGGTTGGAGGACGATGTCTTTCTGTCTCTTTGCAGGTTCTGTAGTTTCAGAATCTGTCCAGAGGCTTGATTTAATGTTCTTTTTGAGGGAACAGAAGGAGAGCTCAGGCAGCTTGCTGCTTCCTCTCCGCCATCTTGGCTCCGCCCCCATTCCCTATATTTTTAACTTTCTTAGGTTTGAATTGAGGTATTTTTTTTACATCTCTTGAAACTAGATAAAATGGGCAAAATTACTGATTTATGGAAGTCACAGAACCAAATAAAACTGAGATAAAAAAATAATTCAAAAAATATAACTTGAGTAATGGGGTGTGTGTGTGTGTGTGTGTGTGTGTGTGAAGAAGGAAGGTAGTGCTGGAGAACTAAGAAACTTACTCAGAGACTCACTATGTGCCCCATGGTTGAGATGGAGATAGTGAAATGCTTAATGGATGCTTATTGAATTGAGTTTAAATTGAATGAAATTTGGAACCTTCTTCATTCTTAGCTGGGAGGGAGAAGTAGCATACTTTAGCCAGGCCCCATCTAACCTGATATCTTTATTAAACTGTAAGTTTCTTTGGGACAGAGGACTTATTTTCTGTAATGCTCTTTCCTAGTACTTTCTTCTTTTTTTCAACCTTTTTTTTTTTTTTGCGGGGCAATGGGGGTTAAGTGACTTGCCCAGGGTCACACAGCTAGTAAGTGTCAGGTGTCTGAGGCCGGATTTGAACTCAGGTACTCCTGAATCCAGGGCTGATGCTTTATCCACTGCGTCACCTAGCCGCCCCCTCTTTTTTTCAATCTTAATAGCATTTTCCCCAGTTACATGTAAATATAGTTTTCAACATTTGTTTTTATAACATTTTGAGTTCCAAATATTTCTCTCTTCCCCCCTTTCCTCCTCCTCCCCAATACAGAAAGAAATCTGATATAGATTATATATGTACAATAACATTAAACATATTTCCACATTATTCATGTTGTGAAAGAAGAATTAGAACAAAAGGGAAACACCTCAAAAAAGAAAAACAAAAGTAGAAATAATATGGTACAATATACATTCATATTCCATCATGAGACCTTTGGAATTGTGTTGGATCATTGTATTGTTGAGAATAGCTAAATCTATCACAGTTGATCATCACGCAATGTTACTGTTACTTTACAATGTTCTCCGGGTTCTGCTCACTTCACTCAGCATCAGTTCACATAAGTCTTTCCAGGTTATTCTGAAATCTGTCTGATCATCATTTTTATAGCACAATACTATTCCATTACATTAATATACCACAACTTGTTCAGCCATTCCCCAATTGATGGGCATCCTCTCAATTTCCAATTCTTTGCCACTACAAAAAGATCTGCTATAAATATTTTTGTACAGGTGGGTCCTTTTTTCTTTTTAATTATCTCTTTGGGATACAGACCTAGTACTGTATTATTAAGTCAAAGGGTATATATAGCCACATAACCCTTTGGGCATAGTTCCAAATTGCTCTCCAGAATGTTTGGATTAGTTCACAACTCCACCAAGAAAGCATTAGTGTCCTAATTTTTCCAATCTTCTTCAACATTTATTATTTTCCTTTTTTTTGTCATATTTGCCAATCTGATAAGTGTGAGGTTGTACTTCAGAGTTGTTTCAATTTGCAATTCTCTCATCAATAGTGATTCATAGCATTTTTTCATAATGGCAACAAATAGCTTTGATTTCTTCATCTGAAAACTGTTCAGAAGGAAGGCAAAACCCTTTTTTTTGGGGGGGGGGGCAATGTGGGTTGTGACTTGTCCAGGGTAAAATGGCTATTGTCAAGTGTCTGAGGTCAGATTTGAATGGAGGTCCTCCTGAACCCAAGGATGGTGCTTTATCCACTGCACCACCTAACTCTACCCTTTTAATTAGAAGGTTGGACAGTGGGGCACCAACTCCTCCCAAAGCCTCCATTCAACAAAGACTCAAAATTCCCAGGCAGCTCTTCATTTTCTTCTATTTGTGCTACTTTGTTTGACTCTACCAACATCATGTTCCTGGGCATGGCTACCTTCTCCTTGCCCCTCCTCCCCTTTTAGCTTCCTTTTCTATATTGTTTTTCTCCATTGTCATGGAGGACCAGGTCATTGCCAGTCATCTTGCCACTGGACGCTGATGACTGTGGAGGAGAGAGTGGGGCTGATGACTTTGCACAGCTCTGCCTCACTTAAATCTAATTCACTTGCAAGTCAAGACATCAGCCTCCTAATGTCATTGGTCCTCTTTGAGAATGAAGGAAGAACAACAGCAATTCTCCATAAGATTGCAAATACTTTTTATTAAGGCAGGGCTGTCTTTTCCTTATTTATATCCACACACCCAAAGTAAGTGTTTAACAAATGGTTATTGAATTGAATTAATTCCTTCAGAGAGAGAGACAAAAAAATCTGTCCAGGGTATAATCTAGGGTATACTTCTCCTAGGGTGAAGGATATCTTCACCATCTTTCCCTCAATTATCTGCCCCCTCTTCTCCATAGATTCCTAACCCAACAAGGGTTGTCCAACGAACAGTGTTTCAGAGAATCTCATTTTCCAGTGATCCTAGGTCTTGGGTTAATAGGACTTAGACCTGGAAGGAACTTTAGAAATCATGTACTTGATGCCCTCTGTTTTTACAAATGAAGAAAGTGAGATGAAGAAAAGTACAAGCTCTTACCAAAGGCCACACAACAGATGTAGGAGAAGGAAATGGCAAACCATTCCAGTGGCTTTGCCAAGAAAATCCTAACTGGGGTCACAAGAGTTGGACAGGTCTGAAAATGACTGAACAACAAGAAAAGCAGAGCCAGAATCTGAACCCACATCCTCTGGCTCTAAGGCTGTTGAGCTTGATACTACCTTATGGTGTCACTAAGAAATGAGCTAACATTTGAAAGACTAGAGAAAGTGGTTGAAAATATGCTCAGTTTGGGCACATCTTCAGGTTTCAGAATTTTGGGAAGAAGATAAAAATTAACTAGTAGATGAAGCAGAAGCTGCTTTTAGTGACAGCTAAGATTTGATTTATTAGAGTTCAATGTGGCCAAGTTTTTATTACTTTTTTCCTCCTTTTATATTTTTAGGTTTCTTATGAAAACAAACTTCTGTGACTGCTAGAGTGGCAGACAGGCAGACCAAAAAAAGATAATCCATTCTTTTTTTTTTGTTTTGAGATTTAAATCCAAGTTTGACAAACATTTGTTAAGTGCTTTCTATAGGTAAACCACAGTGGGGGACCCTAGGCTTACAAAGACAAAAATAGAAGTCCCTGCCCTCAAGAAACTTACATAGAGCCTGTATATATTTAAATACAAATTAGAAGTGACTTCTGGAGAGACTAGCACTAGCAGGGAAGATAAGGATCATGACAGAGAGATAAGACTACAGCTATCCTAAGGCATGAGGGCTGAATGCAGGCCCTGAGGTGGGAGATGGAATGCCAAATTTATTAGACAAGTTAGTCTGAAACTAAGACTTCCTTAAAGTTCAGCCCCTGATAGCTGCAATTTGTAATAAAATGGAAATTTCTAGAGGTGAGTTCAAGGAATCATTTTGTAATTATTATCTTAAACTTACATGAAAATATAATAGACCAATTATGGAAAATTTATTAACAAACCAAGTTTTACATGATATTTTTATATTCCTAAACTAACAAAGTGATCTCAGATCTGAAAATATATTGCCTATTTTTGGATTGGCCTTGATATTTCCACTTCCCTCTTAAATAACAAAAATAATATTTGTTTTGTGGTTTCAACATTTTTAATCTTTAGAAGAAGAAGGAATACTGAAGCAAGGAAGATAAAGCTGATGGAGTCAATGCTTGGTTGTTTCCCTTAACAAAGTAGAAGGTGAGAAGAGAGAGAAGGGGTTGAATTAAGGGCTTGAATAACAGAGACATTTTGGAATAGTCATTGTGGGGAATACTCTAAGAGATCAGCGAAGGATGAAAAAATAGCTTTGCTGAGCAGTAGTGATGGATGGCCCATGTAAATTGGGCATGAATTTATGGTGGACAGGGCTAAAACAATCTTGTGACTCATTCTTTTGCACCTCTCCCAAGTGGACAGAGTGATGGACTTGTTGTCAGGAAGACTTTAAATTCAGCCTTAGATATCATTTTCCCTTTATCAGATTGGCTAAAATGATAGAAAGGGAAAGTTACAAATGTTGGAGGGGATGTGGAAAAATTGGGACACTAATTCATTGTTGGTGGAATTGTGAATTGATCCAACCATTTTGGAGAGCAATCTGGAATTCTACCCAAAGAGATATTAAAGTACCTATATATGCCCTTGGACCCAGCAATGCCATTGGTCTATTTCAGAAGATAATTAGGGAAAATGGAAAATAACTTCTATGTTCTAAAAAGTTATAGCAGTTTTCTTTTTGGTGGAAAAGAACTGGAAATTACAGGGATTCCATCAATTGGGGAATGGTTAAACAAATTGTGGTATATGATTGTGATATAATACTATTGTACTATAAGAATTGATGAGCTCTTCCCCAACTGACAAATGATCAAAGGACATGAACAGGAAGTTTTCAGACAAAGAAATCAAAGCTATCTATAATCATATGAAAAAATGCTCTAGATCACTATCGATCAGAGAAATACAAAATAAAACAACACTGAGGTATCAGTGGCATGTATCAGAATGGCAAATATAACAAAAATGGAAAATATTGGATGTTGGAAGTTATATGGGAAAATGGGGAAGCTAATCCATTGTTGATGGAGTTGTGAATTAATCCAACCAATTTTCAGAGCAATTTACAACTATGCCCCAAAGGCTACAAAACTGTGAATATCCTTTGATCCAGCAATACCACTGTTAGGTTTATATCACAAAGACATCCCCCAAAAGAGAAAAAGACCTACTTATACAAAAATATTTATAGCAGCTCTTTTTTGCGTGTGTGGTGGCTAAGAATTGGAAATCAAAGGAATGCCCATCAATTGGGAAATGGGTAAACAAACTGTGTTATATGATAGTGATAGTTTCTTATTGTGCTATAAGAAATGACAAGGAGGATGATTTCAGAAAAGCCTGGAAAGACTTGTATGAGCTAATGTATAGCGAAGTGAGCAGAACCAGAATGTTGTGCTCAGTGACAGCAATATTGTTTGATGAAGAATTGTGAATGGCTTAACTATTCTCAGCAATAAAATGATCTAAGAAAATCCCAAGGACTAATGCTGAAGCATACTAGCCACCTCCAAAGAAAGAACTGGTATTGATTGGACACTGACTGAACCATGCTACTTTTCAATTTCTTTTATTTTTTATTTTATTTGAGTTTTTATACAAGTGACTAATATGTTAATGTTTTATATAATTGCATATATATATAACCTAAATCTGATTGCTTACCACCTCAGGGAGGGGTGAGGAAAAGGAGGGAAGGAGAGAGAGAATTTGGAACTCAAAACTTTAAATAAAAATGTGTATTATAAAAAAGTAAAATTCAGTTATTTAAATATTTTATTTCTTCTGTTAATCTGGGCAATATTTTTGTAGGTATTCATCCATTTCATTTAGATTTTCAAATTTATTGTCAAATAATTGGGCAAAATAGCTCCTAACAAGTGTCTTAATTTCCCCTTCATTGGTGGTGAGTTCTTCCCTTTTATAGGTAGACTTAAGGGAGGGAAGCAGCATGGACAGGGAAGAAGTATGCATTTTTGGAGAATTCTTAAAAGGTGCTAGGATAAGTAGCCTATAACTAGATATTTCCTTGCCTCTTGCTCTGGGTAAGGGACAGGCAAATCTAGAATAAACAAATAGAGAGTGGGTTCAGTGACTGATCTCTCAGATTTGCATCCATAGAGTTGGTAGGATTCTTTTCTAATGCACATTAGGCACACATAGTGTCCTCCTAGTCCTCCGTATTTTCCTTCACCTTGGTTCCTGCATAAAGCAAAGAGAGCTGCTGAATCCTTGGAGAGTCTGGCCTGCTATTGGATCCTTTCTGGTGTCCTGGAATACCTGAGTCTCAGAAGATGCTCAGCAGAGAAAGAATGCCCAGCCTACTCATTCTTTTCTTCATGATCCTGTTTCTCCTAGAGTCTGTGATAGCAATTATAGAAAATGGTTTCATCATCATAGTGCTGGGTAGGGAATGGGTGACATGTTGGACCCTTCCCCCCGGTGACATGATCTTGGCCAGTCTGGGCATCTCCCGCCTCTTTCTACAGTGGGCAGCAGTTTTTAGCAACTTCTATACATATTTCTCTCCAACTGACAGATGTTTATATCTTGATATTTTCTGGATTTTTACTAATGTTGCTACATTCTGGTTTACCACCTGGCTTGCTGTTTTCTATTGTGTGAAAATTTCTTCCTTCACTCACGCAATCTTCCTCTGGCTGAAATGGAGAATTTCCAGATTGGTCCCCTGGCTACTACTATGTTCTCTATTGATATCTATTTTGATATGCATCATATTTTTTGTAAGGAAATACCAGATTTTCCAACAGCCAGTCACTGGGAATTACTCAGAAAAGACCATTTTGGATGATAAAATACATACATTCCAGAAGTATTTTTTCTTGCCTATGCAAATTTTTGTTTTGTTAATTCCTTTTGTCTTTTTCCTGGTCTCCACCATCTTGCTCATTTCTTCCCTGTACCGACACTTGGGGAACATGCAGAATCATAATGCTGGTCTTCAGGATCCAAGTATGCAGGTCCACATTACAGCCCTGAGGTCAATTTTCTTCTTTTTCATCCTCTACATATCATACCTTTTGCCTCTGCTCATCACTGCAACAGGACCTCTTTCAGTTTGCAGCTCTCAGTTTTGGGTATGGGAGGTAGTGACCTATGCTGGCATCTCCATCCATCCTGCCTTCCTGATTCTGAACAGCTCAAAACTGAGAAGGGCTCTGAAGAAGATGCTTCATGAACCACAGGCTGCATAGGGGCAATTCAGCTCTGAAGTGATCAATATCAGTAACCAATATTGAGTATTACCAATATTGGTGTTGTGACATAGATTCATAAGACTTTGAAAGGACAAAAGAAAGGAAGGAATATATATATATATATATATATATAATTATGTACTTATGATGTTTTGGCACTTTAATAAGCACTGTGGATATGAATACAATCACTTAGGCACTACTTTCTCATCTTCTCCATTCTCTCTTCTCCCACTACCTAGTCATTCATCTCTAAGCCCTGCCAATTATTCCTTTGTAATGTTCCATAGTTAATTAAAAGATATTTTGGAGGCTAATTTCCTAATTTTGTACATGGGGCAATAAGGCCATGATAGATCAAGTGACTTGTCCAGGGTCAAACAATTGGTAAATGTGTGAGACAGAATTTGAATCCAGTTTTTCCTGATTACAAATTCAACACTCAGTTTACTTCACTAATATTTTACCTTCCCTTGTTTTTTGTTCTCATATTCACACTCAAAGCCACAGGCATAGCCCATGTCCTGGGCTTTAAACTACTTGTGCCCACATGATGGTGCAGTTCTTTTTACTGGCCTGCAAAGTGTCCTACAAAGAATAGTTAGATATACCTCAATTACTGGCAAGATTGACTATGGGTAAGGCATTTAGTTCTCTAAGCCTTGATGTCTTCATCTAAGGGAAAAAAGTTCAGTGTGTGTGTGTGTGTGTGTGTGTGTGTGTGTGTATGCAATATATACTTTATAATCATGTGCAGTGTTTATATGTATATGTTCATGCACATACACACATACATATATACACACACAAATATATATATATATATATACACTCCCATATACATGCAATAAAGAAACAAGATTTCTTGCTATTCCATCTCATCCTCTTCAGAAACCTACAGTGGCTGCCAATTGCTTCTCACAGTCCAGCTGAAATGCATCATGGACTTCAGCTGACCACAACCCTTCCCCATTGACAGACACTAGACTCTTCTCATTTGATTCACCTCAGATGATTATATTGGAGAAGCTTTTTCAGTCATGTCCTGATTTTATTTTGCTTTTCCATTCCTTTCAAAACTCAGCTGGAAACAAGCCTTCTATTCCCAGAACAATGTCAGTTCCTTGAAACCACAAGTTTCTGTCTTTGCATCCCTGGAAGAATGGAAGAGCAGATAAAGACCCAGCCTTTTTATCAGGATGACCTGTGTTCAAGTCTTGCCCAAGACATGTGCTGGCTGTGTGACTCAGAGAACTGACTTAAGCTCTCAGTTTTTTAAGATTATGGGTGACTGAGCAGGTGCTAATTTTCACTCTCCTTTCTCCATCCTCCCCCCAATAAAAACAAAACAATCCTCTGTCACTTAAAACATTGCCTTCAATTGCTAAACATGTAGTAAGCCTCTATTATGTGACAAGAACTGCTAGCATTTATAGAGACTTTAAACTTTGCAGAGTGATTCACAAATTCATCTTATCTTATTCTCACAATAACCCTGGGAAGTAGGTGCTGTTATTATCATTTTTATTTTACAGAGGAAGAAACTGATGCAGGAAGAGGGACCCAGGGTCACACAGATAATGGGTGTGTGAGGCTGGATTTGAACTCAGGTTTTCCTGCATCCAGGTCCAACATTCAATCCATTGTCCCACATAGCTGTTGTAGAGATATGAAGAAATAAAATAATCCTTGTTCAGTTTAAGCATAATAACATCATTCCAGACGATCTAACCACCTATGCCAATTACACTGGCAATGTCCTACCCTGGTTCTATATTCCTGTAGTTCTCTCCTTGACAGAAAAAAAGCTTCGGGGGTAAGAATGGTAGAAGGACCTCATACATTGTTGTGGTATAACACAGAGAACCAGGCTTGAGAATATAAAGAGAGAGACACAGAGAGAATATGAAGAGAGAGAGAAAGAGAGAGAGAGAGAGAGAGAGAGAGAGAGAGAGAGAGAGAGAGAGAGAGAGAGAGGAAGAGGAAGAAGAAGAAGAAGAAGAAGAAACATGGCATTCTGCTAGCAGAGATGGCATTTTCCTCCTAAAGCTGTCTGGGCAGCAATTTGATACACAGCTTGTGGTAGGAAATTCCTCCTCCCATTTGCTTGGTTTGAGAAAATCAAAGACATAAATGAATTGAGTTCAATGGAACCTATAACCGGGACATGGAGAGCAGTGGCTGTCTGGACATGAGATCCAAGGGGAGGGGGGAGGTTATAATTTGTTTGTGTACAATTCCTAACTCTGTCCCATTCATTTAGAGAGGAGAAGATTTCAGTGAACAATGATTCACATAAGAGGTGTTACTATGAGTGAAAACCTAGGATAAATGTCTTTGCCAGCTCCTGGTAGGAAGTAGCTCAATTGAAATGAACTTTTGACTTTTGGCCTAGCTTGGGGTGAGGGCTTAGGGGAAGGGGATATAATGGAGGTGGGGCAGCTCAGGAACATTCTTGCTGGGTCTATCACTCTTATTTGTTTAATTCATTTCTAATAGTTTGATTAAAGTCATCAGTATGCCACTATGCCTTGAGAAGGGGAATCTAGCAGTATGAGAACTTCAAGCTATTTATCCAATTGGATAATCCACTTGACAAATCATAAGTCTGGGATAGTACCCACAAAGGGGTGGGGACCAGAGGAGAGTGGTAGCTGGCTTCCTAAAGGCCTGAGTAATGCCAAAGGCTCATATGACATACGGGGAAAGTACTTGACTGATAGCAGATATAGCAAGGACCTTACTCCCAAACTGTCTAAGGCACCAGTCATGGTGTCCAACTTAGTGTCATATTAATCAAATGATCATAACTTTGAGCATTTACCTGTTTAAATTATCAGTAGCACTCTTATTTGTTCCTTGAATATAACAATATCTGTATGGCTTTTAAATCCTTAAATAGGTCAGTGGTCTTATCCTTTTGGGAGTTCCCTCCAGTGCTGCAGGTCACATTTTATACAAGCCTATGTATCTCCTGTGATCTTTTCTATGTACTTTCATAAGTTCTTTTTTCCCCCTAGTGTTTTAGCTGCACGCCCAGATCATTGATCAACTTTATCTCTCATGAATTCATTAATTCATCCATCCATCCATCTATCATCTATCTATCTATCTATCTATCTATCTATCTATCTATCTATCTATCTATCTATCCATTCATTCATTTGCTTATTTATTTATTTTTCCATCTATTAATTAATTTGTCTGCTTATTTATTTATCTATCTAGTTGTTAATTCATTTATGCATTTATTTATTCATTCATTCATCCATTCATTCATTTATTTGTTTATTTATTTATTTTGATGAGGCAACTGGGGTTAAGTGACTTGCTCAGGGTCACACAGCTAGTAAGTGTCAAGTGTCTGAGGCCAGATTTGAACTCAGGCTCTCCTGACTCCAGGGCCAGTGCTCTATTCACAGTGCCACCTAGCTGCCCCCTCATAAGTTCTTTATAGAGGATATGCCCAATTCGATGAAGGAAGACCTTCTTCTTCATCTTCTCCCAACCTCTTGAAGATACCATGAAGCATATTGTCTGCTTATATGTTTTTCTTTTCTTCTGCCATGCTATGATAGGAACAGGATTTTAATTATTCAGCCTCCAGGGCTTGGAATCCTGATCAGTCCTGGTTTTTCTGACATAGAATAATTCCCATTCTAGTAGAATCAGAGCCTCCCCAGACTTGATGGGTGCCTGTGACTATGTGAGTCTCCACACCCACATGACTTACTGACCAGACGAAGTTTCCAGATGGAGAAGAGGACCATGTCCAGAGAAGCTCATATTCATGTTGTATATTCTTGCTGTGTTCCTTTCTAAAATGTTCAGTGACTTGTTTGCTCTGAGATTGAACCAAGAGTGTACTGGATTTAGAGCCATGCCTGCACCACAAAGGACCAGGATATCTTCTCTTCCAGACATTCAGTTCCTTGATAACATCCTTTTCTCCAGTTCCTCTTTGGCTCTATGTGGAAGCTTGCTCATTCACCACGTACTTTTCCACTGCCCACTGCATTATACCCATTTTTAGTTCTTCAGAGGCAGTGGTGTTCCAATGCCATATAGCAACACTGGAAATACATTAGTATTGGAAAGGTGGCTCTTTCTTTCTTTTTTTTCAGGGCAATGAGGGTTAAGTGACTTGCCCAGGGTCACTCAGCTAGTAAGCATCAAGTCTCTGAGGCCGGATTTGAACTCAGATCCTCCTGAATCCAGGGCCAGTGCTTTATCCGCTGTGCCACCTAGCTGCCCCCTCTTTCCTTTCATGGAAACAAAGAAGCCTTATAGAAAAGGAAAAATACTTCCCTTAGTTTTGAAAAAAATAAGAGGTGGAGATAGGAAAGAGATTTTTTTTCTTGATTTTTTCAACACCTTTCTCTTTTTCCAAAAAACTGCTCATTTATGACCTAGAAGATATTGGCAAATCTCAGTTTATCACTATGGAATGAATGAATTGAAATATTTGGAATAGTAAAAATAGAAATAAAGTCATAAACCCAGGAAGAACGCAGCCATCATTTAGTATTATCACCCGGGGAAATGTGGACCTACAGGGCTAAATGACTTGCCTAATGTAATTCAGTTAGTGGTAGGTCTGGAGCAGAAGCTAAGGGAAGGGAGTAAAGAAGAGTACAAAAAAGGAGTACGAAAAGGCCCTTGAGAGGCTTGGGGGAGAGGCCTGAATCAGGATGCTGAGCTAAGTACAAGTCTATTCTGTACACCTGGTTTATCTAACATGGAAATAGTGTTTCATCTCTACCTATCACATCTATTATCTATCTTTCATCTCTATCTCTATCTATCATCTGTATTATCATATTGGTCTGATTTCAGAGCTTACTACAATGCCTGGCACATAGATGGCACTTAATAAATAAATACTTGTTAATTGATGTAGACACAGTTTCTTCCCTCTATGTCTGGCTTGCAGAGCATGGTCTATGGTTTGTCTTTCAGTTAACACTGAATATGATGAGGATAAAGAGAGCAGTGATGATAAAAATGGATGAAATGTATTTGAAGGGAAATATATTTTGGGGTAGTTATTTTGCATATATATGCAATAGATAGGTTTACACACATATATATCTTTCAAAGAGCTCTTATTTTAGGGGTGGTGTGTATATTCTACGTAATTCTCATTGTAGGGAAGTAGTAATGAAATACTCAAGAAGGCTCGTCTAAATTTGTAGGGGGCCAGCCCAATGACTCAATATAGGCAGGGGGCCAGGAAAAATAATATTTGTTTTTTGTTTCTTTTGTTTTATTTTTATTTGTCTTGCACATGTATGGAAATTTTCCCATTGGATTGCAAGCAACTGGAAGACAGAGTCAATCTTTTGTCTCTAGCAACTTCCGAGCATCTACATGCTACTGAAACAAAGATAGCTGCGCTGGCTCAGTCATGTGCACTGCATGCAAGACGGGTGCATTCCTAAAGACCTACTCTATGGCGAGTTAGCCTCAGGCCAAAGACCTACTAGATGCCCCCAGCTTCGCTACAGAGAGGTATGCAAGCGAGACTTGAGGGCTCTGGGAATAGACATTCGCAGCTGGGAGGAGATGGCCAAGGACCGCACCTGATGGAGTTCAGTACTCAGGAGCAACTTGCGCGCAGCTGAGATGGGCCTTCAAGCCTGGAAGGAAGAAAAATGAATGAGATGCAGGAACCCACGGGCAACAGAGAGTGTGAAGTTTTCTGATGTCCTCTTTGGGGCAGGAGCTGCAGCTCCCATATAGGACTGCACAGCCACACTGTGGCTTGTGGCTCTTCAAGGCGCTGATCCATGGTCTTCCGAGACTGGTGGAAGCCTACTATGGCACCATATTTATGTAATAAATACTTTGTTAAAGATGCTGATGATGGTGATGACTGTCACCCTTTGGTCAAAGACGATCCCCTAAAGTAAGACCTCAGGTATATTTTGGATATTTTTCTCTCTGCTTGCTCACAATCCCTACCCAGGTTACCTGGAGCAATGTATACATTGTAACCAACATTGCCTAGACACCAATTATTCACTTGCAAGCATGCAGTTTATTGTATTACATTATTGTTGTTATTTTTGGTAAGAAGGAAAACAATAGAAATCTTAGAATGAATCACTATTTGTTCCAAAGATAACTCTCTGTTTGTGTGTCTGTCTGTCTCTCTTCTCTCTCTCTTTCTTGTTCCCTCTCTCCCTCCCTCTATATCTATCCTATACCTATAATTATACCTATACCTGAATCTATATCTAATCCTATTCCTGTCCTTATCCTTTTATTGGTATCTACACCTATACCTGTGCTATCTGTATCAATATTTATATTCTTTCCCATCTCTACTTCCATCTCCATGTCCATCTTTATCTCTAATCTCTATGTATCTACTCAGAAAATGTAGGCATATTACTCCTTCTTTCCCTTTACCCATGGTTCTATAGCATAGACCATTGTCTTTATTGTTGGGTCAGGCTACAATATGTTTCCATAGAAATCTCTGGTCTTTCTATACCACTTCCCTAATACGAGAAGAGGGAAAAAAGAAAAATTTTCTTGAGTCCTTTTCTTCTTTCCCTGAAAGTCTGTTTTTTTCCTCTCCAAGTTACCAATTCCACTGATTACCATGAATATACTTGGGGTAGGCACAATTTATTTCTTCCAGTTTCTCAAAAGCAAAAAGGAAGAGCTAGAAATGTACCGAGTCCAGCAATTGCTATAGAATAATACACTTTGTGAATTAGCCATAGTCTATACCAAGATTCTTATGCCTACCAGGCACACTGCAAAATTAGATAATATGTTCTTGTTTTCCTAGTATCCTCCTTCCAATCTGTGGGTCAGATAGTCTCAAAAAGTGAATAGCTTCTAGTGCCATAAGTAGGCTTCCTCTCACACACACCCCTGCACCACCCCCCTTGCCATGGGGCAAAATCAGTCACAGAGAAAGGGTAGGAAGTTGTTCAAAGGACAGTCCAGTCACTGAAGCAATAGTTGAAGGAGAGGGGAAAGCCTGTTTCCCAGAGAATCTGGCATAGCCTAGCAGAAGCTGGAAGGGAAGGTAGGACTGGGGAATGGTAAGCCATGGTAACAGGACTGTGGTAGAGATGGACTGGGAGTGGCCCTAGGAGCATGAGACAGTATAGGACTTGAAGGTGATTTGTGGAATGGGAAGTTGGAAGGAGAAGCATGGCATACTGGAATAAAGCCTTCTTTATTCCATGCCACTGAAAGCTCTGATGACTTTCATTTCCTATAGGCCCTCCGTAATTTGGTCCCATTCAAACTCTTCAACCTAATCTCTCCCTCCGCATATTGTTCCCTAAAATAGTGGTCAAGATACCCTACTCTTTGTTCCTTGAACTTGGTGGCCTGTCTCCAGTTGTCTTTATGCCTGGCATGTCCTTTTCTATTCTTTCAACTTAGCTAAATCCTAAATTAATTTCAAGGACAAGTTCTAAGACCCATCTTCTCTATAAAAACTTTCCTGACTTGCCTAGTTTTCAGTGATTGCTCCCTCCTGGCAACTCCTATAGGACTTCATGCCTATACCATTTACTTGCCACTTAAAATGTTCCACATTATATTGCTAATTATCTTTGTAAGTCTATGTTCTTGTCTCCAATGAGACTGTAGGCTCCTTAAAGGAAGAGAACATATGAGAAGCTTCTTTTGAGTCTTTTGAACCTAGTGTAATTTCCTCCCCACAGTGGATACTTAGAAAAATACTTGATGATGGTGATTGAGAAGCATAGTTTATTTTGAATCAATAATTAGCAATAATTTGAATCGGTAATTAGCATTGGACCTTACCCAAAATAAATGCTTAATAAATGCTTGTTGATTAATACACTGTTGCTGGAGTTGTAAACTGATTCAACCATTGGGTAGAGCTATTTGGAATTATACCCAAAAGGTTAGCAATACCACTACAAGATTTGCATCCAAAAAGAGCTAGCAACAAAAAGGAAAAGGACCTATATGTACCAAACAATTTATAGCAGTTCTTTTCTGGTGGCAAAGAATAGGAAATTGAGAGGCTGCCCATCATTTGGGGAATGGCTGAATAAATTGTGGTATGTGATTATGATGGAATACTATTGTGCTGTAAGAAAGGATGATCAGGATGCCCTCAGAAAAACCAGGAAAGACTCATATGTGCTATTGCAAAGTGAAATGTACTGTGTACAAAGTAATAGCAATATTGTGAGATGATCAGCTCTAAATTACTTAGCTATTCTAAGCAATACAATGATCCAAGAGAATGCTGAAAGATTTATGATGAAAAATGCTATTTATTCCCAGAGAAAGAACTTGTGGTATCTGAATAAAGTTTGAAGTATAATTCTTATTTTAACTTTATTTTTCTTGAGGTTTTTTGCGTGTAAGTTTTCTTTTACAATGTGATGAATATGGAAATGTTTTGCATGGCTACATATGTATAAACTATATCGAATTGCTTGTCTTCTCAATGGTGGGGAAAGGGAGGAGGAAAGGAGAGAATTCGGGACTCAAAGTTTCAAAAATGAATGTTAAAAATTGTTTTAAAATGTAATTGGGGAGGACAGCTAGGTGGCGCAGTGGATAAAGCACCGGCCTTGGATTCAGGAGTACCTGAGTTCAAATCCAGCCTCAGACACTTGACACTTACTAGCTGTGTGACCCTGGGCAAGTCACTTAACCCTCATTACCCTGCAAAAAAAAAATGTAATTGGGGAAAAATAAAATACTAAAAAAATGCTTGTTAAATGAAGGTGAACAGTGATAATGATGGGTGATACTGACCATACTAGCATTTGGAATATGAGGGACATATGGATGGAACTAAATCTAGAGTAGAATTAGGGGGAGGAGCTACAAAAGCACTCTATTTTACCCAGTCAAAAATGATGGGGAAGAGGCTGACTGTATCTTGTATTATCTTTGTGCCTCGGGCTTAGGTTGCTCAGATTGGCCCTCTTTAACACTCAAAGGTACATAATTATGGTATAAACTGTGGCACAGTGGCTGCTGATTCTCAGTCAAATAGAGTGAGTTTGATTTTGGAACCTATCCTCCAAAGTTATTATTTCATTGACTATTATTCCCACATATAATTTACTATGGGAAATTTCCAAGTATAATTTGTAAATAGCTTATGGCTAGGTTTCTATAAATGCAGGTATAAAACTAGCTCTTGTGCAACTACTCAAAGTAATGTGGTTTTGAGTACAAGACTGCCTACATTTCACCCTACTGAAAATGCAGAAGTTGCAGGGTATTGGAAGGAATTGAAATTTAGAAATCACAAAGAAATTCTCAATGCCTCATCAACAATATACACAATTCTCTTCATTCCCTAGGAGGTTCCATTTTTCCACAGGGTCCTGACTCAGCACTGCCCTATAGTTTGGGTTTCCCTACAAAGTAAACTGAACTCGGGGTTATCATTAGGGCAACACCTTGACATTCTAGCGACTCCTCTCCCTGAAAGTCCTACACAGACTCTTGCAAAGTTGTATTGCTATCCCATGATTTTTATTTCCCTTGAAGTGAAACATGGTTTGGACAGATAATCCCTTTATTATTTGACCTACTTAGATTGTCCAAGTCAAGCCAATTTTTTTTTCCTCCCATGTCTTGGCTTTAGCCCCTTATTACTCCTCCATCTGGGGGCAGGTGGGCACATGGATAATCTTGTTCTCTGTTTAAGAGGTACACTGTTCAGGAAGTTTCTCTTCTTAGGAAAGATCATAGGCCTGGGAAACAACTTCCAAAGCTGGCACTATTCAAGAAACCTATCTTCTCTGACTAGAAGGCTAAACACGGGAATTTGACTGCCCAAGAAATAATCCTCCTCTAAGGAAGAGGCAGGTGTTGAGGAATGATACTGTTCATGAATTCTGCTCTTAAGCATGTAAACAACTGCAAAAGGGACTGTGTGTAGTAGATGCATGGTATTTTTTATTTCCTAGTGTTCTACATTCTGGAGATCCACTGCCCATAGCTCCAGTAGTACAATGCTAGGTAGGTGAATAAGGAGTAGAGAAAGGAGCTATAGTAAAGTTTTCCAAGGGGCATTTACATCTCCAAACAAAGGAGGATTAAGGGACTCCCTTCTTTTCAACTACTTTCCTTTCTCTAAATATGCAGATAAAGAACATTTTCCTTACCTACACATGGAGATGGAGCAACCTTATTAACTACTGTTTTGTGGTGACGTGAAGATGATGATATCATATATTCATCATCTTCTTAGTCTTATCTGTGGAGCTAGTAGGGACCAGTTTTTTTTTTTTTCCATCATGATGTTTTGAAGGTGTCAAGCTACCAGATTCTTCCCTCGTTTTCTCATTTAATCAACCCACATTAAATATGTGCCTCATAAGTACAACATATTGTACTGGTACTTTTATATCTTTGTGATAGATTTTTTATTGTCTCTAGTCTACTCTCCTTATTCTCTAGGACTTTCTCTAAAATGCCCCAGAAATATCTTTATTCTACAATCTGCACACTGGAAATTCCTTTTGCCCCTGTGGACTTTATCTCTGATTGTTTATTTCTTACTAGCACTTCTATTTTAAGGAGGAGGCCCAGGACAGCTACATCTTTCCAGATTGCACCCTTGATTCTCTTGTTGTCTATTATCCCACCCTACCTTCAGCTCCCTTTTATATGTGTTCCTCTATTATAATATAAGCTAGAATATTAGCTGCTTGAGGGGAGGCTCTGCCTTTCTTCTTTTATTTTTATCCTCAATGCTTAGCATAGTGTTGAAATATTGTAAGCATTTAATAAAAGCTTGTTGATTTGACAACATGGATCCTCCCTCCACCAAGATATATTTAAATATCTTTAAACTTTCCTGTTCTGCACAATTTTTATCCATATTTCCCCATTTATCATCCTTAGAATATGAAGCAGATCACACACAGATAGCACATGGTAGAGCTGGAATTTGAATTCAGGTTCATCAACATTTCAAGTGTGCCATATTCCCTTATATTTCATTTATAAAGGAGTTCTTCCCCATCTCATAATAATGGAGTACAACTCCAGTGGGCCGGTCATGTTATTTGAATTCCAAATGTATGTTTGACTAAAAGAACATTTTACAGGGAACTCATCCAAGGCAAGTGCTCACGTGGAGGTCAGAAGAAGCACTACAATGCTTAAAGTCTCACTCAAGAACTTTAAAATTGATTGAGTGGGGGGGTGGCTAGGTGGCGCAGTGGATAAAGCACCGGCCCTGGATTCAGGAGTACCTGAGTTCAAATCCAGCCTCAGACACTTAACACTTACTAGCTGTGTGACCCTGGGCAAGTCACTTAACCCCAATTGCCTCACTAAAAAAAAAAAAATTGATTGAGTGGGGGCAGCTGGGTGGTGCAATGGATAGAGCACTGGCCCTGGATTCAGGAGGACCTGAATTCAAATCCGGCCTCAGACACTTGACACTTACTAGCTGTGTGACCCTGGACAAGTCACTTAACCCCAATTGCCTCACCAACCCCCCCCCCCTCCAAAACCAAAAAACACCAAAGGATTCTTCAGCATGGTATGCCCACATCAAAAAAGGCATTCTGCTCTGTGAGCAAGCAGAATTGCAGTAGTTCAAAAGAAATGAGAGATGCACAAATTTAGAGAAATCTCCACTCCAAATGTTCTTGTGGGCTACTTATGCCTGATCTGTACTAAAGCCTTCTAGAACTCATATTTGTCTGATAGGCCACAGTTGGACACACAATACCTTGACTCCAACATAGTGATGTCATTTTGGTCCTCTTCAAAAATAAAGGAAAACAACCAACCAACCAACCAAACAGTAATGGAGGGTGGATGTTGATATGTACAAATTTCTGAAGGACCCTCTCCTCTTCTAGGAACCCTCCAGGGTTCTTCTTTGGTGATTCAGAACCCTAGTAAAACTGGACAAGAAAATACATGACTGTAGGCCAAGGACAATTCATCTTGAAAGAAATAGATGCAAATCTCCCACAGGCTCAATTACTGTTGTTCCCTTTCCATCCCTTTGATTTACATCGCATTTGACTAATTTTTAACAAAGTCAGAATGAGCTGAAATGTCCTTCTACCTATGTTCTGAATCCATTAACTCCTCCATTTCTGTAGATGCCCAGCTTTTTTCTTATTGAACTCCTTTTCAATCTTTTCTCCAAATGATTCAGATGTCTATTGCTCACTTAGTTAAAAATCTTCTTTGCCTTCAACTATGGCCCTAGAATTTATTTCCATAAATTCTTTCAGGGTTTAATTGATTACTTAAAGTAATTTGGAGATAGCCATTTCAAACACTTAACAACTTAACCTTAGTCCTAAATAAAATAGGCCAGAAAAATGGTGTGGAAGCCATAGTGAAATTTCAGGCATTTGATTGGATTTACATTTGAATGGTAGTCATCCTATATTTCTAGAAGCACTATAAGTGGTAGTGGGAGTAATGTTTCTAGATGCCAAATGCCTCTTGGACAACTATGTCCATTATTTTGTTGATAACTGAATCAACTGAATCTTTTCAGGAGCAATTGTCTGCCTGTTTGGAATGCCGTGCTTCTTCCATTCTACTTATTCTAACCCCAGTCAAAGCCAAGAATACTGCCTCAGGTGGACAGTGTGATGTCCCACCTAAGATGACAGAGGCCTCTGTTTTGTGCTTGGAGAAGAGATCCTAATTCTGCATACCATTCTCTAGGAAGACATAGAGATAATAAGATAACTATCCCTTAAAACAAAGCAATTCTCAGAGCTAGGTGGAAAGTCTCTCTGGATAAGTTGGATGAAGAGATTGCTTTAGGAAAAAAAGCTTGTGGGTGACTATAATGACTCATTGGTGAGCACAGTGAGGAAGAATGAAGGCTTTGTTAAAGAATTAGGAAATACCCCCAGTACGGATATGACTTTTTCTCAGTGTAGTTAAATAGCAGGATGGAACCCCATCTCATTATCTATGGACCTCAATTTCCAGAATGGGGAGATTGTACAGGAATCCAGGTGACATAAGTCAAGGGGGATGGCTGCCTGTCCTTGGAAAGCAACACTGCTACTTGTCAACTATTAAAAAGTGTTAATGGCACACAATGAAAGACCTCCTTTCCAGGGAGGGCAGGATTATCTGGAGCTTATTTCACAATCCTGCTTCTTTTTGCTTCAGTTAAACTTTTGGTCTGGTTTCTACATGCTACTTGATGCACTGCCATCTTCCCATTCTCAATGGGTGTGTATTTTGGGAATGCAATTTCATTTTAATAAAAACCATTTCTCTCCTTCTCCCAGAATTTAATTACTGTATCTCTCTAGCTTCTGTCAGCAATTCCCATTGGATTCTTGAAGTTTAGAGGCATCCCCCCTTTCTTTCTCCAACTGCCTTTCTATATTCTATGAAAGGAAGAAGCAAAGGAAATAACACTAGTTTTGGAGTCAAATGACCTGGGTTCAAATCTTTCCCCAGATGTCTATTACCTATATGACCTTGGATGAATCACTTAAGTTTTCAGATCTCAGTCTTTCTTTAAAGTGAATGGGTTTCTATACTCTTATAGCCAAAAACAATAAAAATTAAAATCAGGGGATCTATGCAAAAAATAAAGTGAATGGGTTTGACTAGGTCAAGGGTTCCTAACCTGGGAGGTCTGTGAACTTTAAAACATGCATATATTATATATATTTCAATATACTTGGTTTCCTTTGATTTTCTATGCATTTTATTTTATTCATTTAAAACATTATTATGGGGGCAGCTAGGTGGAGCAGTGGATAGAGCACCAGCCCTGAAGTCAGGAGGACCTGAGTTCAAATCCAACCTCAGACACTTAACACTTACTAGCTGTGTGACCCTAGGCAAGTCATTTAACCCCAATTGCCTCACCAAAAAAAACCCCACAAAAAACCAAAAACATTATTATGAGAAGAGGTCCATAGGCTTCATTGGACTGCCAAAGGGCCCAGGATCCAAAGAAGGTTAAAAAAGATGTTTTCTAAACTCCTTTCTAACTGTATATTTCAATGACCCCTCCATGGCAGCTGGGCAGGAACATGAAAATTACCCCCACAATCTTACAATGCTCCAAATTATGAGGCACTAAAAATTACCCACTAAAGCAGGGTTCTTAGCCTTTTTTTGGGTCACAGACCCCATTGGGTAAATCTATATTCCTTGTTGGTTTTTAAATGCAAAAGATGAAAGACATGATAACAAAGGAATCCACTGATATTGAAATACAATTATTTAAAAAATCCCATATATTTGAAAAGAACTCAGGTTAAGAACCCATTTGAAGTGAAAGAAAAGACCCAAATCCTTAGAAACTGGATCTTGTTCCAAGGGAGAAAGACCTGCACTGTGGGTAAGTGTTGTGAGAAAATAATGGGGTTTTGGGATTCCCAGAGGACCCTGCTGGAGGGCCTAACCCTGAGAGCCTAGCCTGACCTTTCTTAAGGCTAGAGTCAGGAAGTTACCTCATTCAAAACCACACCCACCTGAAAAAGCCTGGTTTCAGCTAGAGGGTCTGTTCTCTGGGCTCTGATGTCAACACGAACTGCTCTGGACCACCCTCAAGTACAATGAACCAATAGATTTGAATGATACTAGCCAATTGGCTTTAAACAATGTGTAAGGGCAGGCTCTCATCCCGCCTGCTCACTCTCTTGGCCAGGGAACTTGGTGAGAGCAGACACAGCCCACTATGGCTCCCTATTATCTCTGTCTCCTCCCCTAGATCCCAGGGAGGTTTTTCTATCTTTCAGAGTCATGTGTGCTCTCTTTACTAATATTTAATATGCTTTAATAAATGCTTAATGCCCCCAAAGTGGTGCAGTAGCCTCCAATTTCTAAGTAACAAATATATGATAAACTCTAGCTAATTTTCCCCAAACTTGGGACAGAAATAAGGTGACCACATATAATTTTTTTTTTACTGAAGGATTTATGAAGATTGCAGCCTATCAGCAGAGAAAGAACTGATAGTATCTGAAAACAGATGAAAACACATTAAAATTTTTTTTTCTTTTTCTCTTTGACAATTCCTTAATCTGAAGTTTTGTTTTTTGTTTTTTACTTTTTTTTCTCAAAACTAGCTAATATGGGAATGTTTTCCATGACCACATATAATTTTAAATGACACAGTATGCTTTTAAACAATTTCTGCTACCCTTATTTCTGAGACTATCTCTTTCTCCCAGTGAGATTCAGATGCCTTTAGTTGATGACTCTTTGGGGCTACATTTGGGACCATAACTGAAAGAACCTTTTTTCTTTTTTTTCACGTAGGGATCTAAAGGCAATTTCTAAAGTTCTAGAAGCATTGAGGTCTATAGTGAAAGCAAGAAAAATATCTCTTATTATCCTTTCAGGATAGCCTAATTCAAAGGAAAAGGTAGGAGAAGCATACAGCTTTGGAAGCTCACAAGTTCAATCGCATAAGATCAGGAAAGAAGAGATACAGAAACAAAAACCACAAATAAACAGAAGCACTATGTATTCATAGTAATATGCTTACCAGGTGGAAAGATAAGGCAGCTAGGTGCAATGGTCTGGGTTACCTCTCTTTCCCACCACCTGGAGGACTATTAATGTCTTCTTCCTCATGTGAAAGTTTCTAGGAAAGAGAAAGAGGTTTTGGTCATTCAAGCCTTTTACATGCACACAGAGTTCTGTCTTGCCAACCAATCAAAAGGCTTTTATTTTTTGTCAGTCCTGAACAAGCCCATGCAGGCCCAGAAATGTTTATAGGTAATGAAAGAGCTCCTCCATCACCTATTTCCAGAAGCCACTTCACCAAAGGTTCTACAAGGATTGTCAGGAGGCAGAGTATATTGCATGTTCTCTGATGACTGGAACCTCATTGACTAGTCCCCACATTACATTAGCGAAGTGGAAATGTTACATAGTATACACATCTTTATATCAATTAATTTTCATAGTTTTGGGAAGGTCTTGAGAGATCAGTGAGTCTGAGTTCAGTGAGTGGATGGTTGTGATCTGGCATCAAGGGAAGAATTAGCATCAGAGAGAGACAGAAAAAGAAAGAGAGGCAGCAAGACAGACAAACACACACACAGAGAAAGAGAGAGAGAAGCAGGAAGGCAGACACACACAGAGGCAGAGAGACAGACACACAGAGACAGAGAAGACAGAGAGGAGAGAAAAGAGAGAGAAGACAAAGAGGAGAGAGAGGAGAGGAGAGAGAAGACAGAGAGAGAAGAGAGAAGAGACAGAGACAGAGACAGACAGAGAGACAGAGAGAGAGACAGAGAGAGACAGAGAGGCCTCCAGAAAAGAAAAACATTCTTCGATTGCACTTGGCATTTGGTTGGACTGTGCTCAGTAAAAATAAAATGTGAAAATCTAATTAGCAGAATTATCAGACTATGTTTTGTCTTGATGTGGTTTACTACCAGACTCCCAGCATATTGTAATGTCCTTACAAATTGAATTTCTCAATCCTTTTAAAATCATTCTGTCAACGAACACTGTGAGTGTCTCTTTATCATTGCTTCCTGTATCAGAATAAATTGCCCTATCTTATACTCAGTTCACATGATGCATTGGGTACCTCATATCTTCTCCCCTCCATTTTTGGGAAATCCTAGACTAGAGCCCAAACTAGATTTGTGGGTGTGATGAACCAAATACATCTGGGAAATGGGGAACCTATTTCTCCTATGGAGAAGTGAGGGTTTCTCAAGAGCTAAACCCTGGAGAAACCATGACATTTGGCAAAGGGGAAGAAAAGAGGGAATAAGAATTTATAGAGCACCTGTTCTGCGCCAGGTACCCTGCTAAGCACTTTTACAAATATCTCCTTTCATCCTCACAACAACTTTGCAAAGTCTATGCTATTATTTTCCCCATTTATACAGTTGGGGAAACTGAAGGAAACAGAGATTAAGTGACTTGCCCATGTCACACAGCTAGTGTCTAAAGCTGGATTTGAATTCGGGTCTTCCTGACTACAGACCCAGCACTCTACTGGGCTACCAGTTGCCTCTTAAGGACAGCAATTCATTCAAGTTCCTGTGGCCTCAAGGGTGTAGCATAATGTTAATCATTATGCTAGACAGGTTTCTAGGTGTCTTAGCTTTTCTGTCCCTCATTTCCCAGCCTTAGTTTCAAGTGTGCTACCCAAGCTTGAGACAAGTGTTCCCCATTCTGGTCCTAAATGTTCATAGAATCATAGATGATTGGAGTTTGGAGGGATCTCAGTGTCTGCCTATGAGCATTTATACCTGAGCAGGAACCTCAGTAAAATATACTGATCAGTCCAGCCTGTGTTTTAAGACCTTCAATTGTTGAGAACACATGACCTTCTAAGGTAGTACATTTCATATGAGGTACCTTTAATCATTAGGAATTTTTTCTTTATATCAATACAAAATCTTCCCCGTTTTCAGTCTCTATCCATTGCTCAAAATTCTGACCTTTGGGGAAAAGTAAAAAAACAAACAACCTCAATTCCTCTTCCAATATTTAGGAATTGCTCTTATTCCATTTTCTTTTTTCTAAACAAACCCAGTTCCTTGAGGAACTCTCCCGTGGAATGGTTTCCTATCTCTTCAGCATCCTGGTGGCCTTTCTCTTTTCAGTGTTCTTTCTAAGATGTAGCAACCAACCACAACTGATCACAATGGTTAAAATATGCTCTGATTAGGGTAGAGAATGGTGGAACCATAAATTTCCCTGATTCTGGACACCATGTTTCTATTCCTGCTCCTTAAGTTCACACTAGCTTTTTTGGTTGCTGTAACACCTATTGACTCATATTGAGTTTGCATTCCACTAACACCACAACCACCCTGCATTTTTTATATAAAATGCTCTCTGGCCATGCCTCTTCTAGGGTTCAGGCCAACTTTTGTTAATATGTTATTACTTTCTTCATCCTCCTGGATGCTTGGTGGCTCTGACACCTGGAATATTTAAGTAGCTTTCACAAATTTGGCTCTCTTCTGGTTTTCCTGAAGCAAATTTACTAGCTGGTGTTATGGTTAATTCTGTTTTTGGCTTCAATCTGTATGGAGCAAACTGCCTCAGTTTACCCAAATAACTCGAGGAGACCACCAAGTCAAGCAGAGACAGATTTATTACATCCTCATGAGAACGGGCAAAACCCAATTACACATTGAAGTCTTGCAAAGATATGCCCAATCCTCTAGGTTTTTATAGTAATCTTGAAAAGGACTGTCCCCACATACACCTAGGGTGGATGAGCTCACAATCTAACATCCAATCCTGTCTCACCCAGGGTGCGTGTTCAGCTCGTGATTAATGTATGGAGACATGAATACGTGTTCCAGGAGCAAGGGGGAAAAGGGGAGGGGGAAAAAGGTCAAACCAAAGGAAGAGGAAACAGGGGAGTGACAGTCAGATGTTTCAGATCTCACAGTTCCCACTGACTCCCCTCTCCAGGCCCCTGTCTCTAAAGATATTCAACCTGAATAACAGGAAGAGTCACTCAGGTGCTTCAGCATTGTTAAGGATGACAGGGTTAAAATTTATCTTCGGTTATGTTGGGAAATCAAAGAAATAGAATAAAGAATAAAAGAATAACACATTGTTGGGACCCTAGGGTCAAGGGGATTCTGCTCTGAGAAAAAGAGACAATGTCACTTAACATCTGGTCTCAACTCAATGGCTGCATCCTGTGCCGAGCCCAGTCCTTTCTTCTTGAGTCCCGAGTATTGAATTGGTGGGCTAACTCCCTGACCCACTGACTGGGGTTCTGACACATGATGGATTGCAGACAAAATTAATATGTAGCTGACAAGTGGGGAGACTGAGCAGAAGTAAAAATACTGTTAATTGGCAATAAAACTTAAAGGAGACAGTGAGAATTTGACAAGCAATAAACTTCTAAACAAACTATACTGGGGCAGGGCTGGGTACCTTCCAGACCCCATCCTCAGAGTTTAATCTGACTCAAATCCATAATCATATCATACAAATCCTCAAGGGGTCCCCTGAAGGTATGCGTGACTTTTCCATGTTATTCTCTGTAAGAGTCTCCAGCAGACTCCAATTGTCTTCTGTTAGAAGTTTTCCCTTCTTTCCAGGACACCCCTTTTCCATGCTTCCTCTTTCTCAGTCAACTTGAATTCCTAGTTTATTTTCAGAAATAAGATTATTGACAGATTAGCCATTTGTAAAGTCACTCCTAGAACAGTGTTCATCTTTGAAAAAGACCATTTTGAACATATTTTGTATGAAAAGATAATTCTTCTTTCTCTTAGACTTACATATAGTTATAAGGCATCACAATCCATATACTCCATGTCTTGAGAGGTTGCTTGGAGGAATAGTCCTGGTTTCAAGGAGTATTTTTGGAAGGGAGTTTGGTACAGTGATAGAATCACTAACTCTCAAATTAGAAGACATGGGTTCAAATCACACCTCTGACGCTTAATACCTGTGTGACCTTGGTCAATCACATTCTCACTGGCCTACAACTTTTTTCATTCGCATAATTTGAGGATGATACTAGATGGCTCCTGAATAGCCTTCCAGCTCTTGATCTATGAAACTTTTGGGGACAAACTGCCTCAGTTTACCCAAATAACTCGAGGAGACCACCAAGTCAAGCAGAGACAGGTTTATTACATCCTCATGAGGACGGGCAAAACCCAATTACACATTGAAGTCTTGCAAAGATAGGCCCAATCCTCTAGGTTTTTATAGTCATCTTGAAAAGGACTGTCCCCACGTACACCTAGGGTGGATGAGCTCACAGTCTAACATCCAATCCTGTCTCACCCAAGGTGTGTACCCAGCTCGTGATCCATGTATGGAGTCGTCCAAGAACAAAAGGGAGAAGGGGAAGGGGTACAAGTCTGAGGAATGTCAAAGAAAGAGGGGGGCAGAAATCACTCCCTAATCTGACTGCAATTAATCCATGACAGGGACTGGGATTCTGACATGTGAGAGGGGAGTTTTTTATTACAGGCCATAAACTAAGGTGTCGCTGGCATGTGAGGACTAAGCAGAAGTAAAGTAAATAGTGCTAATTGGTAGAACTGTGACTAGTAATAAAACTTACTGGGGGACTGGATATCTCCCAGACCCCATTCTCAAAGTTTACAGAACTGTCCCAAGTCCATTATCTCAACAATAAAACTTAAAGGAGACAGTGAGAATTTGACAAGCAATTAACTTTTAGGCAAAGCGAGAGTCTAGCTATTCTGGGAGGCGGGGCAGGTATCTTTCATACTCCACCCTCAGAGTTTAATCTGACTCAAATCCATAATTGTCTCACACAATACTATGCTAGAAATGCTCAATTTCCATGTCAGGAGCCCTGAGAAATTATTTTCACTGATCCAGGCAAGGTATGCAAATCACAGTCAGTTGAAAAGGGCAGTGGTAACTAAGGCTAGTGGAGATTTGCATCCACACAGAGCTGCATGAACCTTTCTTCCCCAATCTCACAGGGTTCTCTCATTATACTGTGGCTTGGAGAGAAAAGTTAGAACATTCTCTCTGCCCATCTCATCAAGGAAAGTAGGAGCTCCATGATTCAGAGGCCAGCAGAGACCTAAGCAAGAACAGTCCTATTAAGAGGGATTGAAATGGTGCGGCCATTCAAGGTCTTTGGCCTGGTTATCTATGTTTCCTGGGTATCATGGCTAATGGCTTCATTGTTGTGTTACTGGGAAGGGAGTGGGTTCGATGCCACCGCCTGTCTCCCTGTGACATGATCCTTATTAGTTTGGGTGCCTCCCACTTTTGCCTGCAGTGGGTTGGAATGATCCACAACTTTTACTATTTTCTTGACAAACTACAATATTATATGACCCACCAGTACTTTGGAATTTATTGGGATTTTCTGAATTCGGCCACATTCTGGTTTGGCACTTTGCTTAGTGTCTTCTTCTGTGTCAAGATTGCAAACTTCACTCACCCCATTTTCCTTTGGCTGAAGTGGAGAGTTCAGGGACTAGTACCCTGGTTACTACTAGGCTCCTTGCTAATTTTTTTCATTGTCACCATGCTGTTTTTTGTGGGAAACAATGCTTTGTCCCAGAGATTCTTGAAGGGGACATTCTCTGGGAACATAACCTTTTATGACTTCATTAAGAACCTAGAAATAAACTACTTTCTCCCTTTGAAACTCATTACTTTGTCTGTTCCCTGTTCTATGTTTGTAGTCTCAACAGTTCTGCTGATTATCTCTCTGAGGAGACACACCTGGAGAATGCAACAGAGTGCCCACACTACCCAGGATCCCAGTACTCAGGCTCACACCAGAGCTCTAAAGTCTCTGGTCTCCTTTCTAGTCCTTTATGCTCTTTATTTTCTGTCCTTAATCATTGATGTTGCTGCATGTTCTGCTTTTGTGGGTAACTGGTTCTGGCCATGGCAAATTTTGATTTATCTGAGCCCATCTGTTCATCCCTTCATCCTTATCCTTAGTAATTCCCAGTTAGGAGGGGAATTCAGGAAGCTTCTTCTCCTGCCTAAAACCTTCTGGAATGACAAGGGGACATCATCTCCTACCTAACATAGGCACCTCTCTCTTCCATACCAAAGGAAAGACTCCTGAGGACTGGAGCAGAGCATATACTTTGACTTCAAAGTTTTCATCCTGATATGGGGGGAAGTAGGGTATGGGTTTGGGTAGGGGTTGGGGTTCTTAGGAATTCCTCTTTAAAGAATTACACCCTCTTGCACACAAAAAGTAGTTAGAATAAGGGGGTAGTTTATTTAGGAGCAAGGGAAGGGAAGGGTGGGGGGAGGGAAACCATGAAAGAAATCCTTGGACTTCTCTTGCTAATCTCTTAGCACAAAGCACATGGCTCAGAGGTACCAAATCTCCTCGAACAGGAGACTGGAAGGTACTTTTATAGAGGACTGATGTGGGTGGACCATCTGACAGTGAAAAGTTCCTTTAGTGAGAGAGGACCATCCCCCACTGGTGGTAGCTGGAGGAATTGGGTGAGGAGTGGAGGACTATCTCCCACTGATAGTGACTAGAGGAATTGGGAGAGGGGTGGCTACAGATTCCTCTTCAGAACACAAAGGCCGCAGCCACACCCAAATTTATCTCCCCAGGGTAAGGGAGACTAGAATGAAGGGTAGGAATCGGATTTGGTTCAGTTTATCTCTCTAGGTGTTATCTGTTTTCTGGTTTAGTTTCTCAAGGAGAAGGTTCCTTGATGTGCCCCAGAGAACTTCTGGGGTGCAGAGCACCCCATGACAATCCCATTGAAGTCTGGATGGAATTTTAACATTTTCCTCATTCATTACTTCCCTACTCAGATGTTCAAGTGAATCTCATAGAATTAGGAGTGCCTGACTTTTAGTCATGCCTTATTGATGCCTGTCTATGCTTGCCCATCCTGCTTGTCCTCCCTTGAATTCACCACAAAGGGTCTCCAGCCAGTATTTTGGAGGCCTCCTTTTCTCCTGACATTTGGAGAGTACCAGTGGAATACTCTGGTTGTCTTCCTCTCATCTTTCATGCTTGTTATTTTGTTCTATTTTCCTAAGAGAAGAAAAAATATGCTTCTTTTAAAGAATATTTTCTTTCTTTTAGAAATAACATAGTGACTTCCTTCAAATGACCCTCAGAAAGGTCACCTCTGTTTTATCATTCCCAAAACTAAATGTTCAAGAATGTCACAGATGCCTTTTCTATCACAATGTCCATGAGATAAAACCACTTTACTTTTTTTTTTTTTTTTTTTGCAGGGCAATGGGGGTTAAGTGACTTGCCCAGGGTCACACAGCTAGTAAGTGTCTGAGGCCGGATTTGAACTCAGGTACTCCTGAATCCAGGGCCGGTGCTTTATCCACTGCGCCACCTAGCTGCCCCCCCACTTTACTTTTATGTTTAAAAAAAATTAAAATTCCATTTAAATATTATTTTAAAATTTTATTCTGGATAGAATAGAAGCTCTTTAAAAAAAATCAGTGTGAGGAAATTTTGGATAGAGGATTAAGTATGGAAAGCAGATTATAAGAAGCACAGGTTGCTAAAGACAATGCCAAATATTAGAAGAGGTCATTGTAAGCAAATTTCAAGGAATAGGTTTTTGTTTGTTTGTTTGTTTTTAACTTGGAGGGAGCAAGTTTACGGAATCTTCTTTGATTTAGAACTGAAGGGATCTTAGAAGCCGTTTATGTGGGAGGAAAATGAAACCGAGAGAAATGAAATTACTCCAAATCACACAGGTAACTTGAATTCAGGTCTTTTGAGTTAAAAAACAGCCCCGCCCCCAACAACAGTGGTTTCAACCTTTTTGTTTTTTGACGTTCTTTCAACAACAAGAATAGCAACAACCTATGTTTCATGAATCCCCAAAGACCTAGGCTTTGAAGGGGAAGATCTTGGTTGAACCCACCAATATTAATCTTTGGTTGACGAAATATGGCCCCACCTTGAGATTGCTATGGGGGCGGCAAAGTGATCCAGTGGATAGAGCATTGGCCCTGGAATCAAGAGGACCTGAATTCAAATCTTGCCTCAGACACTTACTAGCTCTGTGACCCTGGGCAGTGACTTAAACATCTGGGTCCATCTCCAGTCATCCTGATGTATATTTTGCCACTGGACCCAGATGACTCTGGAGGAGAGAGTAAGGTTGGTGACTTTGCACAGCACTCCCTCACTTAAATCCAATTCAGTGAAAGTCATGACATTACCTTGCTGTCATGGTCCTCTTTGAGAACTAAGTACAAAAAAATAACAATTTTGAGGCTGCTAACTGTGGTTATCTTTCTTGTTTTTCAAACTATGCTATTAGGAAAATATTGACATTAGTTTAATTTTTTAAAGAAGAAATTAATAAAAGATCAATGCACCAATATTTCACTTGTACTGAAAACATTTGGAATTCTTAGTCACAGATGAAATCATGATGTGAAAAAGTCCAAGCTTTTAGGAATTATAACAGCCCAATCTTTATAGACTTTCAGTGTGAGGGTCATTCCTCTCACTGCTAAGACCTGGGGGCTACTAGACAGAATACTTCTTTGTTTTTCTCCTTGCTGGCCAGGCCCCCTAGGAAAAAAATTTAGCTAAATATGACACCAGCATTTTATTTTGGTCTTGTAATTGCACTGATCTGCTCCAACACAACATTTTATGATTCTATAAAAATTGTTTCATTAGATAGTGAGTCATTATGACATATAGAAAATGGGAAAATCCTTTGTGATGACAGAAAATGGGCCTGGCAGGATGTGTAAATAGTAAAAATCCTGAATCCAATTAAGCACAT
Source organism: Dromiciops gliroides (assembly GCF_019393635.1). NCBI lineage: Eukaryota > Metazoa > Chordata > Mammalia > Microbiotheria > Microbiotheriidae > Dromiciops > Dromiciops gliroides. The sequence continues at coordinate 101,449,961 of NC_057865.1, read as the reverse complement.
ACCAGCTTATCTGCAGAGACTTCTCCCCAGGGTAATTTGTGGATTTATAGTACTTCCAGGGATATCCTTATCTGTTACAGTGCTAGAGATTTTCAGTTTCACCTCCCCAGTGTCTCAGCCATTTGGAGGTTCATGAACCTTCCAAAAGATATCTTTATATGCAAAGCCCCCCCCCCCCCCATTTCACATCCACTTATCACACTACTTGCTTTCAGGGCTTACACTGTCAGGCTGATTTTGTTGTGCAAAATGCAATAAAGAACATCCTGTTTTGGACCAATAAGCAGGAGCTGGACCTGACTGACACAGCAACAAACCTTTAAACCCAAACTAGACACCTTAGTGTCTCTGCAAGAGTAGCAAATCCCATCTACATAAACATCTTGTGCATGAAGCTACAAATCTTAACTGGCCAAGAAACTAATCACTCCAAAAAAATATTGTGCATCTATTTCTTAAATACTCTCCTTCCCCAAGTTAGAATAAGCCCCTCTCTTGAGAAGCTCCTATGCATGCATGGGTACCAGTTTTGCTGAGCAGAATAATAATAAATAGGCATTTGTCTTACTGAACTGTGTCCCATTCTTCCCACTCTGGTTCTGTAAGAAACATCTGTTTCTTACTCTGGGTCTGTATGGGTTGATTTACCAAACTGGGGATAGTCTACTGAACCATGCTTCATTCTGGTTCTGTAAAAAAAAAAAGCTGTTTCAGGGCAGCTAGGTGGTGCAGTGGATAAAGCACTGGCCCTGGATTCAGGAGGACCTGAGTTAAAATCTAACCTCAGACACTTGACACTTACTAGCTGTGTGACCCTGTGCAAGTCACTTAACCCTCATTGCTCCACAAAAACCAAAAAACAAAACAAAAAAACCCCAAAATATCTGTTTCTTCCTCTAGGTCTATGGTGGGCAGTTTACTGAACTGTGCTTCACTCTAGTTCTGTAAGATACAGGTCAACTCTATCTTACTCTGGTTTTGTTGGAACAATTTTTGGTTTTTGACAGATATAATGGAAAGAGAATTGGTATTGAAATCAGAAGCCATGGGTTTTAATTCTGACTCTGCTTATAACAGGTTATGTATAGTTTACCTTTCACCATATCATGTTCTTAATTGGTAAAGCAAGAACATTAAACTTAGGGATTCTTAACTTCTTTTGTTGTTGTCATGTTGTCATGGACTCTGGATTCTGGGAAGATGGTGGAATAAAGCCAGAAATTATCTGGCTTTCCCCAATTCTCCCACAAACAATGTTTAAAATAATGCCTCAAAGTGAACTTTGACTGGCAGAAATAATTAAAAATTAGGATAAAGTGGCTGTCCAGCCTAAGATAACTTGGCAGGAAGTTAAGTAATACCTGACCTCCCAGGGTGGTGATCTGGATTCAAGTGAATGTATCTCCAGGCAGATACCACTGAACCAATAAACAACCAGCTCTGAGGGACAGTTGGATTGGCAGCAGACTCAGCTTCAGGAACTTTCAAGTAGACCCAGTTTGGATAAGGGGAAGATTGCCAGGCCATCCACTGGTGCTGGATGTAGGGCTCAGTGTGCTAACCAGAGGTGGTCCAGGCTGTGACTGTGGGCAAGCAGAAGTGAGCACAGGCTGGAGAGTGTGGTGGAGAAGGGGTGGGGCCCTGCTGCCTGTGATCACTTGAAGGAGAACAGAGTCCCTGGCTTTGGTTTCAGGGCAGAAGGGTGAGCTGAAGCTTGCAGTTGTGGGAGGAACTGAAGGGAGTAAGAGAATTTGCAAAGAGAACATTGCTGGGGGCCCTGGTCACAGTTCAGGGGCACACAGGAATATCTGAGTATTTGGGGGGGGACTTTCAACTTGGTGGGGGGGGGGCTAGCTCACCCAAATAATTGGAGGCTCATCACAAATCTTGTAAAATAAAAAAAAATTAGAAGAGAGGAATAATGGCTAGGGAACAGATCACCATGGTGACTGTCCTGCTGGAGTAAGAGAAGACCTCATCTTTTGTATCTTTACAAAACAAAGGAAGGGAAGGGAATTATAAGGCAAAGGGAAATGCGAAGACTGGGGTTGGAAAATTAAGAGGGGATATTTGATAATGGGGTATTAGTAGGATATGCAGCACCCATCCATATCCAGCATATCCTCTTGCAGACCTTAATATTGCTTATCAGCATATTGGAGTCATGTCCTGCCATACCTTATGCCTGAGGTGGGAGAGAGAAAGGCTTTCCCCTTGGTCTTGGGGGTTGGGATCTTTAGGTTTCTTGGGGTCCCAGTGGACCAGATCACCTTGGAAGTTGTTATTTGCTTTATATCTATGATTCTCTAATTATCTGCTTAAGGACACACAGCTAGTACATGACAGCGCTTGAACTTTGGTTCCAAATACAATTTTCTTTCCATTGTATTAATAATCCTGATTTAAAAAAAAAAAACATCTTTAGTAGCCCCCTGTTTGGTCCAGGGAAGAATATAAAATACTTAGTTTGACAAATTTAAGCTCCCTTGCAATCTGGCTCCCACCTACTTTTCCCAGTTCACCTAATAGTCCTCCTTTCATGTACAAGCAGTTATTGTGGCCTATTAATTATACTCTGAACACACCAATTCATCTTATACCTACTAGGCTTTTCCTAGGAAGTCCCTCAAATCAACTTCTTCTCTGTCACCTCTATCTCTTGGAATCCTTAGTTTCTTTCTTTCTTTTTTTTCATATTTCAGAATTTTTTAATGTATTGATTAGTTTTGCTAAAATTATCAGGCCTTAGAAATGAGAATGTTCCATTTACTGCCTCATAAGGCATCATGATAGAACATATTCCCCACAGTTTTGGGGACCATGTGATTGTAAGGTCCTTGTATAGGGCAAATGTTATAGGAATGATTTTCTTGAAAAATATAGAGTAAAAGCACATGCAGCTGAATTAAGAACACCTGATTGGTAATTAATTGGTTTTATTTCAAGTTTTTAAAAAAAATTTCTTTTTTAAAATGTCCTTCAATGGAACTCCAAACCTGAACCCAGATAGCTAGCAGATAAAAGACCCTACCTAGTGACTTCTTTTAAAATGGGAAATCTGAGTTTACCTATGTTTATTATTAAATCTGGAATTAGCATATGTGTGGAACTACATGTAAACTAGATCAGTCACCTTAAAGATGTTCCCATTCTGGCCTCAGACACTTGACACTTACCAGCTATGTGACCCTGGGCAAGTCACTTAACCCTCATTGCCCAAATAAAATAAAATTAAAAATAAAAAAATATATATTCACATTATTTTTACTCCTATTAATCCTATTAATCAAGGGTTTCATAAAACTCCCCTTGGATAATAAGGCACCTCCATCAAATCCAGGTGATCCATACATTCATATTAATAGAACTCAAGTGCTTCTGAATCCAAGACTGGTGCTTTATGCACTACACCACCTAGCTGCCCCGATTTCAACATTTTTAATCTTTAGAAGGGGAAGAAATACTTAAGTAGGGAAGGGAAAGCTGAAGGAGTCACTGCTCGGTTGTTTTCCTTGTCTTACCAAAGTAGCAGGTGAGGTCATATCTGCTTGAGAGGGAAGGGGTTGAATCAAGGGCTTGATGAACAAAGAAATTTTGGAATAGTTATTGTAGGAAGTATTCTAAGAGATCAGCAAAGGATGAAAAATAGCTTTGCTGAGCAGCAGTGATGGATGGCCCATGTGAATTGGGCATGAATTTATGGTGGACAGGGCTAGGATAATCTTGTGACATTCTTTTGCAACTCTCCCAAGTAGACAGATTGATGAACTTGTTGTCAGGAAGACTGTAGATTCAACCTCAGATATCATTTTCCCTTTATCAAATTGACTAAAATGAGAGAAGGGGAAAGTGACAAATGTTGGAAGGGACGTGGAAAAATTGGGACACTAATTCATTGTTGGTGGAATTGTGAACTGATCCAACCATTTTGTAGAGCAATCTGGAATTATACCCAAGGAGATATTAAACTACCTATGCCCTTTGACTCAGCAATACCATTATTTGGTCTATTTCTGAAGATAATTAGGAAAAAAGGAAAAGGACTTCTATGTTCTAAAACATTTATAGCAGTTTTCTTTGTGGTGGCAAAGAACTGATAATTTCCAGGATGCCATTAATTGAGGAATCATTAAACAAATTGTGGTATATGATTGTGATGGAATACTACCGTGCTATAAAAATTGATATGCTCAATGATTTTATCAAAACATGGAAAGACTTGCACAAAATAACAGAGCAAAATGAGCAGAATGAAGAGATCATTGTATACACTCATATGTGGGATTTAAAATTGACTATAAGAGCATTAATCTCCCCCTTTAACTTGTCCCTTCATATATCTCCCAGACCAGTAAGAAAAGAAGCCTCTGAGCTTTTAATCAGAGAGGGATTGGCCTTTATTGTTTAGACAACAAACAGGTGATACTGATTAGGGAAATAGTAAAGTAGAAATACAGATGAATAGTCTTAGATCTAAGCTTAGTCTATATTCTTTTATAAAACTCACCGAATCCCAAAACTGCCTGCCAGACTGAGAACCAGAGCCGATCACCAGAACGCTCTGTCACCGCTAAACTCAGAAGCCAGAGTGTGCGAGACAGAGAGCCAACTTCTGTTCTACCCTCTGTTTTAAGTTGGCGTCCCGGAAGTACGGCGTGCTTGGCCATGCTCTCCAGGCAGCAGCAGACGCATGGCTGTTCATCATGGTCTCCTCCCCAAAAGGACGGTCCTTCAAAAGCCGCTTCGGTAGTATGCTGTTTTTTTATCACACATAGCAATATTGTTTTAAGAACAACTTTGAATAAGTTATTTTGACTATTATAAATATCACAATTATTTTTATTTATTTATTTATTTTGGTGAGGCCATTGAGTGTAAGTGACTTGCCCAGGGTCACACAGCTAGTAAGTGTTAAGTGTCTGAGGCTGGATTTGAATTCAGGTACTCCTGACTCCAGGGAGGGTGGTCTATCCACTGCTCCACCTAGCTGCCTCATAAATACCCCAATTAAATATAAAGTACATATGAAGATACTTTCTGCATCCAGAGAAACAACTGATAACATAGAAGTATGTATAGAATAAATTTACATATATATGTATATATACATATAGCTACCTGTGTCCAATGGTAGCCATTTCTAGGGCAGGGGATGAGGAAGGGAAGAAAGAAAAAAAGAAATTTACATGACATTTTTGTTGTACCTTTGAAAGGAATAGCAAGTAGTGTATAATCAATTTGCAGTTTCTTGTGCAATCATCTTTTTTTAAAAGTGAACTATGTTACAGCAATGCTTGTTTTATTCCATAAATTAAAAATGAAATAAAATAAATTCAGCCTTAGACATTTACTTGCTATGTAACCTGGCCAATTCATTTAATCTCATCTGCCTCATTTTCCTCTCCTATAAAATGAGATAATGATAGCACCTACTTCTCAAGTTTGTTGTGAGGATAAAATAAGGTAATATCTTTAAGCAATTTGCAAACCTCAAAACACAATATAAATGCTAGCTATTATTGTTGTTATAAGAACAGGAAGAAGTTGGTAGAGCTGATTGGTGTCTAGGGAGTGAAACTACAATAATATCAGGTCCCAGCAGTTATAGTATATAATGACCAAATTTGATTTCATGATTTCACTGAGTTCCATGTATAGCATTATTTTTGGTGCCCATACCGAACAATCTGCATAGGATGCTCACCACCTGGGCTTTTAGTATCTTACCCATGGCTCATTGTTTATAGCTCCTGGGCTTCTGCAAGTAATAGATCAGATTTGGATTATCTTTTATTGCCCATAAATCTAGTAACACAAAAGAGAACAAAGGTATGTTACAGGGAGGAATAACCAGGCACCTTGCTCTTAGCTAGTAGACAGCAAGGCACATTGGAGTGGAGTTGGTTAGAAGAATAGTGTTTTTTTTTTCAAGAGCTGACATTAAAGGAGAAGATGATCCATGGAGTGACCATAAATGAATCACTTAATGACTCTGAGTCTCAGTTTAATCATCTGTGAAATGGGGACAATGATAACCATAGTAATTTTCTTACAAGGTTGTTCTGCAAGACAAATGAGATAATCTATGTAAAATTATATGTACATGTTAGTTATTTTAAGAAGAAAACTCTTGGCTTTGGAAACCATCTGATACCAAGATCCTGATCAGGTGCTGGGAGTGGGGGTTGTTGGTTGTCTCTTCCGTCCTTCCTTCCTTCCTTCTTTCCTTCCTTCCTTCTCTCCCTCCCTCCCTCCTTCCTTCCTTCCTTCCTTCCTTCCTTCCTTCCTTCCTTCCTTCCTTCCTTCCTTCCTTCCTTCCTTCCTTCCTTCCTTCCCTCCTTCGTTCCTTCTCTCTTTTTCTCTTCCACATAGGGATGGAATAGGTAAAGGACAGTTTCAGTTGATCTCTTAGGGTAAGATTTATATGGAACAAGGTTGGTATGACAGCAGTAGAAAGGAGTCAGTGAGTCATTTAGCACTGGGTATACAAAGAAAGGCAAAAAAACCATGATCCCTGTCGTCAAGGAGCTCACATTCTAATGAGGAAAACAGACATATAAATCATTTATACAAACAAGGTACATCAGTATAAATGGAAAGTCATTTTACTAGGCAGGGTTTTGTGTGTAGGAAACACCAAGGAAAAGCCTCTTGCAGAGAATGGGATTTGAGCTGAGTCTTAAAGGATGTCAAGAACTAGTAGTGAGAGGGAGAACATATCAAGTATGGCAGATAACTATTGCAGAGACACAGGGACAGGGGATAGCATATTGTTTGTGAGGAACATCAAGTGGGTCAGAGTAGCAGGATTGTAGAGTGTGTGGAAAAGAATAAAGTATAAGAAAGGTAGGAAGGAACTAGGTTATGATTGGCTCAAAATGCCCAATAGAGAATTTCATATTTTATCATGTGAGTCATAGATAACCACTGGAGTTTATTAAGAAATGGGGTGACCTGGTGAGATCTTCACTTTAAGAAAATCACTTTGGCAAGTGAGTAGAAGATGGAATTGACTAGGGAGAGCCTTGAGGCAGGGAGATCAGCCAGAAGGCAATTGCTATATTGTCCCATCCTGAAATGATGAGAGCCTCAGCAAGGGTGGCAGGCTAAGTGGACTGAAACAGCATATAGACAAGTAACATGAAAGAAGAAATGACAAAATTAACAACATACTGAATATGTGGGGTGAGTGTGAATGAAGAGTTGAAAATGACACAAAGGTTATGAGTTCCCATGATTTGGAGAATGGTGGTCCACTCCAGAGTAAAAGAAAAGTTGGGAAGAGGAGTAGGTTCTGTTTGGGATATCATGACTTTAAGGTGCTAAAAGACATTCCATTTGAGATATCCAAAAGGCAGTTGGCCATGTTTGAGTGGAGCTCAGGAAAGAAGTTATGGATGGATATATAAATCTGGGAAGAATCTGCGTGGAGATGATAATTTAGTCTATGTAAACTGTTGAGATCTACAAAGGATATAGTATGTATGGAGAAGAAAAGAAAGTTGAGGATAGAGCCTTGAGGGAACAACCAGGGTTGATACATGTGATTTAGATGGAGATGTAGAAAAGAAGACTGAGAAAGAGTTTTCATATAGGCAGGAGGAGAACCAAGAGAGAACAGTATCACAAAAATCTAGAGGAGAAAATATCCAGTAGTAAAAGGCAATTGACAATTTCAAAGGCTTCAGAGAGTTCAAGATAGATGAAGCTTGAGAAAAGACTTTTAGATTTGGTAGTTAAAAGAGCACTGACAACTTTGGAGAGGGCAGTTTCAGCTGAATGATGAAATCAGAAGTCAGATTTCAGGGGGTTTTGAATAGAGTGAGAGTAAAGGATATGGAAGCACCTCATATAGATGACTTTCTTAAGGAGTTTGGCCAAGAAGGGGGAGATAGATCTAGAGTGGCAGCTACTTGGGGTCTTCAGATTAAGTGGGAGTTAAGGATGGTTGATATATGGGCATGTTTGTAGGTAGCAGGGTAGGAGCTAGGAGATAGGAAGAGAGATTGAAAATGATAGAGGGAGAGATGATTGAGAGGCAATCTGCATGTGAAGATAAGAGATGCCTTGTCAAGGAAAAGGACCAACTGTTCATGAGAAATGGGTGGAAAAGATAATGAAGGAAGACATCTGAGTGATGCGACATAGGAGGAGAGAAAAAGAAACTCTCAGTGAATAGCCTCAATTTTTTCTGTGAAATATGGAGAGAGTTTCTAAAATGAGAGGGTAGTGGGATGGAATGATTTAGGGGGCATAAGGAGAGATGAGAATGTTTAGAAAATTCACTGTGGTGAATGGAAGGTGGTTTAGCAATACCAGATCTCAAATTGTATTATAACAAGGTAATTATCAAAACAATTTGGTACTGGCTAAGAAATAGAGAGGCGGATCAGTGGAATAGAATACATACAGATTACACTATAGTAAATGACGAGTAATCCAGTGTATGATAAACCCTAAGATCCAAGATTTTGGACCAAAAAACTCATTATTTGACAAAAACTTCTGAGAAAATTGGAACAGAGTATGGCAGAACATAGGTATAGGTTAACATATAACACTGTATACTGAAATAAGGTCAAAATGGGTACATGATTTACACATAAAGGGTGATACCATAAGCAAATTATGGGGAACATGGAATAGATTATCTGTCAGATTTATGGACAGAGGAAGAATCTAGGACCAAAGAAGATATAGAGAATGATACAAAATATAAAATAGATAATTTTGATTATATAAAATTAAAAAGTTTTTTTCACAAACAAAACTAATGTAACTAAGATTATAAGGAAAGCAGAAAACTGGGAAAGAATTTTTGCAACAAGTATCTCTGATAAAGGCCACATATCTTAAATATATAGAGAACTGTGTCAAATGTAAAAAAATACAAGTCATTCCTTAATTGATTAAAGGTCAAAGGATATGAACAGGCAGTTTTCAGACAAAGAAATCAAAGCTATCTATGGTCATATGAAAAAATGCTCTAGATCATTATTGATCAGAGAAATGCAAATTAAAATAACTCTGAGGTATCACTTCATATCTATCAGAGTGGGAAATAGAACAAAAAAGGAAAATATTGGATGTTGGAGAGGATATGGGAAAACGAAGATACTAATTCACTGTTGATGGAGTTGTGAACTGATCCAACCATTATGGAGAACAATTTGGAACCATGCCCTAAAAGCTATCAAACTATGCATACCATTTGATCCAGCAATACCACTGTTAGGTTTATATCCCAAAGGCATCCTTAAAAAGAGAAAAAGACCTATTTGTATAAAAATATTTGTAGTAGCTCTTTTTGTGTTGGCTAAGAATTGGAAATCAAAGGAATGCCCATCAATTGGGGAATGGCTAAACAAGCTGTGGTATATTGTGATGGAATATTATTGTCATATAAGAAATGACAAGCAGGATGATTTGTATGAACTCATGTAGAGTGAAGTGAGCAGAACCAGGAGAATGTTGTGCTCAGTAACAACAATATTGTTTGGTGAAGAACTGTGAATGACAACCACTCTCAGCAATACAATGATCCAAGACAATCCCAAAGGACTAATGATGAAGCATACTATCCACTTCCAAAGAAAGAAATGATATTTACTTAATATAGACTGAAGCATACTATTTTTTACTTTCTTTCATTTTTAAAAAATTTATTTGAGTTTTCTTATACAAAATGTCTAATGTGGTAATATTTTACATAATTGCACATGTATAGCCTATATCTGATTGCTTACTGCCTCAGGGAGGGGTGAGGGAAAAGAGGGAAGGAAGGATAGAATTTGGAACTCAAAACTTTATTTGAAAATTTTTTTTCAAAACTTTAAATAAAAATGTTTGTTATTAAAAAAAGAAAAATCAAATGGGGTTAAGTATTTTATTTCTTCTCTTAGTCTGGATAATTCATATTTTTGTAGATATTCATTCATTTCATTTAGATTGTCAAATTTATTATCAAATAATTGGGCAAAAAAGCTCCTAACAAGTGTCTTAATTTCCTCTTCATTGTTGGTGAGTTCTCCCCTTTTATAGGTAGACTTAAAAGAGGGAAACAGCATGGGCAGGGAAGAAGTATGCATTTTGGGGGAATTATTAAAAAGTTGCTAGGGTCAGTACCCTGTAACCAGATATTTCCTTGGCTCTTGCTCTGGGTAAGGGACAGGCAAATCTAGAGTAAACAAATAGAGAAGAGCTAGAGGCATGGTCTGTTCCTGACTGGGTCTGGGCTACAAGCTGAGCCCCTCTTTCGGCTTGATCAGCAGGTGATCCCAGTTTCTGTCTTTGGCTGGAAAATAGTCTCACTCTGTTCTTATGTGAGTTAGGCTACTCTGGTTTTTTTTAAGCCATTATTTGGGAGTGAGTGGATGGGTTTATTGGGAGCTTGTGAGAATCACAGCCTCTCCTCCACCATCTTGGCTCTGCCCCACACCCCCATTTATATGTTTGCCTTTTCTCCTGCCATGCTATGATGGGACTGGAATTTTAATGACTCAGCTTCCAGGACTTCAATCTTCCTCTTGGAAACCTGATCAGTCCTAGCTTCTCTGACATAGCTTTCTGGAATGGGGGCATGAAAAGTTCCCATTCCAGTGGGTGGCTGCCTGCAACTATGTGTGAATCCTTACCCACATGACTTATTGACCAGATAAAGTTTCCAGATGGAGAGGAGGAAGACCAGGCCCAGAGAAGGTAATATTCATGTTGTATATTCTTTCTCTGTTAGGGCAAGGAAAACCCTTTCCTTTCTAAAATGTTCAGTGACTTGGGAGTGCCTCATTTTTTCTTGAGACTGAATTTGCACCAAGAGGATAATGGCTTTAGAGATTTGTCTGCAATACATGGGACCAGCCTCTCTTCTTTTCCAGACATTCAGTTCCTTGATAACACCCTTTACTCCAGTTCTTTGTACTTCCTCATTGGCTCTATGTTGAAGCTTGCTCACACTCACCATGTACTTTTCCATTGCCCAATACATTATACCCATTTTTAGTTCTTCAGAAGCAGTGGTGTTCCATTGCCATATAGTAACACTGATAATATATTAGTATTGGAAAGATGGCTCTTTCCTTTCATGGAAACAAAGCAGTTGTAAAAAACAAAAAGGAAAAGGACCTATATGTAAAAAATATTTATAGCAGTTCTTTTCTGGTGACAAAGAATTGGAAATCGAGAGGCTGTCCACCAATTGGGGAATGTCTGAACAAATTGTAGTATGTGATTATGATGGAATACTATAGTTCTATAAAAATGATGAGCAGGATGCTCTCAGAAAAACCTGGAAACACATATGTATTGATGCAAAGTGAAATGTACTGGGTGCAAAGTAACAGCAATATTGTGAGATGATCAGCTATGAATGACTTGGCTATTCTCAGCAGTACAATGATCCAAGAGAAATCCGAAGGACTTAGGATGAAAAATGCCATCTATTCCTAGAGAAAGAACTTATGGTTTCTGAATACAGATTGAAACATAATTTTTTTCCCTTTATTTTTGAGTCTTTTGGTTTATGTTTGCTTTTACATCATGACTAATATGGCATGATTACATTTGTATAACCTATATCAAATTGCTTGTCTTCTCCATGGCAGTGGAGGAAGTTAGAGAATTTGGAACTCAAAGGTTTAAAAATGAATCTTAAACATTGTTTTTACATGTAATTGGGGAAAATAAAATATTTTTAAAAAGTGTATTGAATAAAGCTGAACAGTGATAACTATGAGTGTTATTTACCATACTAGAGTTTGAGATATTAGGTATATTATAGAAGGAACTAAATCTAGAGTACAATTAGGGTAAGTATGGACAGCAGCACTCTCTTTTACCCAGTCAAAAATGGAGGGCAAGAGACTAACTGTATCTTCTATTATCCTTGTGGCTGAGGCTTAGGTTGCTCATATTGGTCTTCCTTAGCACTCAAAAGTGCATAATTATAGTATAAACTGTGGGATAGTGACTGCTCTCTCAGTCAAAAAGAGTGTTTGATTTTGGGAGCTGTACTCCAAAGTTATTATTTCATTGACTATTATTCCTACATAGAATTTACTATGGAAAATTTCCAAGTATAGTTTGTATATAGCTTATGGCTAGGTTTCTATAAATGCAGGTAAAACTAGCTGTTATGTAAGTACTCAAAGTAATGTGGTTTTAAGTATAAGACTGCCTACATTTCACCCTACTGAAAATGCAGAAGCTTCAAGGGACTGGAAGGAATTAAAATGTAGAAATCACAAAGGGATTCTCAATGCCTCATCAACAATATACACAATTTTCTTCATTCTCTGGGGGGTTCCACTTTTCCACTTGGTCCTGAGTCAGCACTGCTCTGTGGTTTGGATATCCCTACAAGGTAAACTGAACTTGGTATTAACATCAGGGCAACACCTTGATATTCTGGGGACTCCTCTCCCTAAGAGTCCTCCACAGAATCTTGCAAAGTTTTATTGCTAGGGGGCAGCTACCTGGTGAAGTAGATAAAGGAGATTCAGGAGGACCTGGATTCAGGAGGACCTGAGTTCAAATCTGGCCTCAGACACTTGACACTTAGTAGCTGTGTGACCCTGGGCAAGTCACTTAACCCCCACTGCCCCCCCCCAAAGTTGCATTGCTATCCCATGATTTTTATTTCCCTGGAAGTGAAACATGATTTGGACAAATAATTCCTTTCCTATTCGACCTACTTCAATTGTCCAAGTCAAGCCAAAATTATTTTTCTTCCCACGTCTTGGCTTTAACTCCTTATTGCTCCTCCATCTGGGGGCAGGTGGGTACATATATAATCCTGTTCTCTGGGTTAAAAGGTACACTGCTCAGAAAGTTTCTCTTCTTAGGAAAGATCATAGGCCTAGGAAGCAACCTCCAAAGCTGGCACTACTCACAAAGTCTCTCTTCTTTGACTAGAACGCTAAACACTGGAATTGGACTGTCCAAGAAATAGGCCTTCTCTAATGTGGACTCAGACATTGAGGTGTGACAGTGTCCATCAGTTCTGCTCTCAGGCTCTATAAACAACCACGAAAGGGACCATATATAGTAGATTCATAGTATTTTTTATTTCTTAGTGCTTCCCATTCTGGAAATCCATTGTCCATAGCTCCAGTAAGGATTAGGTAAATGCTAGCTAGGTGAATAAATACTAGAGAAGGGAGCTATAGTCACATTATCCAATGGGCATTTGCATCTCTAAATGAAGGGAGAGTTAAGGGACTCATCCCTTTTCATCTACTCTTTTTTCTCTAGATATGCAGAAAGAGAGCATGGCTTTCCTTACATATAGAGAGGGAACAACCTTATTAACTACTCTGTTTTGGGGTGACATGGAAGATGATGATACTATATATTCTTTTCATCATCTTCTTTGTGTTATCTGTGGAGCTAGTAGGGACTAGAATTTTTTTCCATCATGATGTTGTCAAGCTACCAGATTCTTTCCTCATTTTCTCATTTAATCATCCCTCATGAAATATATGCCTAATAAGTATAAAATATTGTCCTGATACTTTGATATCTTTGTGATATATTCTTTATTGTCTCTAATCTACTCTTCTTACTCTCCAGGACTTTCTCTACAGTGTTCTGGAAATATCTTTATCTTAGAATCTACACACTGGAAATTCCTTTTGCCCCTGTGGACTTTATCTCTGATTGGTTAGTTCTTTTCTAGCACTTCTGTTTTAAGGAGGAGGCCCAGAACAGCTACATCTTCCCAGACTGCATCCTTGATTCTCATGGACTTTGTCTAGAATCCCACCCTACCTTCAGCTCCCTTTTATATGTGTTCCTTTATTATAATATGAGCTAGAATATTAGCTGCTTGAGGGGAGGCTCTGCCTTTCTTCTTTATTTTTATTCTCAATGCTTAGCATAGTGCTTGAAATATTGTAAGCATTTAATAAAAGCTTGTTGATTTGACAACATGGATCCTCCCTCCATCAAAGTATATTTAAATCTCTTCAAGCTTTCTTGTCCTCTGTAAATATTATCCATATTTCCCCATTTATCATCCTTAGAATATGAAGCAGACCACACACATGGAACACATGGAACAGCCAGAATTTAAACTCAGGTCCATCAATATTTCAAGTGTACCATATTGCCTTATATTTCATTTATAAAGGAGTTCTTCCCTATCCTGTAATAATGGAGTACAACTCCAATGGGCTGGCCATGTTATTTGAATGCCAAATGTATGTTTGACTAAAAGACTATTTTACAGGGAACTCATGCAAGGAAAGTGCTCACATGGAGGTCAGAAGAAGCACTACAAGGACATTCTTAAAGTCTCACTGAAGAACTTTATAATCAATTGAGTGACATGAGAGACACTGCCAAAGGATTGTTCAGCATGTTATGCCCACATAAAAGAAGGCATTCTGCTCTAAGCAAGCAGAATTGCAGTAGCTCAAAAGAAATGAGAGATGCACAAATTTAAGGAAATCTCCACTCCAAATGTTCATGTGGGCTATTTATGCCTGACCTATAGTAGAGCCTTCCAGAGCTCTTTTCATCTGATAGGCCACAGTTGGACACACTGTACCTTGACTCCAACATGGTAGTGTCATTTTGGTTCTCTTCAAGAATAAAGGAAATCAACCAACCAACCAATCAGTAATTAAGGGTAGATGTTAATATGTACAAATTTCTGAAGTATCTTCTCCTCTTCTAAGATCTCCTTCTGGGTTCTTCTTTGGTGATTCAGAGCCCTAGTAGAACTGACAAGAAAATATATGATTGTAAGCCAAGGACAATTCATCTTGAAAGAAATATATGTAAATATCCCACAGGGTCAATTACTGTTTTTCCCTTTTCATCTATTTGATTTACATTGCATTTGACTAATTTTTAACAAAGTTAGAATGAGTTGAAATGCTCTTCTACCTATGCTCTGAGTCCATTAACCCCTCCATTTCTGTAGATGCCTAGCTTTTTTCTTATTTAACTCCCCTTCCCATTGTTCTCCAAATGTGTCAGATGTCTATTCTTCACTTGGTTAAAAATCTTCTTTGCCTTCAACTACGGTGCTAGAATTTACTTCTGTAAATTTTTTCAGGGTATAACTGATTACTTAAAGTAATCTGGAGATAGCCATTTCAAACACTTAACAACCTAACCTTGATCCTAAATAAAGAAGACCAAAAAGAATAGTGTGGAAGCCATAGTGGAATCTCAGGAGTTTAATTGGATTTACATTTGAATGGTAGTCATTCTATTTTTCTGGAGGCCCTATAAATGGTGGTAGGACTAATGTTTCCACCTGCCTCTTATTTGGACAACTATATCTATTATATTGTTGATACCTGAATCAACTAAATCTTTCAGGAGCCCTGTCTGCTTGCTTGGAATGCCCTGCTTCTTCCTTTCTACTCATAGTTACCCAGATCAAGGTACAGAATCCTGCTTGAGCTGGACAGTATGTCATCCCACTTAAGCTGACACAGGCCTCTGTCCTGTGGATGGAGAAGAGGTCCTAATTCTACATTCCATTCTTTAGGAAGACACAGAGATAATAAGATAATTCTCCCATAAAACAAAGTAATCCTTGGAGCTAGTTTCATGGAAAGTCACTCTGTTGGAGAAAAAAATTTTCTTTAGGACTAAACATTGTGAATGAGACTATAGTGAGTCACTGGTAAACAAGTTAAGGAAGAATGTAGACCTTGTTAAAAAAGTAGGAAATGTCCCTAGTATGGATATAAAACTTTTTCTCAGTGTAGTTAAACAGCAGGATGAAATTCCATCTCAATATCTGTGGACTTCAATTTCCAGAATGGGGGATTGTGCAGGAATCCAGATGACATAAACCAAGAGTGATGGCTGACTGTCCTTGGAAGGCAACACTGCTACTTGGCAACTATTAAAAAGTGTTAATGGTTCACAATGAAAGGCCTCCTTTCCAAGGAAGGCAGGCTTGTGTGAAGATTGTTTCACAATCTGGTCAATACCTGCCACTTAATGCACTGCAATCTTCCCACTCTCAGTTTGTGTGTATTTTGGAAATGCAATTCATTTTAACAAGAACCATTTTTCTCCTCTCAGCAGTTACCTACTGTGTCTCCAGCTTCTGTCAGCGCTTCCAAACTGATTCTTGAAGTTTAATGAGATCCTCCCTTTCTTTCTCCAACTGCCTTTCTATATTCTATGAAAGGGAGAGGCAAGGAAAGAACACTAGTTTTGAAGTCAAATGACCTGGGTTCAAATCTTTCCCCAGATGTGGACATCTATGTGACCTTGGATGAATCACTTAACTGTTCCATGTCTCAGTCTTTCTTTAAAGTGAATGATTTTCTGTACTCTTATAGCAAAAAATAAAAACAAAAAAAAATCAGGGGATCTATAAAAAAAATTAAAAAGTGAATGGCTTTGACTGGGTCAGGGGTTCCTAACCTGGGGTTCTATGAACTTAAAAAACATGTGTGTATATACATACATACATACATACATACATACATATATAGATAACTATTTCAATATAAGTGACTTCCTTTGTTTTTCTATGTATTTTATTTTATTCATTTAAAACATTATTCTGAGAACAGGTCCATAGACTACACTGGACTGCCCAGGGGGCCCAGGATCTGAAGAAGGTTAAAAAAGATGTTTTCTGAATGCCTTTCTAACTGTATATTTCTATGGCCCCTCCTGGGCAGAAACATGAAAATTAGCCCACAATCTTACAATCCTTCAAATTAAGAGGCACTAAAAATTACCCACTAAAGCAAGGTTCTTAGCCTTTTTTGGGTCACTGAACCCATGGCCTATTTAGTTAAATCTATATTCGCTGTTGGTTTTTAAATGCAGAAAATAAAACAAATGCTAACAAAGGAAGCCATATATTGAAATGCAATTATAAAAAAACACACGTATTTGAAAAGAACTTAGGCTAAGAACCCATTTGAAGGGAAAAGAAAGACCCAAATCTTTAGAAACTGGGACTTGTTCCTAGAGAGAACGACTTGCACTGAGGTTTAAGTGTGCTTTTAAACAATTTCTGCTACCCTTATTTCTGAGTCTGTCTCTTTCTCCCAGTGAGATTTAGATGCCTTTAGTTGATGACTCTTTGGGGTTACATTTGGTGCCATAATTGGAAGAACCATTTTTTTCCACATAGGGATCCAAAGGCAATATCTGAAGGTCTAGAACCATTGAGTTGAAAGCAAGAAAAATATCTCTATTATCCTTCCAGGACAACCTGATTCAAAGGAAAATGCATGAGAAGCATACAACTTTTGAAGCTCACAAGGTCAATCACATAAGATCAGGAAAGAAGAAATACAAAGAGACAAAAAAAAAAACCCAAACAAACAGAGGCACCATGTATTCCTAGCCACATGGTTACCAGGTAGAGAGATAAGGCAGCTAGGGACAATGATCTAGGTTACCTTTCTCTCCCCACCAGCTGGAGGCCTATTAATGTCTTCTTCCTCATGTAAAAGTTGCCAGGGAAGAGAAAGAGGTTGTGTCTATTCAAGCCTTTTTCATAAACACAGAGTTCTGTCTTGCCAGCCAATCAAAAGGCTTTCTTTTTGGTCAGTACTGAACAAGCCCATGCAGGCCCTGAAATGTTTATGGGTTATGATAGGGCCCTTCCATAACCCATTTCCAGAAGCATCCCCACCAAAGGTTCCACAAAGATTGTCAGGAGGCAGAGTATATTGCATATTCTCTAAGGATTTAAGGTCTGGAACCTCATTGACCAGTACCCACATTACATTAGTAAAGTGGGAATGTTACAGATTATATAGGTCTTTATAACAATTTTCATATAAATTTAGCAACAGATAGGGTTCCATATTGCTTAGCTCTCTTCTCTACCTACCTCTTTCTTCCTCCACATCATATTCTGAATGAAACTCTTTGTCTAAGTTTTGTTTCTGGAGTCAGTTGGGCCAACCTCTTTGGTTTCTACATAAATTTTATTCATGAGTAGTTGGTTTTCTTCCTTTTCCTTCCTGGTGACCTTATGGAAACTTGAGCATCCTCCGCCTCCTTGTGGATATGTGTGATTCATCATTGGTTGAGTCCTCTAATTGGTTGAGGACTTAGAACTTTGGGGATATGCTAAAGGGATGACTTTGACCCTCCATGTTATTTTTTCTTTCTAGGTTTGAAGAGAAGCCCTTTTGGAGTTGTTTCCAGGAGAGTGAGATCAGGGGTAGGAGGAGTGTTGGAAGCATTACTTTGCTCATCCATACATGTCCTCCCTAGGTAAATTTGTATTTTGGATAGGGCTGCCTCAGTTTCCTTGTTCTTCCTTTTCCCAACTAGGTGACTAAGCAGTAACCTTGAGATGGATAAGTCCAGGCAACCCAAAGAGTTTCAGAAGGTTGTGAGGTACTGAGAGACCAGTGAGGCTGTGAGTTCAGTGAGTGGTTGGTTGTGGTCATAATTACAGTAGGTGTAGTGATCTGGCATCAAGGGAAGAATTAGCATGAGAGAGAGAAAGAGAGAGGGAGAGAGAGAGAGAGAGAAGGGGAGAGAAGAGGGGGAGAGAGAGAGGCAGAGACAGAGAGACAGAGAGAAACAGAGAGGCTTCCAGAAAAGAAGAACATTCTTGGATTACACTTGGAATTTGGTTGGACTATGTTCAATAGAAATAAAATGTGAAAATCTAAGTAGCAGAATTATCAGACTATGTTTTGTCTTGATGTGGTTTACTACCAGACTCCCAGCATATTGTAATGTCCTTACGAATTGAATTTCCCAATCCTATTAAAATCATTCTGTCAATGAATACTGTGAATGTCTCCTTATCATTGCTTTTTGTATCAGAATAAATTGCCCTATCTTATACTCAGTTCACATAATGCATTGGGTACCTCATATC
This sequence comes from Dromiciops gliroides, assembly GCF_019393635.1. Classification (NCBI taxonomy): domain Eukaryota; kingdom Metazoa; phylum Chordata; class Mammalia; order Microbiotheria; family Microbiotheriidae; genus Dromiciops; species Dromiciops gliroides. Next base: position 101,431,129 of record NC_057865.1, on the reverse strand, counting down.
TTCTCCCCTCCATTTTTGGGAAATCCTAGACTAGAGCCCAAACTAGATTTGTGGGTGTGATGAACCAAATACATCTGGGAAATGGGGAACCTATTTCTCCTATGGAGAAATGAGGGTTTCTCAAGAGCTAAACCCTGGGGAAAACATGACATTAGGCAAAGGGGAAGAAAAGAGGGAATAAGAATTTATAGAGCACCTGTTCTGCGCCAGGTACCCTGCTAAGCACTTTTACACATATCTCCTTTCATCCTCAGAACAACTTTGCAAAGTATGTGCTATTATTTCCCCCATTTTTACAGTTGAGGAAACTGAAGGAAACAGAGATTAAGTGACTTGCCCATGTCACACAACTAGTAAGTGTCTAAAGCTGGATTTGAATTCAGGTCTTCCTGACTACAGACCCAGCACTCTACTGGGCTACCAACTGCCTCTTAAGGACAGCAATTCATTCAAGTTCCTGTGGCTACAAGGCTGTAGGATAATGTTAGTCATTATGCTAGAAAGGCTTCTAGGTTTCTTAGCTTTTCTGTCCCTCATTTCCCAGCCCTAGTTTCCAGTGTGCCATCCAAGCTTGAGACAAGTGTTCCCCATTCTGGTCCTAAATGTTCATAGAATCATAGATAATTGGAGTTTGGAGGGATCTCAGTGTCTGCCTATGACAATTTATACCTGAGCAGGAACCTCAGCCAAATATACTTACCAGTCCAACCTGTGTTTTAAGACCTTCAATTGTTTTTTTTTCAGATATAATAGTTTATTTAGAAAACCCCAGATAATGAACAAAAATAAATTATACAATTAATGACTTTGGTAAAATACTAGTTTACAAAACAAACATACCAAAATAATCAGGAGGGATAGAAAGCAAAATTGCATTTTAAAAACCAAGAAAATATATTAAATATAGTGTAGTTAATGTAGCAGGTCTTACTAGAATGGAATGGACTGGACACTCTTTGAAAGCAAGAACTGTTTTGTTTCTGTCTTTCTATTCTCGTTGAGAGCATAAATAAGTGAATGGAAAAATAATAATACAGATTTATTAGAAAAATCAAGGAAGATCTTTTAAAAGTCTAGTGATACTCAGTGATTGTGATGAGGCCATTCCAATATAATAGTAATAATAATACTATCTAGATTAGTCGATTATACCAATTTCAGACTATACTAAACAATTTTTACAATAGAAGATTTTATATATTCAATCAGATATGAAATTTCATTAATATGGAATTTTTCTCTATTAGTATAGATTAAAACCCATCCATGAATGAAAATTCTGTGGAACTCTTGGTGGTATCCTCTGATCCTTGTATCCAGGAGACGTCTAGTACTTCCTCCATTTCACCTGACATCATTAAAGTACCAGTGGAACAAATAACAACAGAATCCATTTGTAGGAACTTAAGGATATCAAGAATCTAGGATATCTAGGCGAGTGAAAAAATAGGAATAAGTGGAGTATGGTATCATTAAATCTCAAATTATAGTAGAAATCTATAATTATAAAATGATATGGGGCAGCTAGGTGGTGCAGTGGATAGAGCACCAGAGTCAGGAGGACCTGAGTTCAAATCCAACCCCAGACACACAACACTTACTAGCTGTGTGACCCTGGGAAAGTCACTTAACCCCAATTACCTCACCAAAAAAAAAGATATAAAAGAGATTAGGCAAGCAAGACTTAAAAACAAATGGCCACAAGCAGCCTAGTCCTCAATAAGCTCAAGGACCCAAAGAACTGGGGAAAACTTTCTTTGTTTAGAAATAATTGTGGGGGGCAGCTAGGTGGCGCAGTGGATAAAACACTGGCCCTGGATTTAGGAGGACCTGAGTTCAAATCCAGCCTCAGACACCTGACACTTACTAGCTGTGTGACCCTAGGCAAGTCACTCAACCCTCATTGCCCCCAAAACTAAAACAAAACAAAACAAAACAAAAACAAAAACAAAAAACAAAAAAAAAGAAAACAAACAAACAAAAAACTGTGAGAATTGGAATGACACCCCTTGCTGGGAAAGACATTGCAGGGAAGCTCTGCCATGAAAAGAAACCATGTGACTTTAGCATCCAGAAGTTGCCCAGAGTCTGGAACTTACATCTATAGAACCGCCTGTTAGTTGTGTCAGTCAAAGTTACCAGCCAATTAGCTTGGAGGTGTGTGTGTGTGTGTGTGTGTGTGTGTGTGTGTGTGTGTGTGTGTGTGTGTGTACACAGCCCTGTTTCTTGTTGGACAGGAGGCTTCTGGGAGGAGGAAGGAGGAGCGAAGTCTTTTTTTAGCCCCGGACCTTAGCTTGGCTGGAGGAGAGATGCTGCCTCTCTTAGATAGATAGATGAAGGTGTCTTGACCTCTTTCTCTCTGATCACTAGGTTCTAATGCACTTTTAATAAATGCTTAAAAATCTAAACTCTTGCTAAAGCTTCCAATTTGGGGCAACCACTCATTAGATTTTAGACATCATAGCTAGGATTTTAGTGCCTTACAAAACCAAAAGTAGAAATAGTATAGTTAAATCTGCATTTGGATTACACAGTTATTTGGGGACAGCTAGGTGGCGCAGTGGATAGAGCACTGGCCCTGGACTCAGGAGGACCTGAGTTCAAATCCAGCCTCAGACACTTGACAATTACTAGCTGTGTGACCCTGGGCAAGTCACCTAACCCCAATTGCCTCACCAAAAAAAAAAAATGCTAAGGAACCTAGATTGCAGTTTGACAGAAAATAAATTTAAACCAGCATCTTATCTCTATCATGTGCCACAATAATAAATGCCAAATACTTAAACAAGTTCAATGGGAAATACTTATGATACAATACAAATATGTACAATACAATACTTAAATAAAACATATGAAAAGTTCTGCTATGAAAAACTTAGAAGAGAATGAAATTCTATAATTCTCATAACTATGAATAGAGGATGAATTTGTAACCATTCATGACATGAAGAATATTATAAAAGATAGTACTGATTGCTATTATTAAAAACAAAAACCAAAACCATTTGTACAGATACAGTTAGAATATGAAGAAAAGAGGAAAGAGGAAAAAAAGACTGCATGAACTATCTCTATTGATGTCTGACATGCAAAATCTTTAGGGAAATGACATACATTTATAAGATTAAGACCCATTATCCAATGGATAAGTTGTCAAATGATATGAATTAACATTTAACATTTTTTCTTTTGATAAATGTTAAATGATAAATGTTAAGACCTTAAATTGTTGGGAATACATGATCTCCTAAGGTAGTACATTTTATTTGAGGTACCTTTAATCCTTAGGAAATTTTTCTTTATATCAATCTAAAATCTTCCCGTTTTTCAGTTTCTGTCCATTGCTCATAATTCTGACTTTTGGGGACAAATAAACCAATCAACCTAAATTCCTCTTCCAATATTTAGGAACTGCTCTTATTCCATTTTCTTTTTTCCAGGCTAAAAAAACCCAGTTCCTTGAGGAACTCTCCAGTGGAATGGTTTCCTATCTCTTCAGCATCCTGATGGCCTTTCTCTCTTCAACATTCTTCCTAAAATGTAGCAACCAACCAAAACTGATCACAATAGTTAAAATATGCTCTGATTAGGGTAGAGAATGGTGGCACCATAAATTTCCCTGATTCTGGACACCATGTTTCTATTCCTGCTCCTTAAGTTCACACTAGCTTTTTTGGTTGCTGTAACACCTATTGACTCATATTGAGTTTGCATTCCACTAACACCACAACCACCCTGTATTTTTTATATAAAATGCTCTCTGGCCATGCCTCTTCTAGGCTTCAGGCCAACTTTTGTTAATATGTTATTACTTACTTCATACTCCTAGATGTTTGGTGGCTCTGACACCTGGAATATTTAAGTAGCTTTCACACGTTAGTCTCTATTCTGGGTTTTCTGAAGCAAATTTACTAGCTGGTGTTATGACTGGTTTTGTTTCTGGGTTCAATCCTCCAGGGATCCCCTGAAGGGTTGTGTGGCTTCTCCATGTTATTCTCAGTAAGAGTCTCCAGGAATGAGGGTTAAGTGACCTTCCCAGGGTCACACTGCTAGTGTCAAGTGCCTGAGTCTGGATTTGAACTAAAGTCCTCCTGATTCCAGGGCTGGTGTTTTATCTACTGTACCATCTAGCTGCCCCCTCCAATTGTCTTCTGATAGAAGTTTTCCCTCCTTTCCAGGACATGCACTTTCATGCTTCTTCTTTCTGGGTCAACTTGAATTCCTAGTTCATTTTCAGAACTGAGATTATTGACAGGTTCAGTATTTGTAAAGCACACTCCTGGAAGAGTGTTTGTCTTTGAAAAAAGACCATTTTATACACATATTTAGAGAAAGAGAATCCTTCTTCCTCTTAGCCTTACTTACAATGACAGCGCATCACAATCCCTTTACTCAAAGTCTGCTTAGGTTGTATGGAGGAATAATCATGTTTTCTGGGAGTATGGTTGGGAGGTAGTTTGGTACATTGATATGGGCACTAACTCTCAAATTAGAAGACATGGGTACAAATCCCACCACTGATGCTGTGTGACCTTGGTCAAATCACATTCTCACTGTACTGCAAATTTTTCATTCACAAAATTTGGGGATGGGACTAGATAGCCCCCTAAATAGCCTTCTAGCTCTTGATCTATGATATTATTATAGAACTATTCAGCTTCCATGACAGGAGCTCTGAGTCACTGATCCAGGCAAGATATTCAAATCACATGCAGCTGAAAAGAGCAATGGTAACTGAGGTTGGTGGAGATTTGCATCCACACAGAGCTGCATGAACCTTTCTTCCCCAACCTCACAGGGTTCTGTTATTATACTGTGGCTTGGAGGGAAAGGGTAGAGCATTCTCCCTACCCATCTCATCAAGAAAAGTAGGAGCTCCATGTATCAGAGGCCAGCAGAGACCTAAGCAAGAACAGTCCTTGGAGGAGGGACTGAAATGGTGGGACCATTCAAGGTCTTTGCCATTGTTATCTATGTCCTGTTGTCTTTCCTGGGGATCATGGCTAATGGCTTCATTGTTGTGGTACTGGGAAGGGAGTGGGTTCGATGCCACCACCTGTCTCCCTGTGACATGATCCTGATCAGTTTGGGTGCCTCCCGCTTCTGTTTGCAGTGGGTTGGAATGATCCAGAACTTTTACTATTTTCTTCACAACCTACAATATTATACGACCCGACATTACTTTGGAATTTATTGGGATTTTCTGAATTCGGCCACATTCTGGTTTGGCACTTTGCTTAGTGTCTTCTTCTGTGTCAAGATTGCAAACTTCACTCACCCCATTTTCCTTTGGCTGAAGTGGAGAGTTGAGGGACTAGTACCCTGGTTACTACTAGGATCCCTGCTAATCTCTTTCATTGTCACCATGCTGTTTTTTGTGGGAAACAATGATTTGTACCAGGAATTCTTGAAGGAGACATTCTCTGGCAACATAACCATATATGCCTTCACTAAGAAACTAGAAATTCACTATTTTCTCCCTTTGAAACTCATTACTTTGTCTGTTCCGTGTTCTATATTTGTAGTCTCAACAGTTCTGTTGATTACCTCTCTGAGGAGACACACCTGGAGAATGCAACAGAGTGCCCACACTACCCAGGATTCTAGTACTCAGGCTCACACCAGAGCTCTGAAGTGTCTGGTCTCCTTCCTAGTCCTTTATGCTCTTTCTTTTCTGTCTTTAATCATTGATGTTGCTGCCTGTTCTTCCTTTGAGGGTAACTGGTACTGGCCATGGCAAATTGTGATTTATCTGGGCTCATTTATTCATCCCTTTATCCTTATCCTTGGCAACTCCCAGTTAGGAGGGACATTCAGGAAGCTTCTTCTTTTGCCTAAAACCTTCTGGAATGGCAAGGGGGCATCATCTTCTACCTAACATAGGTACCTCTGTCTCTCATAACATAGGAAAGACTCTCCTGAGGATTGGAGCAGAGCATATCCTTTGACTTCAAAGTTTACATTCAATTGTAATCTGGATTGAAATTAAACATTTTCCTCATCCATTACTCCCATACTCAGATATTCAAATGCATCTGTGATGTCATGGATTTAGAAGTGCCTGATTTCCGGTTATGCTTATTGATCCTTATCTATGCCTGCCCATCCTGCTTCACTCTTATCTTCCTTTGAGTTCTCCATAAGGGGTCTCCACTCAACATACTGGAGGCCTTGTTTTCTCCTGACATTTGGAGAGTACCAGTGGAATACTCTGGTTGTTGTCCTGTTATCTTTCACTTTGTCACTGTGTTCTCTTCTAGATAAAGAAAAAAATCATGCTTCTTTCTTTTCTTGTTTGTTTTTTTTTTCCCATGCTTCTTTCAAGGGATATTTTCTTTCCTTTAGCATAACCATGCTAACATTCTTCAAATACCCTCAGAAGACCTCTGGTTTATCATTCCAAAAACTAAATGTTTGGGAATGTCACTGGTTCTTTTTCTATGATAATGTCCATATGATGAAAATACATTATCTTTTATTGTAAAAACTTTAAATGTTATCTTAAAGCCTTTTGTTTCAGCTAAGATATAATTTTTGTGATCATTTTGATTATATAAAATTAAATAGGTTTTGCAGAAACAAAACTAATGTTACCAAGATTATAGGGGAAGCAGAAAACTGGAAAGAACCTTTCAAACAAATATTTCTGATAAAGGCTTCATTTCTCAGTTATTTGGAGAAGTGAGTCAACTTTACAAAAATACAAGTCATTCCCCAATTGATAAATGGTCAAAGGATATGAACAGGCAGTTTTCAGGCAAAGAAATGAAAGCTATCTATAATCATATGAAAAAATGCTCTAGTGATAAGATAAATGCAAATTACAACTCTGTGGTATCACCTTACACCTATAAGAGTGGGAAGTACAACAAAAAAGGAAAATATTGGATGTTGGAAAGCTGGGGACCAATAGTAATCTACTATTGGTGGAGTTGTGAAAAGATCCAACCATTTGGAACTGTGCCCAAAGGGCTATAGAATTGTGCATATTCTTTGATCCAGCAATACCACTACTTGGTTTATATCCCAAAGACATCCCCCAAAAGAGAAAAAGACCTATTTCTACAAAAATATTTATAGCAACTTTTTGTGGTGGCTAAGAATTGGAAATCAAAGGAATGCCCATTAATTGGGGAATGGCTAAACAAGCTGTGGTATATGATGCTGATGGAATATTATTTTGCTATAAGAAATGACAAGCAGGGTGATTTCAGGAAGGCCTGGAAAGACTTGTATGAACTAATGTATAGTGAAGTAAAACCAAGAGAACATTGTGCACAGAGACAGCAATATTGTTTGATAAAGAAATGTGAATAACAACTATTCTCAACAATACAATGATCCAAGGCAATCACAAGGGACTAATGATGAAACATACTATCCACCTCCAAAGAAAGAACTGATATTGACTGAACGCAGACTGAAGCATGCTATTTTTCACTTTATTTAATTTTTCTTTTATTCACAAGAAAGAAGCATGATATTTTTCTTCATCTAGAAGAGGATAACACGGTGACAAAGTGAAAGATAACAGGACAACAATCAGAGTATTCCACATGTATAACCCATATCTGCTTACTGCCTCAGGGAGAGGTAAGGGGAGGGACAGAAGGAAAAAATAAAAATTGGAACTCAAAAGTATAAATAAAAATGTTTATTATTTATAAAAATCAATGTGAGGGGGGGCAGCTAGGTGTCACAGTGGATAAAGCACTGACCCTGGATTCAGGAGGACCTGAGTTCAAATCTGGCCTCAGACACTTGACACTAGCTGTGTGACCCTGGGCAAGTCACTTAACCCCCATTGCCCCACAAAAACAACAACAACAAAATCAATTGTGAGGAAATCTTGGTTAGAGCATTAAGTATGGAAGATAGGCTGTCAGAAGCACAGGTTGCTAGAGGCAATGCCAAACATTTGGAGAGGCCATTGTAAGTAATTCTCAAGGAAAAAATTTTTTTTAATTGGGAGGGAGGAAATTCATGGAATCTTCTTTTATTTAGAATGAAAGGACCTTAGAAGCCATTTGCTAGTCTCATCACTTTATTTTACATGGGAGGAAAATGAAACCTAGAGAAGTGAAATTACTCCAAAGACACAGAGGTAATGAGTTACAGAGTTGTGATATGAATTCAGGTTCTCTGGGTTGAAATCAGGGTTCTTTTACTGGACCAGTTGTTCCCAACTATTTTGTTTCTCAATATTTTTTTTAACAACAACCAAAAAATTATTAAATGATGAATCTTCAAGATAATTTAATATTATTACTACTTATAATAACCAAAATGATGATGCTAGTCCTCAAAGGCTCAAAATTAAATTATATTAAAATATACAATTTATTTCTACCTTTAGTTATGAATAGTAAATGTAAACTTATAAAACTCTCATTATAAAACAGTTAAATATTTTATGTAAGAATCAAAAGAAATAATTCAGGAAGATTTTCATATGCTTGCATGATTTACAAGACTTCAGATTAAAATGTTTAAAACTTTGTTGAATAGAAATAACATTTTAAAATAAATGACAACTTGGAAGATATTTAGCATAATTATAATATATATGTAATATAATATATAAACTTAATTTTGGATGTTGTTTTTTATTTTGTACAAAGTTTTGTAATATTTGGCTTAGTACCAGACAAACACAATTTTAAGTCTGGTTCTGCCTTGACTTTACTCCTTTTATTTTGAATTGAAATAAGAATAAAGAATAAATCCTTGTTCACAAACATACATGGTAGAAGGTAGAAGGAAAACTTTTTACAAGCTCTCTTTCTGAGTAATGAATATTTATTTATTTTTAGCTAAAAGAAATCAGTTTGAATGATTGTAGTCAAAGATCCATTGTTATGGCAATTGTGTCAAGATAATGGAATGTGATAGATGAGATTTAGCAGATACTCAGGGGCCCACCTGGAGACTGGTTTAAACTGATTGAATCGGATAAGGCGACTGACTGTTGACTGCTTACTAGATTGTAAATACATTTGGCTGGTACTTAAGGGTACTTAAGAAGTTATTGTTCTCAGAAGCTTAAAAACTTTGAACTTTACATCAAGACCACCTTTGGGTCCAGTGAACCAATGAATTTGAATGACACTAGCCAATCAGCTTGAAGAACCTCTCATTTCTGGGAGGGGAACATGAAGAAGGAAGCAGGAGCTGGAGAGAGAGTTCTTGCTCTTTTGGTGCGAGAGATCGGTGTGGTGGCAGAGGACTTCAGAAATGGGAGCTTAGGAAGGTTAGGATTGCCAGGTTATAGGAAATCTGTTCTCAATCTTTTCTCTTTCTTTTACTATCTTTCAATAAACCCTTAAAAACAACCTAAACTCATTAATCAGTGATTTTAGTCAGTTTCCCCCCAAAACTGGGGGGACAGATTAGAACCCACATTTAGAATTTTAAAATACACAGTTTGGCTGACCACTAAGAGGAAAACTGAACATCCATCTTCTGATATTCCAGTTGGGTAAGATTTCCCCTCCCCTTTCCCCTTAAATTGGAAAGTACTGCTAAGTATTGGCTGTGAGGTATGAGGCATAAGAAATTTGCAAAGTGTATGTAATGTGGAAGACAGGTTTAAGGTCTTTGAATGCCAAACAGAGGATTATATTTGATCCTGGAGGAGATAGGGAGCCATTAGAGTTTACTGAGTTGGGTAATGGATGAAATGGTCATACCTGAGTTTCAGGAAGATAACTTTGACAGATGAGTGGATGATGGACTGCAGTGGGAACAGAGTTGTAGCAAGAAGCCCAACTATCAGGCTTATTGCTATAGTTCAAGAATGACTTGATGAAGGGATGCCCAGTGGTGGTGGCAATCTCAAAGCAAAGAAAGAAGCATATGAGAAAGGTGTGACAATAGTAAAATTTGCAGTCCTTAGCAATAGACTGGATAAGGAAGAGTCAAAGAAAGATTGAAGAATTGAGTATGACAACTAAGTTACATGCCTGGGTGGCTGAAAGAAAAGTGGTAGTCCCAACAATAATAGAGAAGTTAGGAAGAGGGGAAGATTTAGCAGGAAAAATCATAAGTTGAGTTTTGAACATGTTGAGTTGAAGATGTCTATATGACATCCAGTTAGAGGTGCTCAGTAGATAATTGGAGATGAGATTTTGGTTGTCAGGAAAGAAGCTAAGGTTGGAAAAGAAGATATTATTATCACCAGCAAAAGGATGATATTTGAAACCATGAAAGCTAATGAGATTATCTAGTGAAATAATATAGAGATATGAGAAGAAAGTGTGGAGGGCAGAGTCCTGTGGGACACTTTTAGCTAGTGGGAATGGCCTGGATGAAGATCAGCAAAGAGACTAAGCAAGGATCAGATAGTAGGAGAACCAGGAGAAGAGTAGTGTCAGGAAAACCTAGAAAGAACAGAATATCAAGGAGAAAAGACTGATTGACAGTGGTCAAATACTAGAGAGAAGTAAAAAAGGATGAGGGTTGAGAAAAGGGCCAGTAGATTTGGCAATTAAGAGATCATTAGTAACTTGGAGAGAATAGTTTTTGTTTGAATGATGAGCCTACAAGCCAGAAAGTAGAGAGCTAAGAAGAGGAGTGAGAAGAAAGAAATGGAGGCACCCATTATAGATGGTTTTCTCAAGCAGTTTAGCCACAAAAGAGAGAAGAGAAATAAGATGATAGCTAGAGGGAATGGTTGGCTTAATTGAGGTTTTTTTGAGGATATATGTATAGATGTTGTATTATATAGTTTATTGGTCATGTTAGAAATTATTAGAATGTGAACTTATTGGGAGAAGGATCTATGTTTTTTTACTTTATTTGTATCCCCAGAACTTAATAGGTTACTAGCACATAATAAGTGTTTAATGAAAGTTCACTTAGTAACTTGACTTACTAATCAACTCCCTTATCCATCCTGTTATCTATCTCTCCCAACACTGTATCATCTGAAGATTTTCTGAGCATGCTATCATTGATAAAAATATTAGACAAATAGGGCCAAGTGTTGACTCATGGAGTGCTCTAGTAGACATCTCTGGTCACATTACATTGAATTATCATGTGGCTATTCAACCATTTTGAATACATCTAACTGTGCTATTGTCTAGTCCAAATTTTTCTATGTTCTCCCTAAGCATAGTAAAAATATTCTATCGCATTCCTTGCTAGTATCTAGGTAGATCATAATTCCATAGCATTACTATCATCTACCAGTCTGGTAAATCAGTCAAAACAAGGGAAATAGCTTAGTTTGGAAAGGTTTATTGTTATAGTTATGCTGGCTCTTCGTCTGATTAGATCAATGGAGTCAAGCTCAAAATAGAAATGCGGACCACCAAAATTGACATAAAACTCCTTTCAAATCATGTATTAATATTATCTATGTTTTATATTATTTTAATTTGTTTTGTTAAACATCTCCCATTAAATTTTTATCTATTTGGGTGGCACTCAGGAGTGTTGTAGGCAACATAGGGTGGCATGTTTGACAACCTCTGAACCAGATGATCATTGAGATTCCTTTAGCTCTAAGTACTATGTATCTTATTATAACTGCCAATTTCCTTTCAAGGTTGTTCACTAATCATCTGTTTAATAATCTATTAAGAATTACATATAACTCTGTTTTTGTTTGTTTTTTGTTTATTTTTGTTGTTTTGCAGGGGCAATGATGGTTAAGTGACTCACTTAGGGTCACACAGCTAGTGTCAAGTGTCTGATGTCGGATTTGAACTCAGATCCTCCTGAATCCAGGGCCAGTGCTTTATCTATTGCACCACCTAGCTTCCCTTGGAATTATATATACTGTATAAAGAGAATTCTGTTTCCTCCTGTGTGTGACTTTGAGAAAGTTCAATGTTGATAGGCCTGGTTTTAGACCATTTCCCTTCTTGAATAGTTGTGTAGACACATTGTCTTGCATAGGCCCCTCTTTCTTAGAAGAGTTGTGTAGACATGATTTACATACATTTGCACTGGATTTATGTTCACTCTTGTTTTTGTGAAATCCTAATAAATGTTTCAGAGCACAAAAAATAAAAAAGAATTTTTTGAGGAATCCAAGTCAAGTTCACTGGCCTATGACTTTGCAGATTTATTCTTTCTCTCTCTCTTTTTAAAATAAGGGACCAATTTTGTGTTCCCTTGCTCATTTTCCATAATCTTTAAAATATTAATGCCAGTAGCACAGAAACTCCATCTGGATCTAAATGAACCGACTGTATTAAAAATAAGTCTCCTTCCCTTGCTCAGCCTCATCAGGTTCTCAGAGTAATCAGATGCTTTAGATGGAACACTGAGTTTGTTTTCTCTGGATCCAAATTTTAAAAAAAAACCTCATTTTTTATTCTGAATTTAATGAATGCAAAAAAGAAATTTTGCATGACAAAGTAGAACATAAAAGTGATTATATGTAAACTGTGATTCCCTATTACACAGAACTTAAATACACCACATATATGAAGAGATGAATATCTTTGTATATATGTCAGGATTCTAAAAATGCACAGTTCATAGAAAAACACAAACATTGTATGTATACGTATGTATGTATTCTGTATATCAAATGAATTTATCATGGTGCTTTAATAGCTGTCCTGTTTGTGTTTCTGAACTTCCTTCTGCATATTTTAAGACCCTCTTTTTGTTCCTTTCTTTTTTGGGATGGGGGACATTATGCTAGCTCCCCAAATTAAAAAAACAACAAGAACCTTGTAGCAGATAGATAGTTCAATCAAAACAAAGCCACAAAACTGCCATTTCATTTGTGTATTTTGTGTCTATAATCCCTGTTCAGATGTGGCATGCTTTATTATCAGTTCTCTGAATTGTGTTTAGTTATTACATTGATTGGAGTTCTTCAGTTGGTAAAGTTATTTCTCAATAGCTTTGTTTATATTATATATATATGCATATATATTTATGGTGTGCAACAATTCATCAAAGATTTCAATGTTTCTCTAAATCTGTTTCATTATATCTTATAGTGAAATAATATTCCTTTCCTAATCATGTAACATATGTTTTGTTCAGCCATTGCTCAATTGATGGATACTGCTTTTGATTTCAGTCATTTGCTACAGCAAAAGAGCTGGATGCATATATACACACTATATGCATATTATATTGTATATATATACGCACATACACAAAATTGTATATTATATGTGCCACATATGTACAAGCATACACACATGTGTGTATATATGTATATATATTATATATGAGTTTTTCCCTCTCTTTTTTTGATCTCTTTGGTGGTATAGGCATAGGAGAATGTATAGCTGTATAAAAGGTATACATAGTTTAATGACCTTTGGTATATATTTCCAAACTGTTTTCTCCAGAGTAGTTTGACAAGTTCCTAGTTCCTCTAAAAATCTACCAGTTTGCTTGATTTCACAGCTCCTCAAACATGATCATTTTTTCTCTTGTATTATCTTTGCTAATTTGATGGGTATGAGGTGGAACCTCAGAGTTGTTTCGTTGTTTCTTCTAGAGATTTGGGCATTTCTTCATATAGCTATGATTGCTTGGTTAATTGACAATCTAAGTATTGTCTCTGGCAAAAGTTTAGGGTACTGGATTGGTCATGGTAACGATTTCCAACTAGAGAAAAATTGACTTAGTGCCACCTTTTTTGTACGTTTCTTATATCCCCAAGCCTCTTTTTTTCCTCATCTGTACTCCAGAAATCAGTGCCCACATTCAATCCTTCTCTCTGCTCCAACACCCACACTATGCCTATAGTCCCCAAGTCTGTCTTTTCCTGATATGCAACTCTCCAAAATCTCTCTTTTTCAAGCTTTCTCACATTGTTCTTCCCTCTGGCTAGTACCCAAAACATCTGATTCCTCAGATGTTAGGGGTTATTTTATTTTATTGTTTTTTGTTTTGTTTTTGTTTTTGTTTTAATGAGGCAGTTGGGGTTAAGTGACTTGCCTAAGGTCACACAGCTAGTAAGTGTTAAGTGTCTGAGGCCAGATTTGAACTCAGGTACTCCTGACTCCAGGGCTGGTGCTCTATCCACTGTGCCATCTAGCTGCCCCAGGGGTTATTTTAGAAGTACTGAGGAAGGGTTATCCAATGAAACACATTTATAAATGTATGAATTAATGAAAGTTAAAAACAGCCCTGCTCCAAACTTCCCAGGAGTTATCTGGATTTTAAATAAAAGCTCATTAACCAAATGGAATATTTCAATGGTGAAATTTCAGGTCATATGGAGGGGGATATTTTGGGGGTGAAAAAATCTTTTTGTGACCCTTCTATAAGCATGGGAATACTACTACTTGGGTCCTGAGGATTATGAAAAATGTTCAAAGGAACCTCAGAGAGCTGATCTGCTCCTTCAAGTATTCTCTTCTCTCTCTCTTTTTTGTTTTTGTTTTTAGTGAGGCAATTGGGGTTAAGTGACTTGCCCAGGGTCACACAGCTAGTAAGTGTTAAGTGTCTGAGGCCGGATTTGAACTCAGGTCCTCTGACTCCAGGGCCGGTGCTCTATCCACTGCGCCACCTAGCTGCCCCTCTCTTCTCTCTCTCTTGAGATGATCTTAGAAATATTTCTAGATCTAATTTCTCTTATTCTCTCTGCCATTATTTTTCCTTTGTTTCTGCTTTCCAAGTCCCTGCAAGATATACACATAGCATATGTAGTTAGCTAGTGGTCCTAATGGAGAGAATCAGGAAGAAGGAGGTTTAAATTGTGACTCACATATAAAATACTGTAGTTAGTATATAACTTCACTTTTCTTAGCCTCAATTTCCTCATTTGTCAAGTGGGGATAACTAGCCACCTAATTCACAGGATTGTTGTAAATATCAAATGAGGTGCCGTATGTAAAGCAGTGCTAAGTTTTATTTGGACTTGGAATTAGAGGGTTGAAGTATTGATTCATCACATAGTAGCTATGTGATTTTGAGCAATACACATAATTCTCTAAATCTCAGTTTTCTCAGTTACCTCCAAGTGTTGTGTAGATTAATGGCAAAATGTATGTGAAAGTACATAGTGTCTTGTAACATTCAATATGCAGAGCTAGAATTTTTAAAACACCTCAGACAAGATAAGAACCTAGGAGAACTGAAAACTGGATCAGGAGAGCAGTACAATTTTAGGAAATAAACATGGAATTCTTTCAGAAGGGGCTTTGTCTATTCAAACAGTTTGGACTGTATGGTGAAGGTCTTGTGGATAAAGCCAAAGGCAGTAAAGACTAGGCTTTAAAATCATCTCCAGCCGTATATAGACGGCCTCAGGTCATCATAGCCATGGTACAAGACCATGGGGATGGAGCACAACACTGGCATGCATATGTTTCACATTGACACCAATAGCAATAACTCTATTGTCCTCTCTTCCTAGGAGAAGATCATCAAATATAGGTATCATGGTTTGAAGTTTTATCTTAGATGGATGGGCTCTTCTTGTCCTGGATTAGCTCTGGGATCAGGGAGAGAATTTAAACTCATGACTTTGTGTGTCCATTTATTTCACCTATTCATATGTTGTGTTTGACCATTACTTTTGACATACCCTAAGAATTTGTCTGTAAATTCTATTTTTATTAAAACTTCATCTCTTGATGTCTGTTCATCAATGGATTCTAATACTTGAGGGTGGGGTCTAAAGATAATTATGGTTGCTGATTTATTGAAGAGGCAGTATGGTATTGTGGAAAGAATATAGGACTTGATTCATGGCTTGGCTTGGTCCCCTTTGATTTGTACGACCTTGGAAAGGCCACCTGATCTTTTTGAACTTATTTTCTTATCTAAAAACTGGGGATAATAATGCCCTGCTTTATCTAATTTATAAGGATCAAAAGAAATTTTTTTGTATATATACATATATGTATGTATATTTGTATATATTCTCTGTAAATATTTTTTTTTAAGTGAGGCAATTGGGGTTAAGTGACTTGCCCAGGGTCACACAGCTAGTAAGTGTTAAGTGTCTGAGGCCAGATTTGAACTCAGGTACTCCTGACTCCAGGGCCAGTGCTCTATCTGCTGTGCCATCTAGCTGCCCCAATTTGTATATATTTCTACATACATCTACATATAATACATATACACACATACATTATAATGATATGCCACTTGCATAGGGCTGCCTATAAGTGAAAAGAGACATTCCATAGGACATGGAGACCACTGTGAGGTGGGAGGTCAGAGTCTCAAGGCATTGTATCACTTCTGAGTGAAATGGTTGTGAAGGATAACTGCTATGATGTGGGCACAGAAAAGTTATAATATATGTAAATAAATGTATTGTCACTCATATGAAAACAGCTTGATATCACAGAACATAGGAGCATAGATGTAGAGCTTAAAAAGACCTCAGAAATTATTTGGTCCAGCTTCCTCATTTTAGAGATGAAGGGTTTGAAACATAGGGAGGTTATTCAACTTGTTCAAGGTCACATAGGTAGATCATTCCCCCAAAGCAAGGTGGGCTCATTGTCATGGTTCCTGGACACTTAGCAAAGTGTCTAAGGTCATTATTGCCACCTTCCCTCTAAGTACCCACTGAGCAGGTTCCCAGGACCTTCCCACCCTTCCACAGGTCACCTTGAGTCCATAACCTATTATTCATGGGGAATTCATCCCTCCTTTGTATAGGAATAATCTTTCTCTCTTCCTCAGGTGGAGCTCTTTCCTATCATTTTTTTCAGAGCAGCTTTCATATCCTTGTTTCTGAGGCTATAAATCAGGGGATTGAGCATGGGGGTTACCACAGCATAGAATAGCACAACCATTTTGTCCTGATCAGCTGAGGCACTTGCACGGGGCTGCATATAGGTGAACAGGGCCATGCCATAAGACATGGAAACCACAGTGAGGTGGGAGGTACATGTTCCAAAGGCTTTGCGTCGTCCTTGGGTAGAACGTATACGTAGGATAGCTGCTACAATATGGGCATAGGAGAGGGAAACCAGGCAGCAGGGCACCAGTAGCACTATGATACTAGAGACTAAAATAATAATCTGATTAAAAGTGATATCTACACAAGCTAGCCTCACCAGTGCCAGGGTCTCACAGGCCACATGGTTCAAGACATTCTGTCCACATGTGGGGAGTCTCATTGTGACTGCTGTCTCCACTGCTGAATTGGCCAGACCAACAAACCAGGAGACTATGGCTAGGCTCACATACATTCTTCGGTCCATGACCATGACATATTGCAAGGGCTCACAGACTGCCACATAGCGATCATAAGCCATTGCTGCCAACAATAGAAACTCAATTCCACCTAATGCCAAAGAGAAGAAGAGCTGAGTTGCACACTGGGTATAGGAGATGGTCTTTTTCTCCATGAGAAAGTGTGCTAGCATCTGTGGGACCCCACTGGTTGTGTAGCAGATGTCAACAACTGAGAGGTTGCAGAGGAAGAAGTACATCGGAGAGTGCAGTCGAGTATCCAGCCATATCAGAAGGATGATCATTCCATTGCCCAACAAGGTCAGCAAATAGGTGGCCCCAAACAGGACAAAGAGCCCAATTTGAGTCTGCTGGTCAGTGGAGAGTCCCAATAAGATGAACTCATTGACCCAGGTCATGTTATCACCTCCCATGGAATAGGGAAGGCCAGGCTGCCAGAGGAAGAGAAGCAACAGCAAAAAGCTACTCAGGAGAGAATTTGGGGGTTTCTGTTTAAGTCTACCAAATTGAAAAGCGCTCTATTCTGGGCACTAACTTGAAATTCTTGACCTGGGTTTTGAAGGGAAAGTTGTTAGTCTTGAGTGGTGAAAGTGGCTGCTAAGTATACTTATCTCTCTGGTTCTTAAAAGCATGCTATTTTATTAGGAAAACCTTGACATTTATGTGACTATTTAAAGAAAAAATTAAGAAAATATCAGTGCGCTAATATTGCACTTGTCTGAAAACATTTGGAAGGCTTTGTCACAGATGAAATCAGTGACATGAGAAGGTCTAATTTATTAGAAGTTATAACAGCCTAGTCTTTCTAGACTTTCAGTGTGAGGGTCATTCCTTTCACTGCGAAGACCTGGGGGCCACTAGAAGGAATACCTCTATTTTCTCCTCTTACTTATCAGTTCTCCTAGAAAAAAAAAATCTAAATATGACACCAGCATTTCTTGTTAGTCTTATAATTGTACTGATCCTTTCTAACACATATTTTTATAATTCCTAAAAATTACTCCATTAGAGAGTCATTATGGCATAATGAAAAGAACTTCAGTGTTGGAGTCAGAAACCATGAGTTTTAATCCTAACTCTGCCAGTAATGAGTTATGTATAATTTACCTTTTGGAATCTCATTTCCTTCATTGGTAAAAGGGACTCTTAGACTCAGGGATTCTTTTTTTTTTTTTTTTAAAGTGAGGCAATTGGGGTTAAGTGACTTGCCCAGGGTCACATAGCTAGTAAGTGTTAAGTGTCTGAGGTCGGATTGAACTAGGTAACTCTGACTCCAGGGCCGGTGCTCTATCCACTTCGCCACCTAGCTGCCCCTGACTCAGGGATTCTTAACCTTTTTTTTTTTTTAATTTGGTGTCATGGATTGTTTTGGCACTCTGGTGAAGCCTATAGACTCCTCAGTATAATATCTTAAGATGTATAAACAAAATATACAATGAATGCAAAACAAGTAAATAATATTGTAATACAAGTTTCATAATTAAAAGAAATAAATTCACAGGTTAAGAAACCCTAGTGATGCTATTCCCACTCTAATCTTCTTCAATTTTAATGCACTACTAGTACACAGCCCCTAACTCTTCCACTATCTCTTACCTCCTCATCTTTGTCCAGCTCAGAAAGAGCAGACATTGTTATTGGTCATTATTTGGTTGGACATTGGAAAAAGAAAAGTCAAACTGATGACAGTAGCAGCAAGATTTGGGGAATCATAGAAGTGTTCAAAGGGACCCCAGAGGTCATCTAGGTAGGCCAGTCCATGACTGAATAGGAGTTCTCTCTAAAACATACGTGACAAGTGACTCTTCCTACTTTTCTTGAAGACCTCAAATGAGAGGGAACTCAATGCCTCCAAAGATAAATCATTTCTCTTTTGGATAGTTTTCATTGTTAGGAAAATTTCCCTGAAAACAAGCAACTTTTACTCATTGTTCCTAGTACTGCCCTCTGGGATTAAGAAAAACAAGTTTAGGGGCAGCTAGATGGTGCAGTGGATAAAGCACCGGCCTGGATTCAGGAGTACCTGAGTTCAAATCCGGCCTCAGACACTTGACACTTACTAGCTCTGTGACCCTGGGCAAGTCACTTAACCCCAATTGCCTCACCAAAAAGAATAAGAGAAAAAGAAAAACCAAGTTTAGGGGCAGCTAAGTGGTGCAGTGGATATGAACACTGGCTCTAGATTCAGGAGGACCTGAGTTCAAATCCAAGCCTCAAACACTAAACACTTACTAGCTGTGTGACCCTAGGCAAGTCCACTTAACCCCAATTGCCTCACCCTCCTCCCCCCAAATGAAAAACAAGTTTAAGCCCTTTGTCTTTCAATAGTTCTTAAAATACTTGAAAATAGCTATCTCTGCTAAGTTTTCCCTATTAAGTCTTCTCTTCTGGAGGCTAAACATCCTCATTTTCTTTAGCTAATCTTCATGATGGATGATCTTGATGCCTTCCCACCTCTGACACTGACTTGTTCCTCTTCCTCTGAAGTCTCCTTATTTGTATATAAAATGAGGGGGTTGGACTAGAGGTCTCTGAGGTCTGTCCCAGCTCAAAATCTAATGACTCTATGATCCTTTGCTATTCAGCTTCTCCACTGAAAATTTTCTAGCTTAGTAATGTCATCCCTAAAATGTTGCACCCAGAAATGAATACAATTCTTGAGATGTGATCTGACCATTACAGTCAGACTCTTGTCCCTAGGCCTGGACACTGTGCTTCTCATTGCAGTTTAATATTTCATGAGCTTTTGGGGCGGCTAGGTGGCACAATGGATAAAGCACTGGCCCTGGATTCAGGAGTACCTGAGTTCAAATCCGGCCTCAGACATTTGACACTTACTAGCTGTGTGACCCTGGGCAAGTCACTTAACCCCCATTGCCCCGCAAAAAAAAAAATATATATATATATATATGTTTCATGAGCTTTTTAGCCACCATTTCACACTGGTGATTTGTATTGGGCTTGTAGGCCACTAAAAGCTCCATTTTCCCCCTGACTGTTATCTACTTTTTTCTACCCTATTGTAACGATTGGAATAACGCCATCTGCTGGAGACTTACTGTAGAAGAGTTCTGCCCATGAAGCGAAGGTCTTTGAGGGCAAGACCAGGAGTCTTTTCTTTGGCGTCAGGAAGTGACGCGGGCTTGTGGGAGGAGGAAGGAAGAGACTGGCGCTCGCTCTCGCTCTCTTTTCCTCTGGACTCTGGCGGAGAAGGGAGCTAGAAATGTGCTCTCCCTTTAATAGATAGGAATCTAGGCCTTTCTCTCTCTCTTTACCAAATTCTTATTCTCCTTAATAAATGCTTAAAAGTCTAATTCTTGCTAAAGCTTATAATTTATTGGCGACCACTCATTAGATATTTTAGACAGACTAGCTAGAATTTTAGCCCTTAACACTATCTTGTACTTGGGAAAATGAATGTGAGAACAATTTATCCCTATTAAATTCCTTCCTACTTGAATCTGTCCAGTATTGGATCCTTGTGGTCACCCAGTGTTTTAAGTATGTCTTCCCCCTTTGTATCATCTGCCAGTTTGACAAGCATGCCCTCTATTCCTATATCCAAATCATCAATGAAAATGTAAATAGTAAGACATTAATCATGGATGATTTTTGAAGCTGACTTTTAACCATGAAAAGCTACTCAGTGGGTCTACCCATTCAGTCAGGTCCAGATCACCTAACTGGATATTGTCTAGGCTACATCTTTCTCCTTTCCCTAAGAATAGCATGAGACACTTTGTCAAATGTTTTGCTGACATTTAAGCAAACTATCTAACGCATTTCCCTGATCTATCAATGTAATAAACATGTCAAGAAAAAAACAAAAGAAGATAGTCTAGAATGGCCTGAAAGCATTTGATGTAGGTAGTGGTAAGGTAGAAAGGGATCACCTCTGCCATAATGGCTTCCCTAATTCCTTTATTTGAAAGTGTTCTCTTCCTCTTCAAATTGTCCTTTCTCCTTTGCCCTTGTTATATATACCGTTGAGTGTGTCTTATCCCCTCTTACAGACTGTAAGTTTTTAAGGGCAAGAACTGTCTGGATTTTCCTGCATGTGGCAAATTTCTTTGTATATGCAGTAGTACATATTAAAAACATTTGCTTCCTTGAATAAACTCAAAAGTTAAAAGAGATTTATAAGATTGCCTAGCCATATGATCATAGAATCACAGATTTAAACCTGGAAGGGACCTTGGAAGTAATCTAGTCCAGTCCTCTCATTTTTTTCCAGCGAGGAAACTGAGGATCAGAGAGGTGAATTTGCTGACCTAAAGTGAAGTTAGTATTTGAACCTAAATCTTCCAATTCCCAATCCAGTACTTTCCTCATTATATCACACTACCTATTTCCTGGCATTTCAGATGCAGCCTTGACCTGTGAAACTCTATGAAAGGGAATTATTTTTTCCTAATTGTTTTTCTCAGCCTCTCTTATTTTATTTTATTTTATTTTTCAAATAAGTTGGATTAGGAGACATCATAATTGTCTATAGCAATAGACATAATAGCAATCGTTTTGGTTCTCTGTTCAAAGCGCTTGGATACTGAGGTTCTTCCTATTGGCCCAAAGCTAGTGCAACTGATGTTGAGGCATTATAGTTATTGTTGTTTAGTTATTTTTTAGTCATGTCTGACTATCCATGACCCCTTTTGGGGTTTTCTTGGCAAAGATACTGGAATGGTTTGCCATTTTCTTCTTCAGCTCATTTTACTGATGAGGAAACTGAGACAAGTAGGGTCAAGTGACTTGCCCAGGGTCAGACAATTGCTAAGTGTCTGAGGCTGAATTTGAACTCAGGAGTCTTCCTGACTCCAGGCTAAGTACTCTATCCATTGTGCTAGGTGCCACAAGATTGAATTTCAGGTACTAAAATGCTTAATGAATGCTTGTTGAATTGAATTGAGTTGAATTGAATTATGGAGTCCTCTTCATTCTGTAACTGAGAGGGAGAAGTACCATACTTTAGCCAGGTCCCATTCTTACCTGGTATCTTTGTTAAACTCTAAGTTTCTTTGGGGCAGGGGTATTATTTTCTGTAATATTCTTCCCTGCTACTTTCTAGAAGACTCTACTCCTTATGCACTCTGTCAATTGGGGTGTTGAATAATTGGTTGACTGATTGGTCTGGTTGGTTCAGAGGAGAAACCTGAAGAGAAATTGTGTCCAAGTAGTGATTTACATCTCTTATTTATGTCCCCTTATAGGCAGTGAAAAATGAGAGGGCAGAGCCTGTTACTCCTAGTTGGGTCAGTATCCCATCCTCTTCTCACCTTCATTCATCTTTTCTTTTCCCCAGTATCTCACCTGGTCTCAGTGATTCACCTTGGGCAGCAGACAGGTTCTCACAGGGGGGGCAGCACTTCATCCTAGGCCAGATTTTTAAAAGGATGTCTTCCTCTTTTTAGTCCCTGAAGTGGTGTGTGTGTGTGTGTGTGTGTGTGTGTGTGTGTGTGTGTGTGTGTACTTGTGTGAGTGCATGCTCATTTGTGCCATTAATGGCAGGTAACTTCTCCAGGGCTAAGAGTCCCTTGAGGGCAATTACTCTCTCCTGATGCCTTCTTCCCCTTTTTTCCCTTCATTCTTCCCAGTTACTTCTCTATACTCACAGCTTCTCCTCTCTAAATTCCCTCTTTGGAATAAATAGTTTGAAAACATTTCCTCTAAACTTTTAATTGTGCCTCCAGATTCATGGTCCAACAAATGCTTCTCTATGTCTGCTTTTCTCATATTCTTCTTTTTTTTTTTTTGTGAGGCAATTGGGGTTAAGTGACTCTGCCCAGGGTCACACAGCTATTAGGTGTCAAGGGTCTGAAGCCAGATTTGAACTCAGGTCCTCCTGAATCCAGGGCCAGTGCTCTATCCACTGTGCCACCTAGCTGCCCCTTTTCTCATATTCTTATAGGAGCCCCTTGAGCATTAAAGAAAGAGAAACTTCTTGTCCTATTACTCCCACCTGGGGTGGGTTGATAGCAGCTCTTGTGGAGGGGAAGAGGAAACTGGGCCTCTATGGTTGAATTGTCCTCTATAAGAAAGGGCCTAGGAGGAAATTCTTTATGGTCATCCTCATGTACAATAACCATAGAATTGGTGATGCTACAGACAGTCAATTATATTTGTTTTGTTTGTTCTATTGAATATTGTTACCTTACTCTACTTCTTTTGTGCTGTACCATTAATTACCTATCGGCGGCGGCAGCTAAGTGGCACAGTGGATGTAGAGCACTGGCCCTGGAGTCAGGAGGACCTGAGTTCAACTCTGGGCCTCGACACTAACACTTACTAGCTGTGTGACCCTGGGCAAGGTCACTTAACCCCAATTTGCCTCACCAAAAAAAAAATTAAACCATTAATACCATCCCTCATTTTCTAAGAGCCTTTGTCTATTAAATTACATCCATTAAAACAAAAGTAATTTTTTCTTTGTCACCTCTTTTAAGAATTGTGAGAGAGGGGCAGCTACGGTGGCACAGTGGATAGAGCACCGGCCCCTGGACTCAGGAGTACCTGAGTTCAAATCCGGCCTCAGACACTTAACACTTACTAGCTGTGTGGACCTGGGCAAGTCACTTAACCCCAATTGCCTCACTAAAAAAAAAAAAAAAAAGAATTGTGAGAGAGTTGGTTACAATCTCCCCTTTATAAGTCCCTACTAACCTGGTTAATGTTTTTCATATTTCCAGTGAAAGTGATAGCTGTCATTTAGCGTTCAAATGCTTTCTTGAATGGGATTGATATCTTCCAATGGTGTGTATTTGGTCTAATGTTGATCAAAGGTTTGAATAAATTGAGAAGATAAGAGACAGTGTCAATGTTATATTAGAAAAGAGAAAGGAATCAGAAAACTGAATTTAAGTTTGGGCTTCACCATGTGGGCAAATTATTTAACCTCTCTGGGTCTCAGCTTCCTTATCTGCAGAATGAGACTGTTGTAATAAATGACTTCTAGTGTCACTCCTAGTTCTGAATCTATGATTGTATGCTTTCTGTAAACTTTGGGGAAATAATTAACTTCTCTCAACCTCATTTTTCTCATTTGTAAGATGAAGAATTTGGAGTTGATGACATCTGTGGCCCATACAAGCTTAGAAATTGTATAGCTGAAGAGGAAAGATTATAGGGTTCATTTCTTTACTCTAAAAGTACTTGTGAATAGGAGAAATAGCATACCAAAAGCAAGAAATAGAAGACATGAATAAAACTTATTTTTTTAAAAGAGCTTATCAGTTTTCCCAGCAGTTTTTGTTAAATAATGAGTTTTTGTTCCAAAAGCTTGGATCTTTGGGTTTATCATATGTGAGATTACTATGGTTATTTGCTATAGTGTTTCTATCTTTTCTATTCCACTGATCTACCTCTCTTTTTCTTAGCCAGTACCAGATTGTTTTGATAATTATCACTTTATAGTACAGTTTGAAATCTGGTGCTGCTAGACCTTCTTCTTCTTCTTCTTCTTCTTCTTCTTCTTCTTCTTCTTCTTCTTCTTCTTCTTCTTCTTCTTCTTCTTTGATTTCCATGATATCTTTGAAGTTTTGTTTTTCCAGATGAATTACGTTATTATTTTTTCTAGCTCTATAAAATACCTTTTTGATAGTTTGATTGGTAGAGTACTAAATAAATAAATTAACTTAGGTAGGATTGTCATTTTTATTATACTGGCTCTGCCTACCCATGAACAATTAATATTTTTCCAATTATTTAGATCTGACTTTATTTTTGTGAAAAGTGTTTTGTAGTTCTGGTCATATAGTTGGTGTGTTTTTCTTGGAAGGTAGACTCCCAAGTATTTTATATTGACCACAGTTATTTTAAATTGAATTTCTCTTTCTATCTGTTGTTGCTGGGCTTTATTAGTAATATATAGAAATGCTTATTATTTATGTGTATTTATTTTGTATCCTCCTACTCTGCTAGAATTGTTAATAATTTCAAGTAGCTGTTTAGTTAATTCTCTGGGATTTTCTAAGTATAATATCATATCATCTGCAGAGTGATAGTTTTATTTCATCATTACCTATTCTAATTCCTTTAATTTCTTTTTCTTCTCTTGCTATAGCTAACATTTCTAATACAATAATAAATAATAGAGGTAATAATGGGCATCCTTGCTTCACCCCTGATTGTATTGGAAAGGCTTTTAGGTTATCCCCATTTACAAATAATGCTTGCCTATGGTCTTAGATAAACAGTACTTATTTTAAGGTAAGCTCTTTTATTCCTATGTTCTCCAGTTTTTTTAATAGGAATGGGTGCTGTATTTTCTCAAAGACCTTTTCTACATCTATTGAGATAATCATATGATTTCTGTTGCTTTAGTTACTGATATGGTCAATATGCTGATAGTTTTCCTAATATTGAACCAGCCCTGCATCTCCTGGTATAAATCCAACCTGGTCATAGTGTATGTGATCTTTGTAATATATTTTCTGTAATTTATTTGCTAGTATTTTATTTAAATTTTTTGCATCAATATTCATTAGTGAAATTGGTCTATAATTTTCTTTCTCTGTTTTGGCTTTCCTGGTTTGGTATCAGCACCCATATTTGTCTCATAAAAGGAGTTTAGTAGGACTCCTTCATTTATTTTTTCAATAATTTATATACTATTGGGATTAATTGTTTCTTTAAATGTTGGTAGAATTCACTTGGTGAATTCATCTGGTCCTGGAGATTTTTTTTCTTAGGAAGTTCATTGATGACGTGATAATCGCTTTTTCTAAAATTGGATTATTAAAATATTTTATTTCTTCTGTTTTGTCTGGGTAATTTACATTTTTGTAGATAATCATCCATTTCATTTAGATTGTCAAAATTTATTGACATATAATTGGACAAAATAGTTCCTAATTTTTCTTAATTTACTCTTCATTGGTGGTGATTTCATCCCTTTCACTTTTGTTTTTTGTTTTGTTGTTGTTGTTGTTGTTTTTGGTGAGGCAATTGGGGTTAAGTGACTTGCCCAGGGTCACACAGCTAGTAAGTGTTAAGTGTCTGAGGCCAGATTTGAACTCAGGTACTCCTGACTCCAGGGCCAGTGCTCTATCCACTGCGCATCTAGCTGCCCCTATCCCTTTCATTTTTAATACCAGTAATTTGGTTTTTTGACCAATGGGTTTATCTATTTTATTGTTGTTTTCATAAAACCAGCTTCTAGTTTTATTTATTAATTCAAAGGCTTTATTACTTTCAATTTTATTAATCTCTCCTTTGATTTTCAGAATTTCCAATTTGGTGTTTAGTTGGGGATTTTTAATTTGTTCATTTTCTACTTTTTTAAAAAATTCTATGCCAAAATCATTGATTTGCTTTTTCTCTCTTTTATTGATGTAAGTCGTTAGTGATATACACTTGCCCCTAAGAACTGCTTTTGCTATATCCCATAAATTAAAAAAAAAATTTTTAAGTGAGGCAATTGGGGTTAAGTGACTTGCCCAGGGTCACACAGCTAGTAAGTGTTAAGTGTCTGAGGCTGGATTTGAACTCAGGTCCTCCTGACTCCAGGGCCAGTGCTCTATCCACTGCACCCCCTAGCTGCCCCCATCCCATAAATTTTGATATGTTTTCTCATCATTGTAATTTTCTTTAATGAAATCATCCATTGTTTCTATGATTTGTTCTTTGACCCACTTGTTTTTTAGTATCAGATTATTTAATTTCCAGTTGGTTTTTATTTATTTTTGTTTTTGTCTTTTTGTCTTTTTTGTTTGTTTGTTTTTGCGGGGCAATGAGGGTTAAGTGACTTGCCCAGGGTCACACAGCTACTAAATGTCAAGTGGCTGAGGCCGGATTTGAACTCAGGTCCTCCTGAATCCAGGGCCAGTGCTTTATCCACCTAGTTGTCCCTCTCCAATTGGTTTTTAAACTCATTATCAACTGTGTATTATTGAATGTAATTTTTATTGTCTTTTGATCTGAAAAGGATGTTTTTATTATTTCTGCTTTTCTGCATCTGGTTGTTAGATTTTTATGCCCTAATACTTGATCAATTTTTGTGTAAGTCCCATATACTGCTGAAAAGAATTCCTTTTTATTCCCATTCAGTTTTCTCCAGAGATCTATCATATCTAATTTTTCAAGAATTTTATTAATTTCCTTAACTTCTTTCTTATTTATTTTTCAATTAGATTTATCCAGTTCTGAGAGGGGAATGTTAAGTTCCCCCACTAAGATACTTTTATTATCTATTTCCTCCTGTAAGTCATTCAACTTCAAAAATTTAGATTCTATGCCATTTGGCGCATATATGTTAAGTATTGATATGACTTCATTGTCTATGGTACCTTTCAGCAAGATATAGTTTCCTTCTTTATCTCTTTAAACTAGATCTATTTTTGCTTTTGATTTGTCTGAAATTATTATTTCTACCCCTGCTTTCTTTGCTTCAGCTGAAGCATAATAGATTTTGTTCCAGCCCTTTACATTTACCCTGTGTGTATCACTCTGCTTTAAATGTGTTTCTTGTAAACATATTGTAGGATTTTGGTTTTTAATCCATTCTGCTATCTGCTTCCATTTAATGGGTGAGTTCATCCCATTCACATTTATAGTTAAGATGACTAACTGTTTATTTCTCTCCATGCTATGTTTCACCTGTTTATCTTTTCCACTCTGACCCCCCACCCTCTCCCTTTCCACAATTGTTTTACTTATTATCATCACCTTCTCCAATATCTCCTCCCTCGTATCTGTTCCTCTTCCCTCTTCTATTATCACCATCCCTTTTTAAACTTCCTTATAGGGTAAGATAGATTTCTATATGTGATGAAATAATGGGATTTAGCAGATACTCAAAGACCTACCTGGAGATTAATCTATATTGATTAAATCAAGTGAGGGTGATTGACTGCTGATTAAGCCTACTTCAAGTTAATTGGATTGTAATCACACCTGGCTATCCCTTAAGAAGGTATTGTTCTCAGAAGCTAGACTGTGAACTCAACTTGAGAACACCTTCAAAACCAATGGATTTGGATGACGCCAACCAATCACCTTGAAGCAGTGTGTAAGGACCACCTCTGTTCCAGATCTATAAAAAGCTTCCACAAACAGCTTGCTAGAGAGTTCCTGATCAAAGCAGGCTCATGGAGGATTACTTCAGGAAGAACCCAACCAGGCTGGAACTCCAGGCTAGGTAGGACTTCTTTTTCTTAACTCCTTGGAATACCTCTATGCTTTAATAAATGTTTAATGCCTAAAGACTGGTGCTGAAGCTTCTGATTTAAGGCGACCACAATTTAGATTTTAAACATCACATATATCAAACTGAGTGTGTTTGTTATTCTCTCTTTGATCCAACTTTGATGAGAGTAAGGTTTAATCTTTGCCCATATCCCCCATCTTCCCATCCATTATGATAGCTATTTTTATACCTCTTTGTGTGTGTATGTGTATGTGTATGTGTATGTGTATGTGTATGTGTATGTGTATGTGTATGTGTATTGTGTGTGTGTATGTGTGTATGTATGTGTATGTGTGTATGTGCGTATGTGTATGTATATATATATGTGTGTGTGTGTGTTCACCCCATTCAGTTTCTCCCCTCCTACTTCTTCCATGAAATTCCTTTTTAACTCTTTATTTCATTTTTTGTGGTGTCATATCATCAATGTCACCTTATGATCACACCCTCTATCTATGTATATTCTTTCTAATCATTCTTATGTTACAGTTTTTAAGACTTACAAATATTATTATAGCTTAAAGATTACCTTATGTCTACAACCTCTTTACATATACTCCAAATTACATTAATAATTGCTTTTATAATAAAGCTATTTAGACTTACAAATATTATCTTACCATACAGAACTAGAAACAGTGTAACCTTATTAAATGTTTTAGTTTTTCTTTCTTATTTCTTTTTTTACCTTTTTATGTTTCACTTGAACCTTGTATTTGGAAGTCAAATTTCCCATTCAACTCTGGCCTTTTAATCAGAAATGCTTGAAATTCCTCTATTTAGTTCAACATCCATTCCCCCCCCCCCCCAAGATAATATTCAATTTTGCTGGGTATGTAATTCTTTGTTGTAAACCTAACTCCTTTGCCTTCTGGTATTATATTACAAGCCCTGTGATTCTTTAATGTGGAAGCTGCCAAATCCTGTGTAATTCTGACTGTAGCTCCATGTTATTTGAATTGTTTCTTTTTGTTTGTTTACAATAGATTTTCTTTTATCTGTGAGTTTTGAAATTTGGCTATGATGTTGGGGGAATTTTCATTTTGGGATCTCTTTTCAGTGGTTTCTTTCAATGTCTATTTTGTCCTCTAGCTCTAATCAGGAGAAAGTAAACAAAAAAGACCAAGGATAAGGGATTTAGTAAATTCAAACTATTTATTTCTTATATGGGAAAGTATTATTGGCCATGCTTAAGAATGTCATCATTACTCAGGTAGTTTGAAAGAGCATATATGACAGAAGGCTTGGGGTTGAATTGAGTATGATGGGATGATCGTAAAAAATAAAATTGGGTAAGGAGAGGTAAAATGGAGCAATTATCTCATACAAAGATGTATGAATGGAAGAACTGTTTTGATGGAGGCAGGAGGGGATGGATGGCTGATAGTACTAGAATCTTATTCTCATCAGAACTAGGTTAAAGAGAGAATAACATATATCTAGAAGGGTATAAAGGTCTTAATTTACAAAGAAAAAGGATGGTGAGGGGATAGGATAAGAGAGCGACTCTTAGAAGGGTGTGCAGATCAAGAAATAAGAGGTTAAGGGGAGAGGATGGGGGCAGCTAGGTGGCACAGTGGATAAAGCACTGGCCCTGGATTCAGGAGGACCTGAGTTCAAATCCAGCCTCAGACACTTGACACTTACTAGCTGTGTGACCCTGGGCAAGTCACAAGTCAACCCTCATTGCCCTGCAAAAAAAAAATCATAGACATAAAATTCCTGAGAGTATGGCTGTCAATATAAACCTAAGAACTGTGAACATAATTGTAAAAAACTTTTTGTACAAATAAAGTCAGATTTAAATAATTGGAGATTTTCAATCCAGCCCTCAGACACTAACACTTACTAGCTGTGTGACCCTGGGCAAGTCCACTTAACCCCAATTGACTCACTAAAAAAACAACCAAACCAAACAAAAATAATAATAATTGGAGATATATGAATTATTCATGGGGGGCAGAGCCAATATAATAACGATGACAATTCTACCTAAATTATTCTACTTATTCAATGCCATCCCAATTAAATTACCATTTTTTTATTTAGTTAGAGAAAATAATAACAAAATTCATTTGGAAGAACAAAATGTCAAGAATGTCAAAGGAATTGATAAAAAATGTAAGGAAGAGGCTTAGCAGTACCAGATCTTAAACTATACTCTAAGGGCATTAAGTATCAAAACTATCTGGTACTGGCTAAGAAATAGAAAAGTGGATCAGTGGAATAGAGTAGACATAAACACAGTAGTAAATGAGTAAAGCAATCTTGTGTTTGATATATGTAAGGATTTAAACTTTTGGGATAAGAATTCCGTATTTGGGGAAAATTATTGGGAAAACTGGAAAGCAGTGTGATAGAAATTGGAATAGACCAATGTCTTTTACCATTTACCAAGATAAGGTCAAAATGGATATGTGATTTAGATATAAAGGGAGTTGCCATAAATAAATAAGAAGAACATGGAACATATTGCCTAGGCAAAAGGATAGTAGAAGAATTTATGAATAAATGAGATAGAGAACATTGTGAGAAATAAAATGGATAATTTTGATTACATTACATTAAAAAGTTTTTGCACAGATAAAACCAATGTAGCCAAGATTAGAAGGAAAGCAGCAATTTTGGAGAAATTATTTATAGACTTTCTCAGATATATGTTAATAGTGTCATTGTGACTGTTGCATAACTAGTGAACACACTAGAGGGTGCTTAGGAGCTACAGTGGCAAGTAGTAGGAGTCTATCCTCCCTCTCACCCCATGCACAATGGTTGTTTATAGGTTCCTGAAAACTAGTAGTATCAGTATGACCACCCCTCTATGGAAACTAGCTTGATCTGTCAATGTAGCTGCAGGTTAGAATGAGTAAGTGAGCCCAAGACCAGGAAGAAAGATATCTTGGAGAGAATTTGGGCTGATGCTATACCTGAAATGCATTTGAATTTAGAAGGTCTTGGAAGGGGATATAATTTAGGGAATTTAGCTCTCCTTAATAAGTTTTCTAAGGTTATATAAACTGATATCTTCTTTTCCTCTAGGGGCAGTTAGGTGGCATAGTGTATAGAGCATTGGCCCTGGAGTTGGGAGGACCCAAATTCAAATCCAGTCTCAGACAGGTGACACTTATTACTGTGTGACTATGGGCAAGTCACTTAACCCCAATTGTCTCAACACCGCCCCCCCCCCCAAAAAAAAATTCCTCTTGGAGTCTGAGGCACTGATAGTAATGGAAACAGTGAATAATACTATCGGTCTTAGGGTTACATCCATTCAATTGCTTTCTTCTCATCTTAGGTCCATTCACTTTGTATGTACTGAAAATTTTCAATATCATGTAATCAAAATGATCTATTTTATCTTTTTTGATGGCCTCTATCCCTTATTGGATCAATAGTACATCTCTCACCCATAGTTGTGAAAGTTATTTGTTCTGCTTCTCTTCTAGTTTTTTTCATACCATAAGTTTTATTATTAACACAATTGGATGGATGGGATTCTAATTAAAGAGATTCTTGTATTTTTAGTTATTTATGAGGAAATATCAGAACATATTCTTTCATTGCCTTTGAACTTGGTGAGAAAATGAACAAAATAGCCATAGACTGAGTGGTGGGAACTTGTTGTGTTTGTTCCCAGGGCACTGAGAACTATTTGTCAGTATCCTAAACTATCATGATATCCTCAGACTCCATGAAATTGCTACAATTAGGAGAATCAAAAGCCAAAATGCTTCACTGTGTCTTTCTGGGATCAAAATTGATCTCAGTCACCTAAATTCAGTTTCGCTATAGTGTTTTTTCACTTACAATATTGACTACCTGTGTTTGATTTTGGAAGTGAGTTTTCTCTGCTGGAGTTTTAAAATGCTAGAGGTTTTTTTGTTTGTTTTTGTTTTTTAGTGAGGCAATTGGGGTTAAGTGACTTGCCCAGGGTCACACAGCTAGTAAGTGTTAAGTGTCTGAGGCCGGATTTGAACTCAGGTACTCCTGACTCCAGGGCCAGTGCTCTATCCACTGTGCCATCTAGCTGCCCCAATGCTGGAGCTTTTAAAAGGTGGGCCTTTTTTTTTTTTTATACAATTTGAACAAAGAGAAATGAAATTGCCTCTTAAAGAAGCAGAGAGGGCAGCTAGGTGGCGCAGTGGATAGAGCACTGGCCCTGGAGTCAGGAGTACCTGAGTTCAAATCCGGCCTCAGACACTTAACACTTACTAGCTGTGTGACCCTGGGCAAGTCACTTAACCCCAATTGCCTCACTTAAAAAAAAAAAAGAAGTAGAACAGTTTCCATCTTAGAAGTGATATGTGGCAGTGCTGATGTAGATCATTAGTTCATAAATATTTTGAAAATGTGTAATCTTTTGGGGAGCTGGGAGAGTGGACAGCAAGGAATAATGGAAAGAATGTTGCACATGGAGACAGAATACCTGAAATTGAGTCCTGGTTCTGTTAGTTACAATATGTGTGACCTCAGACAAATCATTTTACTACTCTGGGGCTTAGTTTCTGCATCTGTTAGCCAAGATGATATATATATTACCTATCAGTTCTAAGATTCTGTCCTAGAAACTAAATCCACATTGAAATGCTAGTGAAAATGAACCTGCAAATTGTGATTAAATAATGGAATTTAGCAGATGCCCACGGGCTCCACCTGATTGATTTAGTATTGGTTGAATTGGGTGAGAATGAGAAACTAAGTACCTACTTGGGAATGATTGGAGGCCACACCTGGCCGGCCCTGAGTGATGTATACTGCTGATGTCAGCAGGGGAACCACTCTCAGGGAACCAACTTGAGGGACCTCCCTTTTGGGGGAGGGAGAGAAAATGTAGAAAAAGGGAACACTTGCTCAGAGAAGCTCTCTTTCCTTCTGGTGAGCCGAGGAGCAAGAAGCCTACTAGAGAGGGACTGCACAGCTGACTCCCATTGAAACTACAGACCCCAGGTGGTGAGTGGAATTAAGGCCAGCTCTTTGAGCTAACTGAGCAGGAAGAAAGTTTGGGGTTTGAGTCAGTCTTTGCTAGAGCCAGGGAGCTTATTCATTTTCTCTTCCCTTATTCCCTTGTCCCTGGCTTTATTAACTTCGCCTTTGTTGTAAATTTTATTCCTGTTAATAAAACCTGTTTTTTTTTGTGGAAAAGAGGCTGTTAATCTCCTTTCTTATTAACCTGGGAGAAATAACTAAAAAAGGAAGTTTGGAAGAGAGGAAACTTTGGACCTAGAAGTCTCTCATTATTTTCTGAACCCCAATATTGTGGCAAGCCACCCAATTAACTCTCCCCATAATAAATTTGGCCCCTACAAAATGAATATACTCCATGCACATCCTCCATGACTAAGAATGTGGATGTTCTCCTAGACACCTCAAGAAATCAGGAGAGGGGCAGCTAGGTGGCGCAGTGGATAGAGCACCGGCCCTGGAGTCAGGAGTACAAATCTGGCCTCAGACACTTGACAATTACTAGCTGTGTGACCTTGGGCAAGTCACTTACCCCCAATTGCCTCACTTAAAAAAAAAAGAAATCAGGAGAGCTATGGAAAAAATTTTGCAAACTTTCCATATTTTTAAGAGATAGATACCGTGCACAAAGGCCAGTAAGAAGCAATATCATGAGGAACCCATGACTTACAACACAAATGCATTATTAATAATCTTTTTGCATTATAATTCTCCTTGTTTATACCAGGTCCCTCCATGAAATTCTTCCTTTGGCTTCTTTGACAGTACATCCTGAATCTCATCCTCTTGCTATAACATCTTGGTTTATTTGTTTCTTCTTTTTCCTGTCTCTGAAGTGACAGCCTTCCCCAGGGTTCTATCCTTGATACTCTTATGTTTCTCTATACCATTTCTACTCTCCCCATTTTGATCTCATCCATTTCTAAGTTATATACTATTCTCCCATGTAGTTATCGCTAAAATCTTCATCTCTAGCCCTGACTTTCTCCCAAGCTCTAGTTTCCCATTGCTAACTGCCTGCTAGATCTTTCAATCTTGGTGTTGCACAGGTAGCTAGAGTTCACTGTATCTAAAACTCAGTTCTTTATCTTCATATATAATAATATTTTATAATAATATTTTTTATTTTTTATAATAATATTCTTATATTATATTATATTATATTATATTATATTATATTATATTATATTATATTATATTATAAATATTCTTTATAATAATATTCTTATTATTCTCTCTTCTAAAACTGACTTCTCTTGATTCCCCTCCCCCTGTTTTTTGTTAGTCACATCAGAATTTTCCCAATTGTCTAAATTCCTTAATTCTTTTCTCTCTTCTCCCACATCAAGACTTTTACATTCCTTTGCAATAAGAATTTAGTGAGTGCCCTTTCCTATCTATTCCCATTGCCATAAATCCAAGTTAGACTGTTTTAATGATTACTGAAGTTTATCTTTGGTACAATAAGCCAACTACCCTTTATCACCTACTATATAACAGGTAATGTACTAAGCACTGGTACCACAGAAAAAAACACCGATGTTAGAGTCAGAGGACCTAGGTTAAAACTATACCTTTGATGTTTAGTATCTGGATGATCCTTGTCAAGTCACTTAAACTTTATGAGCTTTAGATTACTCCTCTATAAAACCAATGGGCTGGATTAGCTGGCTTCTCATGTCCCTCTAGATTTTTGATCTTCTGATGTGGGCCATAGACATTCTTTTTTCTTTCAATCTAACCTGTGTGTATGTAAAACAATTTTAAATTACTGTCAAGCTCTTCCAGGGAGCTCTGCAGTGTCCTGGGGCTTGCTGAATCATTGTAATACCACACAGGAACAGTACCAACCCCAAGGAATCCCTTTTCAACCTGGCTTGTGTGCTGGACCTCCTCCAATGAAATGGTGAGTACTTTTGATAAACCTTGATCTCCCCTTTTTATGCCTTGTTTGATATTCATTAACAAAAGTTGGTCAAAGAAGAGTATTTATGTTGTTCCATCTAAGGAATGTTGAATGAATTTAATATATGGTTAGGAGACACCTTGTCGAGAATGAACAAGATAAGGCAGGAATACTACCATCTCTAAAGAACTAAGGATGAGTATCACTCAGAGGGCAGTGTAGAGTGTATGGTGGAGGTATGCTGGTTCTCATAACTAACAAAGAACTCTGAAGAAGTAAAGGACATCACTTAGTCACTATATGATATGAAGAGAAGATGGGCTGGTCATAGGGCAATAGTAAGGAACAACAGGTATAGAACCAGAGTATTCTACAGATACCTTCATTTGTTTTTTGGGTTTTTTTTTGCAGGGTAATGGGGGTTAAGTAACTTGCCCAGGGTCACACAGCTAGTGTCAAGTGTCTGAGACCAGATTTGAACTCTGGTCCTCCTGAATCCAGGGCCAGTGCTTTATCCACTGCGCCACCTAGCTGCCCCCTACAGATACCTTCACGATGTCAAAAGTGAGGAGGGCCTGCAGAACATTGAGTGGATGAACTTCAGTAAAAACATGGACAAAAATCACATGGGATGGGCAGGCAATCTGTATCACTGGTGGGAGCTGCTGACTGCATGAGATAGCCTATCCATTTGAGTTTATGGTTCTGGAGGCTCTGTCTTGATGACAAACTGTTGGCCTTATTTCACAATTATTTGGATGCATGGCTCTTGATCAATGATAGAATACTTTCATCAAAGCACATTTTTCCTTTGGGGAAATAAAACACACTTTGTTACAAATGGCTTTATAATGATGCAGTTACCTGGAGTACCCTGGAATGGAGGGTGAGATTTGCCTGTATTTTAAAAAAATGTTTTATTGATAATTTTTGTTTTTTTACACAATAGCATATATTTGTTTTTTACATTTTTTGCCATAGTATACATAGTCATTTCTAGAATGGAAGCAATCTCCTAAACCCATCCTAGAATGAATCCTCCCTTGTCACAGGGAAAAATAGTCAAGTAAAAACAAGAAGTGAACTAACCATATATGACAATGCATGTGATTTGCTACCCCTACAGTTTCCTTGCTTTTCAGCTAAGAGAAATATGTATTTTTCTTTAATACATATTACATTGGTCCCTCTCACAGACTTTGCATACCATCTTGTATCTTTAAGAAAGAGGGAAATGAATATTGGAGAGGAACAGTTAATTGTATCTTTGGAGAAACTTGAAAGAGAAATAATGATGTTTTTCCTGAGGAGACACAGAGCATTAATTGTTAGGGAGAGAGAATCTATGAGATACTACAGATAACTGCCACGAAAAAGTGAATCTATGTAGGACTTGGCAAGTTAACTGTCATCTCTGAGAAAAACTGAAGAGTTATTTAAAGGGAAGTGAGTTTAACAGTCATTTTGGTGGGAGAGAATGGAATTGTATTCCTGATGAGAAGTAAACTGAGTAAACTTTTATTTTGTGGTGAAAAATCTTTTGTGGAGAAGACATTCTGAGTAGAATTCCTAAGAGACTTTGGCATTCCTGAGAGGACTGGATTTGTTGGCTTGTTTTCGGTATTTTGGAGGAGTACGTGGTTGTGGCTGTTTGTGGGCAATGACTGTGACTTTCTGTAAAGGCAATGCATTGTATATAGGTTTATAACCCACTATGGACTCTGGAGGTTTTTTTCTCAGTTCCCACTCATATGTAGTATCCTCCAGAGCAAGGAAGGCTCTTGGTCTAGAGGTGCTCCTGAAAGCTTATAGGTATTTTCCCAATGCTGTTGGCTTGAGGCCCCATTCCAGTCAGTTTGCCTCAATATCAATTGACAGTTACAGTCAGTACTTTCTCCACATCATTTGTTGATCCTCTTATTAGCATCCCAGTATCTAAGTTACACCAATTATCTTTTGTAAAAGATATATTTACCGAAAATATATAGCAAAAACAAAACTAGAGGGAAAGGACAAGAATATATTAAGTGCCTACTACGTGCCAGAGCTAAGAGCTTTACAAATATCTTACTTGATTCTCACAAAAATCTGGGGATGTTAGTGCTATCATTATCCCCATTTTATAGATGGGGATAGCCACAAAATTACTTTCCAAAGGCAATGTGGCTGACGGCTGAAGTTACTCTCTTGCTTGTAGAAAATGGTGTGTTGACTGCCAGGTCTATTCACTGGTGCATGGTGTCAGGTAGGTAACTCCTAGGAGCTGTGCTATTGTACTGGGTTCACTGCAGGCAAACTTGGGACGCCATCAATGGAGTTGTGTTTTTTTTAATTAATTGCTATTGCTACAGATATCAGTTTTAGTTAAGCATATTATTGTTTTATTAATATTATATACTAGTAAAGGATTGACCACATCTCCCTAACTTCTCTTGGTCTCAGGTCACATGGTAGAGAAAGCAGGGAGAGAGCTTCAGCATGGTAGCGCGCGCACACACACACAGAGAGAGAGAGAGAGAGAGAGAGAGAGAGAGAGAGAGAGAGAGAGAGAGAGAGAGAGAGAGAGAGAGAAGGAGCTCCTGGCCTCTTCCAAGAGTTTGTATCCTCTTTTGATAGAGGTGCGGCATTATACACTGATCAAAGCTAATTGGTTAGCATAATTCAATTCAATTGTTTGACGTGACTTGAGGATGGTCTACATTAAAATGCACTCTACAGATGACATCAGAGAGAAGAATGTAAAAGATCCTCACTGAAAGACAAAGGCAAAGTTCATTGTCTAGGTATGATTTGATTCCACCAGTCCTTCACTGGGCTAGACAAAAGAATCTATCTCGATTTCTTTTGACCCACATAAGGTTTGCTGAAGTTCCTCAAGATCTGGATTTTTGGGAAAGGGTGGGGAAGAAGAAAGGACTGAGAAACTGATCTCTGGGTCCCCCCCAGAAATCTATTATTAATAATTTTCTCACAGAGCTCTGGTCCTCTGAGCTTTTGTATCTCACAGAGTCATTCTGTCTCTATTCCTCTACCCAAGAGCAGGAAAGAGTGTCCCATGAGGCTTTGAAGGTGGGGGAGGCTTATAGCTTTTTGTCTTTCTCCCACAAAGCTGACCAGGAAATGGAGAGAGATTACTTTCCTATGGAAGTCTTTTGTATATGTTCTCATTTCTTCCTTAGAAGCCAAAAGGCTTTACTGTGCAGTAAGTGGACAGGAACTGGTGTATACATATACAGGTATTAAAGTTCGTGAAGGGGATTGCTGAGTCAATGCACAGGATGCTGTGTATGCTCACAAAGACTGAGTTCTCATCAGCTAATTCCCAGTTACATATTTATTTATGTTTTTGTGATATTTATTACTGTTAATAAAATATATGGCCAGTAATATTGATGTTTGGCTGAGTCTAGCAATTTAGAGTTGGAGAATTAAAGAAGCAAAACAAAACTTAAGGAAAAATAGTTTTTTTCCCCATGTTTTCATACACTGAAATGGGGGCTTTGTGCTAATTTATAGGACTTTTGGCCAAGTCCATTTTTTTTCCCTTATGTATGATCATACTCAGCTTTGTAGGGCAAGTTATTCTTGGTTGTAAGCCTTTATCTTTGGCCTTTGGGATATTACATTCCAAGTCTCTTCCATTTTTAGAAGAACTTGCAAGGTCATTTTTGATCCTGCTCATGGTCCCTTGTTACATGAAATACTTCTTTTGGAATGCTTGCATCATTTTTTTACTTTGACATGAGAGCTCTGGATTTTGGCTCTGACATTCCTGAAACTTTTCCTTTTTGGCTTTCTTTCAAGAGGTGATCAGTAGATTTTACATTTTGCTCTCTGTTTTTAAGCACTGGGCACTTTTAATTTATGAATTCTTGAAATCTAGGATTTTAAAAAATCATGGTTTATTGGGACTCCAGTGAATTCCTAAATCATCTCTCCTTGATATGTTTTCCACATTAGTTCTTTTTTATTTCAGATTTCTTATATCATCTATCTAAAATTTAAAATTTAGTTTTGTTCTAATATTTCATACTATCTCAAGAATCCATTGATTTCTGTTCATTTTATTATACTTTTCAGGAAATTTGTTACTTGGATAAGTTTCATTACTTTTTCTTCAAAAATATTTATTCTACCACCAATTCTTTACTCATATCTTTTACTTAATATGCTTTTAATCTCATGCATCATTTCTTTCCTGTATTCATGTAGTCCTTGCAGAAAACTCCTTTTTCTCCTTTAGGTCTCTGCAATTGTTTGCGAGTTATTCTCTCCTTTTGGGGGGTAACGTCTATATTCGTATTATATTTTAAGAACTTTTGGTAGGCATCTTCTTCCATTCATTTATCTTTCTATCTATAGTTCCTGACATACCTGGACTCTCTCTTTCCCCCCTTGCACTTACCCCCACTCCAAAATATGGGCCTTTATTTGTGTTTTTTTGTGGGTCAATGAAGGTTAAGTGACTTGCCCAGGGTCACACAGCTAGTAAGTGTCTAGTATCTGAGGTCAAATTTAAATTCAGGTCCTCCTGAATCCAGGGTCAATGCTTTATCCACTGCGCCACCCTGCTGCCACAGCAAAACTTTGAAAACAGGATTTTTTTTTCACTGAAGCCTAATTAGTCAGTCAATCAATAGACATTTATTAAGTCCCTACTATGTTCCAGACACTGTACTAAGCTCTAGGATTACAAAAAAGAGGCAAAACACAGTACCTGCCCTCAAAAAGCTCACAATCACAATCATTGAAATTCATACTTTCTGGGGGGCTTTTCTTTCTTTCTTTCTTTCTTTCTTTCTTTCTTTCTTTCTTTCTTTCTTTTTTTTTTTGGTTGAGGCAATTGGGGTTAAGTGACTTGCCCAGGGTCACACAGCTAATAAGTGTTAAGTGTCTGAGGCCAGATTTGAACTCAGGTCCTCCTGACTCCAGGGCTGGTACTCTATCCACTGAACCACCTAGTTGCCCCTCTGGGGGGCTTTTCAACACCGCAGTTCAAGCATTGATAGAGAAAAAAAGGTGCTTTTGCAGAAAGTGTTTGGTTTTTTAAGTGAAAAATAGTTATCAAACAGCATGTGATTTTCAACATCCAGTCCTTATATTAGACTCTTTTCAAGCTGATATCTCATTGTCCTTTTAGTTCTATTTGCAACCTTTTAAAAATTGTTTTTTTTTTTTTAAATTGTTCTTGTTTTCATGTACATATGGGTTGCTTGTTTGGGTTTTTTTGGTGAGGCAATTGGGGTTAAGTGACTTGCCCAGGGTCACACAGCTAGTAAGTGTTTAGTGTCTGAGGCTGGATTTGAACTCAGGTCCTCCTGAATCCAGGGGCAGTGCTCTATCCACTGGGCCACCTAGCAGCTCTTTACATATGGATTTTGAAAACATTCTTTAAGCAACCCTCCCAAACTCTCCCAGGCCTTATATCATATTTTATTCATAAGTTAGAAAACCAAGGCATGTTGAACTGTTTGAAAAAAATTTCAGATGGTTAAATCCACCTCAACTAGCAAGATTTTCTCCTACTATAAATATGCACATGCTTGTATTATATTCAGTTTAATCTTCTAATGAACAGATTCATAGAAGGCCATATTTAAAGCCAGAATGGACCTTTGAGGTCAACATAGTCCAGCTGCTCATTTTACTGATGAAAATATGAGGCCCTGAGAAGTAAAGAGAATGTTACCTCCTTCTGTTGCTTTCCATGGTTATTCGCTCTTGACCAAACCAGCTGTGAAATTCCTCTCTGACAGCTTTGTTGGTGTCTTCATGAGCAACCTTCTGTCTGGCTTTCATAAAGTTCTAAAGGCATGGAGCTCTGTCTGGTTCACAATTTGAAGGCAAAAGGGTCAAGGGTGACGTAGAGACTAGAGATTTTTCCAGTGTTTTTTTTTGGGGGGGGGCGTGGCAAACTATTTCCACAATTTTCTGCTCAACTCATTGTCCAACATATAGACTGAAATGGTCTAACAAATTAAAAAAAAATTGTCATGTATCTCAGGCTAATTATTAGATATATTTTCTGTAATACCCTGGGGAGCAATGAAATACCCAGGACTATTCATTGGACTTTATTTGCATAGCACTCCTGTACTCTATGGGAGAGAATATAAAGAGGCAGTTGGAGCTATTGCTAAATTCTCTGCATATATGAATTTATACTCTGCCAAGAGGGAATGATATACTCTCCACTGCCCCATCTTGGAATGGCATCACTGGGCAGTATAAACTGTCAATCTAAGCTGAAGGAGTATATTCTGAACTTTGGCACACAGGAAACTAAAACTGAAGGGTAGGTAGGAGTAACACCATGCAGGATCACTTTCTTACTTAAATTCTAGAGGGTGATGAGCCAGTTTGTGGAAAGAACTATTTCCTTAAAGATCTGTACAATGCTATAGCTGCTCTTAAAGGAAAGTGCAGAACATTAATCCAGACTTCTCTCTGTTGGTTCTGAGATGTCTAAATGTGATAAACTGAGAACATTGGGAGCTATTCTAGCCAAAAAATTGATCACCAAGCATCTATTAAGGTCCTACTGTGTGCCAATTCCTGGTTAGGAACTAGAGATACAAATAT
The DNA here is from genome assembly GCF_019393635.1 of Dromiciops gliroides. NCBI lineage: Eukaryota > Metazoa > Chordata > Mammalia > Microbiotheria > Microbiotheriidae > Dromiciops > Dromiciops gliroides. Next base: position 101,389,358 of record NC_057865.1, on the reverse strand, counting down.
AAAGAATAAAATGACACCTGTTCTCCAAATGCATAAAATTCTATCAGAACATGAGGGACTTTGAGAAAGTCAAATGTGAACTACTCAGAGTAGCTAGTACTTTGGCATTTGGGGGGGGGTGGGGCAATGAGGGTTAAGTGACTTGCCCAGGGTCACACACATTTTTGGTAGCTCATTATTCTTAGTCCTTTTGGGTTTGAGCACATGATCTCTAAGTTTCCTTCCAACTTATAGAACGGTCAATTGATGACTGGACTTGGTGTGAAGAAGCCACAGGTTCATATCCTTTGATGCTTGCTAGTTGAGACCTTGGCATACCTTCCCCCAAGCCTCAATTTCCTCATCTATAAAATGGGGCAAATAATACTGGTAGTTCCTATCTCATAAAGGTCTTATAATGCTTAAATGAGACAATATATGTAAAATGCTTGGCTGACTTTAAACCATTATGTGAATGTCAGTTCTATTTTTGTGGTTCAGTCCCAATTGCTCTTTAAGTAGGAGATTTGGACATGGCCTTGACCTTGAGTTACACTGGCAATTGTTGTTTTGCATTTTTTTCCTTCATGTCTTTTAGCTTAATAGGTCACACACGATCACCTTGTCTAACCATAGTCACAGCCCTTACTCCCAGAATTCATTCTCTCTGGGCATTTTTCCACAGTGTTCTCTGCAATCATTCTCCTTTTTTAAAACCTTTTTGGTTAATCTTAAGCAAAACTCCTTTGATGAATTCTTTGGGCTTGCTGCTGAGAGTTGGGGCCAGGTGGCTTCTCTCAGGCTCCTGTTTGTTTCACTTGGAGTCAATGAGTTGCTATGGTGAGGGATAGGGGAAGAAGTACTTCACTAAGAGGTGTCAGGCAATAAGTCTGATGTGGAGAGGAGAAGGGTAGAGAGTTTGCAATCTGCTCCACAGAGGAGGTGCCAATATTCCAAAACAGATAAAGTTCATATTTGTTATCTTGCTCACCTTTCTGCACATTGTTCTACCTCCTGAATTCCCTTAATTATTCCAGAATCCTTACACCACCTTTTGGTTGCCTAAATTTATTGTTTCCTTCTCAGTCAGGGTTCTTAACCTGGAGTCCATAGTCTGCGCCTCGATTCGAAGACATTGTGACAAAATAACAATGGCCAGGTCAAGACAGAATGGTAGCCAGGGAGCCAAAGTTTTTAAAGTAGTGGGGCAAAGCATTTCCCCCTTTTGGCACATGCTGCAAGGTAGAGGGAGTAAAATAGGGGGTCAGGGTGGAGAGGAAGATATAGACCCCAAATCTCCCAAATTGTGGATGGATTTCAGGAGGTCTGTAGATTTAAATGGGAAAAATACATCTATTTCCATTAACCTTTGGTTTCCTTTGTAATCCTACAAAGTCTATTTTATAGACTAAAAAAACATTTTTCTGAGATAGGGCCCATAGGCCTCACCAACTTTTAAAATGGGCCCCTGACATAAAAACAGGTTAAGAATATATACTGGGGACAGCTAGGTGGCACAGTGGATAAAGCACCAACCCTGGATTCAGGAATACCTGAATTCAAATCTGGCCTTAGACACTTGGCACTTACTAGCTATGTGACCCTGGGCAAATCACTTAACCCTCATTGCACTACCAAAAAAAAAGATTACATACCAACCCCTAACAACACTCCTATTTTCTGTGGCATGGTTGATCTCAGGTATTTGGAGGAAATAAAGTGGATTAATCTATAATATAGAATTAATAACCTAGACTGTCAAATCTTCCCAAGGTCATTTTCATTGAGATTAATAAAATTTTATTACAAATGAATCTCTAATTGTTGGGATTTCAGACAATGTGACTAAGTGAAAAACTTCTGACTCCATTTTTGGTAGTTCAGTATTTCTAGGCAATGAGGACTTTCTGGTATTCTACCAGAGAACCAGACAGGCCTGGCTAACTGTAACCCTGTCTGAGAATATTGAGAGTCTTTAAGGGACCTCAGAAAAGCTCCTGGCTCTTACCAAACTCTACTATTTTGAGAAAAGAAACTGGATTAAATTAGTCCATAATAATGAATTAATAGCCAAGAACCTCAAATCCTGCCAAGCATTTTTGCATTTGGATTAATCAATTTTTTTACAGATCAGTCTTTAATTGGTGGGATTTCAGGCAATCTGACTCCCTTCTAATTCCAGAAATATTCTTCCAGTCTCAGTGACCAACTATTCCCTGTTCCCTTCCTAAGCTTAGCTCTTTGGCTTTCCCAATGGTGAACATAGTAAGTGACACTTGGGCACAGGTTTCTACCTCTCTGGGGTATTGCCCAAGGTGTGAGATGTTGAGATTCAACCCTGGAAACATCAGAACTACTGATCCATGGTCCTGACAAATCAGGTGAATTGCTTCCTTCTGAGAGGGGGAGGTTCTGAAGAGGAGGACTGTAGCAGAGCTGACACCTTTCTAAGCTACTAGCCAAACTTGATTCATAGAATCTAAGAGTTGGAAAGGAGGGGGCATCTAGGTGGTGAAGTGGATAGAGCACCGGCCCTGGAGTCAGGAGTACCTGAGCTCAGGTCCAGCTTCAGACACTTAACACTTACTGGCTGTGTGACCCTGGGTAAGTCACTTAACCCCAATTGCCTCACTTTAAAAAAAAAAAAGGAAGGGAGCTCAGAAGATATCTAGTCCACCCCCATCTATTTGTAGGAATTCCTTCCACCAATGATGGTAACCCATCAATACCTCATCATCTTCTGCAATACTCATTTATGTCCTCCCATCTGATCATAACTCAGAATTTTTAAATGGGATACAAAGCCTTTTTTTCCTTCCTTCCTTCCATTTTCTTATTTCACCAAAGCTGGAAATGAAGAGGCCATTTAGACTCAATCCTACTATTGATCAGCATATAAACCTTGACCTGCTCTGTTTTTGTTCTGGACCTATTTTGCCCTTTCTAGGTAGCCTGGTTTCCCCCATCTCATGAGGTCTCACTATATTGGTGCTGACTTTAGTGTGGGCACCATTTTTAGTGTGGGCACCATTTTGAAATAGTCTTATTACAGCTCAGAGCTCCCAAGCTTAAGTAACGTACCAGCCACAGCCTCCTGATAAGTAGGACTTATACCACTGTACTCACCCACCCCATTTATTAAAAACATTTAAATCACTTAGAAACACATATTCTTTAAATGTCTTTTTATTGTTTCACTAAAATTCTAACACATCTAGCATTTCCTTTTTGTTGTAAGTTTTAACAAATACATCCTTGCTCTGAAACAGTGAGAGTGAGAATACCTGAAAGAATGTATTTATTTATTTTCCCTTCACTATACTAGCATACTATTTGTGAGGGCCAAATTTAATATATGGAGAGTTAATTGAGTGTCTCACCATAATAATGGGGTCCTAGAAATAACGAGGGACCTCTAGTTCCAAAGCTCCCTTCCCTCCAAACTTCCTTTTTAGATATTTCTCCCAGGCCAATAAGAAAGGAGCCTTACAGCTTCTTTTCCACAAATGCATCAGGTTTTATTAATAGGAATAAAATAAACAGCAAAGGTGAAATTAATAAAAATCAAAGATAAGGGAATAGGGAAAAAAGAAATATGGATAATCCTTCTAGCTCTAACCTAAGTCTATACAATCCTCAAACTCACTTCCAGTTCAGCTAATTCAAAAGAAAGCAGGACTTTTATGTTAACTCACTACCTGGGGCATCTGCTCCAGCTGCTTGCACCACCAGAAAGAAAGAGACTCTGGAAGAGAGCAAGATCTCCTCAGCAAGCATTTAATCTTCCTCCCCCAAAAGGGGAGGTCCTTCAAAACTGCCTGTGGAGAGGAGTTTTTCCTTCTGACATCAGCAGCATAAGTCACTTCAGGGCAGGCCAGGTGTGGCCCCTCCCAATGAATCAGCCAAATTCCAATAATCTTAACACATATTGTAGGGCAGGGGTTCATGGAAATTTGTCCTGGTAAATATTTTTTACCATAGTTTTCATAAAATGGAATTCTTTCAATTCAAATTATAGTACTTTTTTTTTTTCAATAAGGCTGAGTACAGGTAGGGGGTTATTTAATTTTTCTCTTTGAATCCCCAGCACCTAAAACTGTGCCTTGAATGTAATAGGCCCTGGTCCGATTGGTCTCCTAACTAGGTTTTGTTTTGTCTTTTGTTTTTATTTTCTCTGCCTTCCATTCCTTCCTAAATACTGTTGTCAAATTAATCTTCTAAAAACTACACTCTGCACTCAACAGGAGCCTGCTCAAAATCTGTCAACAGATGCCAGGTCCCTTTATAACAGAGCCCAACCTTCTCATTATAGCTTTAAAGACCTCCTACAAATTGTCAAATTGAATTGAATTTGCATATTTGGAAGCAGCATTGTTATATAATTTGGATAATCAATGGGAAAAACACTTTCTGGGGTCAGTAATACCTGGGTTCAAATCCCACCTCCCTTGTGACCTTAAGCAAGTTATATAGCCATCCTGTGTCTCTGTTTCTTCACCATAAAAAATAAAGTAGTCAGACGTAATGGCCTTCCTCTAAGTTCTGGATCTATGATCTTGTGATCAGATAGCTATTAACATCTCTTCTATATTAATAAGAGGGAGAAGAATGAAGAGAAGAGGAAGAGGAAAACAGGAGAAAAAGAGGAATAATAACAATAATGCTGCTGCTAGTCTAAACCCAACAAAAAGACAGAAGATTTGCTACCATATAGCACACAATGGGAAGATCTATGTGCAAGATCTCTAGGGACCACATGACATATGAGGAACTCTTGGAACTCTCGGGATCTATTGGAGGCCAATTATCATGTGACAAAATATTGGATGAAGGATGCAGTCAGGATGAAGACAACAGAGGGGACCACTTGACTAATAGATCAGATCTCACAGCATTACAAATAATCATTTAGTAACCTGGAAATTTAGTGAGATGGACTATTTGGACACAGAAAGAAACACCTAGAGGAACATTCTCAGTGCTGATGATCAATGGAACTGTACTTGAATTGTGATGAGAAAATTCAGTTATTAAATCAGATTAATATATTCGCATATCCCTTTATTATTTTCTACATGTTTATACACACACATACTCAAAACCATAGTTTTTTCCTGCACTGACTCATTGGAGCTGTCATTATAACAGGATACAAGAATAAGATTCTATAGGAAAGATCCATGGCTAATCAGGAGTTCCCAATAAATACGCAGCTTGTTGGGTGCACCATGGTCATTGTTCATCCACCTAAACAGGATGCAGAAAAGTTACTTCAGGGATGGTATAGTAGAGCTTTCATCTTATTTTTTTTTAATTTTTTTTTTTTGTGAGGCAATTGAGGTTAAGTGACTTGCCCAGAGTCACACAGCTAGTAAGTGTTAAGTGTCTAAGGCTGGATTTGAACTCAGGTCCTCCTGAAACCAGGGCCGGTGCTCTACTCACTGCACCACCTAGCTGCCCCTAGAGCTTTCATCTTAAAAGGCTCTCTCCAACCCATGGAGACAGAGGGAGGACAAGCAAAGGAAGGAAGGCAGAGTATAAGTCCCTTCAAGATAGGTACCATATTTTAAAAAATATTCATACTCAATTATAACATGTAATATAGAACTTTGTACCTAGTGACTGCTCTTAGTTGAATCAAAGAGATATGTTTCTTATGACCTACTGGCAGTCTGAAAAGTCTTCTGTTTTATAGCCTACAAACCTCCTATTAGCCTACACCAAGGTCTCCTACCTTTTAAGACAGGATACATAGCCTAAGATAACTTTTAATTTCATTCCCCTGGGACCTTGAGAAAAAAGTGGTGTTTCTGGGTCATTTTTAGTTGTAATACACTGTTTGATATCAGTTAGTTCCCTAGGAGGACCTTGTATAATGATTTTGAAATCATTATATAATATTTTGGGTCCATATTATGTGAAAATTCAGAGATGAAATGACATTTATAAAAGATGTTCCTATTCTAAAGTTATCTTCCAAGTAGAAAATAATGGCATATATAGAGACCTCCAATAGTGGGATTGGCATATATTCCAAAATGCTATGGTTCAAGACAATAATGCTCTTTGGAAATTATAGAACATTGTACAAATATAAGATATACCTACTAATTATTATCATTCTAATTCCTGAGGTATGATGGCTGTCAATTAAATGAGATCATGTATGCAAATTGTTATTATAGATTGGTTAACACATGTAAATCATTTTGCAAACCAAAGAGTATGATATAAATTCTAGCTATTATTATTATTATTATTATTATTTATTGTGGTTGTGGTTGTTGCAAATCTTTAAAAAACTATATAAATATGAATTGTTGTTATGCCAATGACAAATGAATACTATAATTGCATTTTCTGAATGGAGAGAGATTACTGAGAAACTACTCTGTCAAAGAGGAAGGAACTGTGTACCTAGGACCCTTTCTTCTTGTTGTTGTTGAGTTATTTCAGTCATATCAAACTCTTTTTTTTTTTTGGTGGGGCAACGAGGGTTAAGTGACTTGTCCAGGGTTACACAGCTAGTAAGTGTCAAGTGTTTGAGGCCATATTTGAACTCAGGTCCTCCTGAATCCAGGGCCAGTGCTTTATCCATTGTGCCACCTAGCTGCCCCTATATTCAACTCTTTGTGACCCTATTTGGCATTTTCTTGGCAAAGATACTGGAGTGTTTTGCCGTTTCTTTTCTTTCTTTCTTTTTTTGTTTTGCAATTTCTTTCCCCCAGATCATTTTATAGAGGAGGAAACTGAGGCAAATGGGGCTAAATGACTTGCTCAGAGTCATACAGCTAGTAAGTGTCTGAGGCCAGATTTGAACTCAGGAAGATGAATCTTCCTAAGTCCAGGCCCAGCACTCTAACCACTACACAACCTAGTTGCCCTTGAGGGAAGGGACTATACACCAAGGACCCTTTAAGACTTTAGATTTCCAAGATCATATTACTTGCTTTCTCAATGGGTGGGGCAGGGGATGGGGATAGGGAGATAATGTGGAACTCAACATTTTAAAACATTAATGTTAAAAAATTTCTTACATGTAATTGGAAAATATTTAATGAAATAAAATATATTTTAAAAGACTAGATTTCACAATGTCACTGAGGTGATGTGATGTAAAAGAGGTTATTTTATTATTTATGTGTGTGAACCTTAGATGGTATTTTGTTTATTTACTGGAAATATACTCACCTGTCTCCCAAGAGTCTTGATTTTAAGTTGTTCTTAAAGTTATTGAAAATAATCAGGATCACAGAATATTGATTGGAAATAACCTGACTGAAACCATCTAATCCAACATACTCCAGCCAGTCATTGGTCATCCAGCCTGTACCTGGAAAAACTCCACTGATGGGAATCCCATTAACTTCCTAGACAGTTCATCCCTCTCTGGGGAGAGAGCTAATTGTTAGGAAGTTACATTGTTTTCTGTTCTCCCAACCAAACAGCTTAACATTCCCAGTTCCTTCAACCTATTCTCATGTACCAGAGCTCCTAGTCCTAGGAGCTTCCTGATCAATCTTCTCTGGCAGCTTTCCAGCTTTCCAGAATTGAACACAGCCCTCCAGCTGTGGCCTGAGTAGGAGGTGTGTGTGTGTGTGTGTGTGTGTGTGTGTGTGTGTGTGTGTGTAACAAGTATCATCAAGTTTCATGTGATTTATTGGGCACTAGTATACTAAATACTGCTTTTGCACCCCAAAGAATAATTTTTTCTTTAAGGAGTGCCTGTTAACCTATTTGAAAAGCTGTAACTAGTGCTGAATCAGCTAGTGTTAGCATTTATAATGATAACAAAGAGGTGACAGCCTTCTGAAATCTATAGCCTAAGTGAATTAGCATGCTGTGGTAAGAGTTATTTACCTCATATAGTTCCCTTTAGTGCTCTTTCTCATATATATATATGCATATATAAAACAATATAATTATCGTTCTATTATATAATATATAAATACACATACAACTATGTACATGTGTTATACACATATGTGCATATGTATATATGTATAAAATCTTTCTTCCTTACCTGTTTCCTTGTTTCATACATGTCTAAACATTTCTTTCTTTTCTCCTTTTCCTCTTTGTTAGCATGTCTTTGCCCTATGTGTCTCCTTGTTTCCTCTTTTATTTTCCTTCTCCCCTTCCTTCCTTTCTCATTTCCAATATTCCTTTCAAGAAACAACACTACATCAAAACACCTGACCTAAAGGTCAAAATACAGATCTGAATTCTAATGGGAAATGTTTGTATTTGTTTTATAAAGCTTTGGAATCTGTTCTAATTCCTTGTCTATCTAAATTATATGCATCATTCAAGGTATAGTTTCTCTTGTTCAGAAAACCTACCTTATTTTGGCCTATAATCATCTCTTCTCTGAACATATAAAGTTATAATCTGATTTTTTATGAACCCGAGTCACTCAGTAGCCCTAGTTTGTTTTTTTTTTTTGGGGGGGGGGGTGAGGCAATTGGGGTTAGGTGACTTGCCCAGGGTCAAACAGCTAGGAAGTGTCAAGTGTCTGAGGTCACATTTGAACTCAGGTCCTCCTGAATCCAGGGCCAGTACTTTATCCACTGTACCACCTAGCTGCCCCAGCCCTAGATTTTTTTTAAAGGTACCCTGTATTGGAAAGTAGGATACCTTAAAATATCTTTTAAGCTTTGCTCTGCATTTCTGTATACCTGTACTGCACTGTCCTTAAAAAAATCCATCATAGCTAAATATAATATGATCATATTAGGGTTTGATAGTGTTTTGTTTTTTCTTTCACCACAGCACAGTGAAACCACATTTTAGACTCTTCCCCATCTCTTTCCTTTCACCCCCAATTGATTTAGTTTTGACCTATAGCAGCAGTTTGTGAACTTTCAAGCTATATTGAATTAAAACTGGTTGGCATTTTGAAGTATTTGTAGCTAATTTCTATGCTTATACTTGCTGCTTAATTAAACAGTGTGCATACCTTTTTCCTGCATTTTCCTACAAGAATTTTTTGAAGTTATATAACATTTTTTCCTCCATTGCTGAGTCTATAGTTGAGTCTAGTTTTCAGACTACTCTTCCAAAATGTCAAAAACTAACAGAAGGGCAGCTATGGTAAGGAGATAAATTCTTGTCTAGAAGAAAGTAAAGGTAGGTAGAATTTTGGTTACATTAGATTAGATTAGATTTTTTTTTACCATGCTGTGAAGTAATGAGGGTAGCTGCTATCTATCTGTAGTTGGGATAGTGGTTACATTGGAGTTGTTATATCTGATATTACTTATTATAATGGCCTTATAGATTAGAATGTGATTGTAAGCTTTTCTTGTTTACTTTGAAATAGTTAAAATTCTATCAGAAAATATTTATCTTGCTAACAAGATACATTACCTCATGATGTTCTTTATTTCCCTAGAATTCGAAATTAATTTGTACATATCTAATTACAAAACTATGTTCAACCCCATTGGTTGTTGATTCTTTTTTGGTATTTATTTATTGACTCCATGTTAACCCTTGAACTTTGTAACTTTGGGTCTAAATATAACAAAAAGGTACTAATGTTTGTTTATTAATAAGTGATCTGGGCCAAGAAATTCCTAAGATTTTGAAGAAAATTCATGTTAGAACCTCAGGATAATAATCATTAATTTGTAGAATGGTAATGCTTTGAAATACTTTTCTGCTAATTTTTTATTTATCCTCTTATATGTCCTGAAATGTTTACTTAGATATGCTGCTTCCATATTGCTTTAGGAGCATAATCTGCATACCTGAAACAATATTTTAAAACCAATGATGTAGCATATGACATTTTCTAATCATTTCTTTTGAATAAAAAATAAATATATTTTCAAAATATTACATCTTCTTTATCTTATTCTAATCTTCATCGTTCAGTCTCAGTTCACCTCTCTGAAGCCTTTCCTACCTAGTTTCTTTATTTCTGTGTATTTCCGGTTTCTGGCTTCAAGTTCGTATGTTGTACTAATTCCCTGGCAAACTGAAATTGGACCTGTCAATGTTGTCAGATAAAGAGAGATACTAGTAATGTATCTATGAGATTCATGGTCTCAGAGAATGGACTAGTTTCAGGTCATCTTGTTGGGGTGGCCTCAGGAGCAAGGGATCACAGATTTAGAGATGGAAGGGACCTGGGAAATCATTCAGCCCAATTCCCTCATTTTATAGACATTTGTACAGAGAGGCTGTGACTTGTCCAAGGTCACACACCTAGCATGTGGTAGCATCAGGATATGAACCAAAGTGCTCTTACTTTAAATCCAGTCTTATTTCTATTAAACTATTTGGCCACTTTTCCACATCACAGACCCAGAGCCTTGTAATCAGAACCAAGCAAAATGTGTGGCCAGTGTGGAATTCATCTCAGGATCACCTGTTAAGGATCAGGCACTATTAGGCACGTTTAATAGGGGATAAAATGCAGCTGGCTGAAACAAAGAGATGTGAGCTAAGGAACTCGGTGCTCCCCTGTGCTCGCTTCAATCCTATTTGTCACTCCCAGAATCCAACTTTAGCATATATCTGGAAGGAACAATTCCTCCCACTACCATTAGGTAACTGTAACAAATGTAATGGATAAGCAGTGATGGATGAAATGTCTAAAAAATTGGATTCAGTCCCTTTCAACCCCAGGAATAAGGAGACAGAACTCCAAGGAAGAGAAAATGCAGAGGATTGTAAGGTAGGTCTTCTCATCTTGACAGTCTTCAGCTTTCAACAGCAAAGACTAAATAAAGCGAATCTTTCATTCAGTTCCAAGGCGAAGCTTTAACCTTAGACCTCAAGATCAGTGGGTATCCATCACTTACGTATCAAAAATCTAACTCAGAAAACTTACTTCCTCCAGGAAAGCTGTGTTTATCCTAGCATTTCTTTACCCCCATCCCCCACTCTCCACATTCCCTCAGCAGGTGTACAATGGCTCTGAGCTATATACATTTATGCATTATGGACTCTGTATGTCTTGTGCATATGTACATTTCTTTCCTATTTCTATGTTGTGATGAGAGATATTTAGTCAGGGATTGGGTCTTTTCCATTAGCATGAGAGGATAAGGACAGAGAATCTATCATTCAACAATACATTTCCTGGGAAGGGAGGAGAATTGAGTCCATTCCTTTCCCAGTGCTGAACACTAGTTGCTGGTGCCTAAATGATAGAGAAAGACTGGAAGAGAAGCAATGTCTTGCCTTGTACTGAACCCCAGCTCCCCAACCCACTAGCCTCCACTGCTTGTCTTTAGGATTGGAGTGGGTGGGTCAGCCAGTAACCAGGGAGTGGCCATCTCCTTTCAACCTCAGTACCCTCTGTATGGCTGCGGTGACTTCCCGATTGCGGAAACTGTAGATGAGCGGGTAGAGGAGGGGCGTTACATTGGTATAGACAAGTGCCAGCGTCCGGTCCCGTTTGGGGGCATAGCTGGTCTTGGGCCGTGCATACATGAAGGTGGCACAGCCATAGTGCAGCAGGGTCACTGCCAGGTGGGAGGCACAGGTGGAGGCAGCCTTCTTGCGGCCCCCAGATGAGTGCAGGCGTCGCAAGGCACCCACGATAGCACCATAGGAAGTTAGGATTAGGAAAGAGGGTACCAATAAAAGCACAATGCAGGCCCCGAGGAGGGGCAGTTCCTCCACGTAGCTCCGGGTACAGGCAAGGTGCAGCAGGGCAGTGATGTCACAGAAGAAGTGAACCAACAGGTGGGAGCCACAAAAGGGCAATCGGAAGACAGCCACTGTGAGAAACAGGGAGACCACCAGTCCCCCCAAGCAGCAGCTCATAGCCAGCCTTCCACAGAGCCCTGGTGTCATCAAGACTGGGTAGCGCAGGGGGTGGCAGATGGCCACATAGCGATCATAGGCCATGGCTGCCAATAGGAAGCACTCAGCTCCACCAAGAGCCACAAACATCTGCATTTGTACTGCACAGCCCACGAAGGAGATGGGGCTGCCCTGGTCCTGACCCCTGGCCAGGTCAGCTAGGCAGCGTGGCACTACTACCAATGTATAGCAGAGCTCAATAGCGGACAGCTGACACAGGAAGAGCAGCATGGGGGGGCGAGTGGCAATTGAGGCCACAGACACAAGGATGACCAGGTTTCCACCCAGGGTGGCCAGGTGTACTACTAAGAGGATCACAAAGAGGAAGGGCTGTAGGCGAGGGAATTCAGAGAAGCCTTGCAGAAAGAAGCCGGGAGGCATCTCCGTTTCATTCCACACATCATCCATGTACTGCAGCTGATAGTCCAGGTGCCTATGGGAAAGGAGGGAGATGCTAGTTTGGAGAACATGGTCTGTTGTTGTGTAAACAGCATTAGACTTGGCGTCAAATGACTTGGGTTTGAATCCTGGTTTTACCAATTAGAAGCTCTGTGACATTGGACAGATTTTTGACTAAATTCTTTCCCAGTTGTAAATCTATTGATGCTATAGTTGGCACCACTGGGAAAAAGGGGTGGGATAAGGGAAGAAGAATGGGGGTAATCTATAGGAAGAATTTCCTGAGACAAACACTGAATATATGACAATTTAATGAGAGGATGTGTGGTGTAGTGGAAAGATCCCCCTGAACCTGAAATCTGATCCTGAATAATGATATAACTATGGGCAAATCCTTTAATTTTTCTGATTCCTAGTTTATCTATAAAACAGAGATAATGATAAATAACTAGCACAAAGCACTTTATGTGTCATCTCATCATTACAACAACTTTATTGAAATAGAGGCTAAAATTATTTCCATTTTACAGTTGAGTAAACCGAGGCCAAGAGCATTTATCTGACTGACCCAGGGTCACACAGCTTCCAGTGTCTGAGTCAGGATTTAATCTGATTCCAACTCCAGCATGTCATACACTAGCTACCTAGCTGTCTAATAATACATACACCACGTCAAGTACTACACAAAGTGAGCCTCTTCTATGAAGCCTTCTTGGATTGAGTACTAAGAGCATTGTATTTGATGAAGTTTAATAGCTGTGTGGTCCCTTACAAGTGTAGATCTGCGTCTTTACTCCATTCACTTTAAACAGAAACATGCCTATTTGTTCAATCCATTCCCCCTCTACCCCTTTCCATCACCTTAATCTTGACCCTTTCCTCTAAAATCTACCTCTTACCTTCATGCTCTGAATTCAAATTTCTGTTTGTCCTGCATTCATATGATTGTGTCAACAATTCAGAGATCAGGGGTCATATTTTTGTCATGCTTTATTCCTAATTCCTACCCTGTTTGACCTGGGTCTGAGCTATTCTTTTCATTTGTTTTTCCAATCACAGAATCACAGAAATTTAGGGGTACAGGAAATCTTAGAGGTCATTTTATTCAACCCTCCCTTTCACAAATGAAGAAAGAGCACAGTTGGGTCACATAAGAGTAAAGCCAAGATTGAAACCCAGGTCATCTTGATTCCTAGTCCAGTGTTCTTTCCATGGCCAGATCCTGTCTGCCTTCAGTGCATCAGGAATATAAACTATGTTCCTGACCTTTTAATTACGGATATATATATATATATATGTATATACATATATATATATATACACACACACACACACACACACATATACATACACATATATACACATACATGTATATTTATTTATATATACACACAAATATACATATATCTCTCTCTAGTGCTTTACAAATCAACTTGTTTTATAACTATTAATTATTATTATTTAATTAAAATAATTTAATAGTGTTTCAGGCAATGATGATAAGAGAGTATATGATTTATATATTTGGATAAACCTTTCAAATACATCAGTACATTTCAACTTTGACAGAAGAATAAATTATCTTTGTAGGGACTGATTCATAGAATCTCAGAACATCAAAACTAGAATGTACCTTTGACACTACCTCCTCCAAGCCATGCTTGAACAAGATTCCCCTTGATAATATTTACTGACAAGTGGTTCTGTATCCCCACTAAAATGTCCAGTGACAAGGAAATCACTACCAATTCATTCTATTTTCCTGTAGAATTTGGAAAGTCCTGACAGTATTATAGGTATCAATAGGCATAAATGCCTCATTTGGGGAAGCCATTATGTAAAGGGTACTATAAACTCACCCAAACCATTGAAAAAAAAAAGATTTAAAAATTTTGTTTGGTGATGGAGGTAGTCATGGGGAGAGCCAGAATGACAACTTCTGCATCTTTAGTCATTGTTCTTTGTACTGAAAGACCAGTAACTTCCCCTTATCCATTTTAATTGAATTTACAATGAGTTTATTAATTTGACTAATTCTTATTATGACCAATCTGTATATCACAGCAATGTGAGAAGTGGAATTTGCCATTTAAGTTAACCATGAAAATCAAAGAAGCCTACAATGTTGGAAGGGGCCTTAGAAATCTTCTAATTCTTGACCTAATGCATGGAATCCCTTCTTATAGCATACCTGATAGATGATTATCCTGTCTCTGCTTGAAGACTTCTAAGAATTGCTATCTTACCAATTTACTGGCAGCGTATATAATTGTTAAATGATTTTAATTGTTAGGAGCATTGAACTGAATTCTGCCTCTCCCTAACTTCAACTCATTCTTCCTAGTTCTGCCCTCTAAGACCAAGTAACACAAATACAATCTCTCCTCCTTATGGGCATCCTTTAAATACTGAAGACAATTATGTCTACTCTGTTTTTTCTTATTCAGGAAAAAGACCACCAGTTCCTTCAACTGATCCCCATGTGGTATGATCTTGATGCCTTTCACCATCTTGATAACCCTCCTATACCCTCACTTCCAATCTTTCTGGCTTGTCAATATTCTCAAAATTTCCTGCCTGAAACTGAACCCATTACTCAAGAACTGGTCTGACTAAAACAGAACGCAGCAAACTATCTTCTCTCCTTTTCTGTACACAGAAAGCATTTGTGATCTTCAAGGGCAAGAGACAGTATTAATAATATAAATAATAACATAATGTGATTTGATGATCAAAAGAGAGATTTGGTGAGTCCAATAATTTTTTAGAGTTGCATAAAACCATATAGCAAAGACAAAATAACTATATGATTTCACTATTCCAAGTAATGGTAGAGAAGGCTAACTTCTCCCTTTTTACATTTATCTGTAAAAGAGTCATGGTTATTAAGAAGCAATAAGAACATATTGTTCATTAATGGGAATGTTGATTCTATACCCTTGAGGAGTGAGGACAGTCCTTATAAAAATTATAAGAATGAAAACCATAAACTAATCCATTTCCCACTCTATCCAGAGAAATTTCAAAAGCAAATTAAAAATAAACTTTCCTTTTCCCTAATGTCCCAGTCATGGACTGGGTCATCTTCCTTTTCATTATGGAACATCAAGTTAGGAGAAGCCTCCACAACTTCCAATTGTGCCCCATGACCCATCTTTCTCTCATACCCCTCATTTCAACATAACACTCTCCAACATTCACTCTCTCATCATCTGCAAAGCCCTCATATATGAACCCAGAAATACTCCAAGGGGTATACAATGTTTTTCAGTCATTTTCACCTATGTCCAACTCTTCATGACTCTATTTGGGTTTTTCTTGGCAAAATCCTGGAATAGTTTTCCATTTCCTTCTCCAGCTTATTTTACAGATGTGACTTCCCCAGGTTCACACAGCCAGTAAGTGTCTGAGGCCAAATTTGAACCAAAAAAGGTAAGTCTTCCTGACTCCAGACTCAGCATTCTATTTATTGAGCCACCTAGTTGGTCCAACGATATTTAGAACAAAATATAGAAGATCATAATAATAATGAGATCCAGTTTGGGTGTAATGACTAGAGAACTTCCCTGGGAGTGAAGAAGCCTTAAGTTCAAGAAAAATCTCTGACACATACTAGTCACAAATGTGATCCAGGGACAAGTCATTTACACTTTCAGTGTCCCAGGCAATTCCTTAAAACTATAAGTTGCAAACGAGGTGTGTTGGTAGAGGAAGTTCCATATTGGAAACTCCTCACACAGATCTGGTATAATAAATAACAACAACAATACTGAAATGATATGTTTATATATTACTTAAGTTATACTGAGCACTTTCCTCATATCTACCTTTGAGGTAGACAGTACAAGTAGTATTTAACTCTACCTCACAGTGAAGCTCTGAGGGAAAAGTGCTCCTTATTGGTGTCAGAGCCAGGCCCTCAACTCAGGTTTTCTATTTTCAAGACCAGTGAATGTCCTTTGTACACAGACTCCTCATGGAGACTTGGTCCTTTGAGGTCACCCCATCCATCTACACAGTTCTTTCCTCATCACTCTGTACCCCAGGAGCCCATCTGCCCTGACCTCTGGTTATCCATCTGTTCTTTCCCAGACTCTCCTGCTCATGCCTTCCTCCTTTTTCTCTTATTAGGTATAGAAGAAAACTGTGCAACTTTTCTTTCTGCATTTTGCTTAAGGGTTCAGGCATCTTCCTATTTTTTAGAGACTTCATCAGTTTGCTTAGTTTGAAAATGGGTCTCACCCTATGTTTCTCAGGGTTTCCCTACAGAACCTCTTCTTTTTTGGAATGGAGGTAAAAGTAACCATTGGCTTTCTGGTGCTTGAACATTTGTAATGACTAAGTTTCTCACTTAGGTCAACAATTTCATCCTCAAGTTTCTTTAAGACTCAGAAGCACTTGTCCTGATGCCTTGTTAATAACTTACTTCTGCATTGTGGCTAAGAGTACTGTGTACATTTATCAGTGTTTTATCTAGCTTTTTCAAAAGGCACTTTGGGAATGGAAATCCAAGTGAACAGGGAAGCAAAAACTCAGTCATAAGCTCCATTGCCTTCTTTTTGTCAGAGGCCACTTTTGCACCATGATCACCATGTGATCCTAACTGATTTTCTAGCTGGATTTCTGCCTTTGGTGTATTTAAAGAATATCTTTCCAAAGGAAGGAATGAACCAGCAGGACCTTTTTTAAAAACACATTGCCCAACCACCATTCACAGCAGAGGAGGAGAATTAGCTTCAAAGGAATAGCATAAAATCCAACATCAGAAGTTTCTGGCAGTGAGATGGTTTCTGATCCAAAAACCAACAAGCTAACCTCATTTCTTTTAAGTGAACAATCACTGCCTGTCACATTTTGATAAATATTCTAGTTGTTAGCTTTCTTTTGCTGAAAAAATGTCAGCATCTTTTCTATAAAGAAAAAAAGTCACTTCAGTTGCCCAAACATTTATTAAATCTCATTCCAAAGATGGAAAACGGCATAGTATCTTCTTTCAATGAGGTTACAATCCAACAGACATATTTTATTCTCAAACTACCTTTGAGGTAACCTTTTTTTTTCCTTGCATTTAGATTTTGTTCATTAATAATTTGTGCTACAAGGGACCAGGTGGTATCCCTCTTAGTCTTAAGGGTCCTTCTTCATAGTGATGATATTGGAAACTTTTTAGGTTTTACTGCCCCTGAGTACAGTGATGGTAAATAGCTAACCAAGAGGGGTAAAGAAACTCAGAATATCATTATGCCATAAGAGCATCTTTATAGTGATCAAACTTATCTAGTGGTCTGATTTGGATACTGGGCTTCAATATACTTGTGTCCCAAGGTGGATCTCAAAGACAGAAATAACATTAGACTCTGGGAACAACAGGTTTCTCTGAAACTGCATTTCTTTAATCTGGGGAGAGTTAGTGAGGAGTGTCTTTTAATCTAAGAGCCCAGTGGAAAGGCTTCTTTCTGCCCTACTCCAGTGCCTCTCCCAATGATGGGAAATGTTGAGTGGACATCTCCACTCTCAGTACCTAAAATCCTTTCTGTCCCAAATTGAACTTACCACTTTCCATCCTAAAACTGATTCTCCTAAAATAGCTTCCTTGATGCTAGCAAAGACACCACTATGCTTTTATTTATCCAAGCTTTAAAACCTTGGGTTGATCTTTGACTTGGGTTCATCTGCATTCCCATGTCTAATCGATCACAAAATCCTCTCAATTCTACCATCTCAACACCTGACCTGTCACCTGAGCTCACATGATCACCACTCTAATTTGGACACTTATATGGAATTTTCACTAGCCCCCTACCTGGTTTCATGGACTTTGGCCTTTGCCCTCTCTAATCCAGACTTCACAGAACTGCCAAAATACTTTTTCTAATGGATAGGTTTCACTATATTACTATCCCACTAAAAAAAACCTTCATTGGGTCTTTATTGTTTTTAGGATAAAGTAAAGACTCCTTATCCTGGCATTTAAGGCCCTCCAAGAACAATCTGATTCCAACTTATCTTTCTAGTCTTATTTCACATGACTCCATTTCATACACATCATGGTCTTGCCAAAATGGACCTAGCAGCTCCTTCCTGTTTTTTAAAATCCTATGACCACATATTTACTCGGGATATACACATGCACAACCAATTTTTTTCCTCCATTTGTTGAAATTCTTTTTTCCTTCAGCATCCAGCTCCTAAAGAAAGTTTGCTCTGAACTTTTCAATTGAAAGTAAGCTTTTCCTCCTTCAATTTTCTTAGCGTATTTTGTTGGAATCTTTCCTTTGTGTCCTTCACCTTCTACCATTTTTCATATTCAGTCATGTTTTATAGTCCTCCTATTAGATTGGAGTCTCCTTTAGGACAAATCAAGTGTCCTCAGACCCCTGGCAGCTAACTTAGCTGTCTTACACTTTGATTGTAGTACTTTAAAAGGCTTGTTGAATTGAACTAGATTGAATTCCTAACATCCTTTATGGTTAAATGATTTTGTAGTAATTGAATGAAAAAATAGGCTTCTCTTAAGATAGAAACCTCTGTGGCTTAATGTGTGAATAGAAGAACACAGCTATTATTTTAGAAGCAAATGGAAGGTCTCTTCCCTCTCCTTCCCAAATCCCCAGCATCCTCAGTGGAAATATTTTTGCACCTTATGGAGCTGGAAGGGGAGAATGAGGAATAATATTATACATATAGCATCAAGGGCTTAAAAGAACATTATTACCTGCACCAAGGGCTTAAAGGACCATTATTACTTGAACTACATTCTTATTATTGAGAAGAGAATAACCTTCAGACATACCTTCTTTCTTGAAGGTCTTTATGTACTTTAAACAGAAATACACTGCTCCCATTTTTCAGATTGGATTGTGGAGGCAGAAGGATGCAGCTGGGTAGAGCTCCTCAGATAAAATAACATCAGAACCCAAGAGACCTTGTGTCCATAGCCAGCATTTTTCTTTCTTTTTCATGTCCTTCTTCCAACCATCCCTCTCCTCCTCCCATGACCCATTTAGAATTATAGAATTTGAGAAGTAAAAGAAACCTTAGAGATAATTTAGTGTATGCCCTCTCCTTTTACAAGTAAAGAAACGGAGACCTTTAAAGGTAAAATCACCTGGTCATGATCAAACACATAGACACAGGCATAGATGGGACAAGACTCCAGCTCTCCTGATACCCAGCCCAATGTTCTTTCAACCCAACACACTGTACATTGTGAAATTATGTCTCCTTATTGTGGGGCAGGAGGCTATGACTCAGAGTAAGATAACCCAATAGGAACTATTATCTTAGATTCCATCTTTTCTAAAAAGGGAAATGTTTGGTTGTGTGTGTGTGTGTGTGTGTGTGTGTGTGTGACTAATTTTCCCTGTGCTACACTGCAAGCCTCTCTCCTCTACCTCTTCTCCCAAACTGAGAGCCCTTCTTACCTTGGCTCAGGGCTAGGAATGTCTTGGTGATGGGTCCAGAGAAGGCTCAGATCATTGTGGTAAAAGAATGGGGAGAATGCAGTTACTATAAAAAAACATGAACTACAGAGGTAAAAAGGAGAAGAGGGGGAAGAGACACAGAAAGACTGAGACATATAGAGACAGAGAAAAAGAGAGTATGAGGGGGGAGAGTGCTCTAAGGTGATTTTCATTGTAACCCCAAATAGCAGATGGCTAGATAGGGCCTTAGATTGCTTTATATCCCTTGGGGGTAGGGCAGGAGGGAAAAGGGCAAGAATGATTGTCACTTCTTACATGGGATCCAGAGGGAGGGCAAAGGAAAAACAGCTGCTGATTATTTCCCTCTCTTAACAAAGACCTTTTCCACTCTGAGTAAAGAGGTTAGGGGGAGTTCGGGGCCTTTGATTCATAGTGTATAGACTGTCAGAACTGGAAAGGAGCTTAGAGACCATTTATTTCATCCTCCACTCTCATATTACATATGATATTGAGGCCCAGAGAGATAGAGAGACTTGCCCAAGAACACACAGCTTGTTAGTGACAGAGCAGGGAGTAGAATCTCCTGACTGAACACTTGTCCCTATCCCATGGTTAGCCTCATCCTCTAGGGCTACCTACCTCATGGCTGCTATAGCAAAGAGCTACCTCAGCTTGCAGCACTGTGCTCATCTTCAGATCGCTGCCTTTAAAATCTTCAGTAATGTCCTGGACTGTTATTGAGGTCATCCCTTTTTGGGAATATCTGGAATTCAACTAATGTTAAGTACCTTATATGTGTAAGACATTGTGCTAAGTTCTGTGAATAGAAAATCAAGTCAATAAACATTTCTTAAGCACCTACTATGTGCCATGCACAGTGCTAAGTGCTAGAAAGATAAAGATGATAATGCAAAAATAAAGATTACATAGTACTAAAAAAATTAACAAGCATTTATTTTCTTTCCCTTTTATCTCCTGCCTCCCATTCTGCCACTGGAAAAGAAATAGATAAACAAACACTTTATAACAAATATACATAGTCAAACCAAAACAAATTCCCATATAAGTCAAATGTGTTTCATTCTGTATTTGTAGTCCATCAACTGTTTCAGGAGCAGGGTAGTATTCATTATATCCAGAATCATGGTTAGTCATTGTGTTGATTAGAATTCTTATATCTTTGAAAACTTTTTTTTTTACAGCACTGTTGCGACTGTACTAATTGTTTAACTTTGTTCATTTCACTTTTTTTGTCATTTCATACAAACCTTCCTCAGTTTTCCTGAAACGGTCCCCACTATGATTTCTCATAGTGAAATATTGTTCCATCATATTGATACATAATGAGGGCTGTGCTGCACATGCCCAGATCACCTAAGATAGAGCAACTCTGCCTCTGGGAAGTGATATCCTTTGCTCTCTTACTTCATGGGTGGAGATAACTTCCCTTGATTGGCATTATTGCCAGAACAGACTGTGTTTTAGAAACTTCCACACTGGGACAGTGTCGCTCTCTTTCCAGAGAGGACTACTACAGGTCCCATGACATAAACTGCTGCTGTTGAAAGGAGAGCTTCCTTCCTTTGCTCTCCCTTTTACCCCATGACTGAGAAATGGTCCTGGATCTTTGGTTCATTTGTCCCTATCAGTTTATAGAAACAGGTAGTTAATTCTCCATCCTACCCAGAATAAAGCCATGGTGACCTCGGAGCCAAGATTCTAGACAGCCAGCCTGGTAGAGAAATCCTGAAAAGTCAGAGAGACTGGGCCTGAAGCCCAAAGGTAGGGAAACTGGGACAATGCTGAGCAAGAATTGAGCTAAGCAATGGACCTAATCTCTTTCTCCTTTGCCAACACTGAGGTAGTATGGGAGGAAGGGGCAGGTTATTTCTCACATATTATAGATTATGTTTATTTGTTATGATACCCTTGAAATAAACATTACTTTGTTTAATTTTTATTTATTTATTTATTTTTAGTGAGGCAATTGGGGTTGAGTGGCTTGCCCAGGGTCACACAGCTAGTAAGTGTTAAGTGTTTGAGGGAGGATTTGAACTCAGGTACTCCTGAATCCATGGCCGGTGCTCTATCCACTGCACCACCTAGGTGCCCCCAATAAACATTACTTTGTAAAAGTGAGTCTGACAGTTAAATGGTTGGAACTGGGGTGCAGAAGACCTATATCAGATTTTTACACCAGAGGCTTCTCAGGGCTTTCCACTTGAGAATGGCTGCTTATATCAGGACTTGAGAGAACACAATTGGCAGAGACTAGACAAAACAACCTCTTTTATGGCTGAATGCTAGGAAACACACTTGGCCCTCAGGTAGTCAGGGTTAGAATAGTCAGTATTATATGAGAGAGTTTCTTTGTGGAATGTTTTTTTCTCTTGTTTTATTCCCCACTTCCCCTGATATTGCCCAAGGTCTCATGATATCAGTATCATTAGAATTTTTAAATTTTTATTTTTAAAATAATTTTTATTATATTATGATCATTAGTATTTGTTTTGTCACTTGAGTTGTTGACTCTTAAGTAAACCCATTAGTGGCTAATTTTGAGGAAAATTTAGATATCATTTATCCTGAACTCTCTGCTGTTTGCATTTTCATTATGAGGCAAGACAACTTTTGTTTTTCTTCTGCTGGTTTTGGAATTGATTTATTTTCAAATCTCACCTAGTGGGACCTTTTATGTACTTCCTAAGCATTTTTGAATAGTTCTGATTGGTATTTAGTGCTATCAATGAGAATGCTATCAGTTCTGTTACTGCTTATATTAGAAGAGGACCACTAGATGGGGCAGATTCTACCTGATGGCAGGCATAGCATGTGGTACATTGTGGTAAAGAAGTACTATTGGCCCAGTTTAGGAAGTTTCTCAGGATAGGACCCATGATATCCTGGGGAACAAAGATGGGAAAATTGAATTGCAAGGGCATCAGCTGCACATCTTAGAAGGCCTCCAACATAGTGATGAAGAATTGGCTGATGGAGAGCTTAACTGCAAATTCTTTTCTATTTTTAGGAGTGTAGATTGACATGAATTCAGTTAAAACATGGCAAAATTGCTTAAAAACACTTAAGAAATGCTTGGGAGATGGTGAAATACCAGGTCAAGCATATTTCACATTTGATGTACCTACATGCCAGCACAGAGGGAAGAAGGCATATGACTTAATCCTATATTTGTATGCTAAATTATGGAAATGAATAATCTAACATTATTAGATTATTAGGATATTTTAAATTCACCCAATTGACCTATGATAAATAATCCCCAATATGGAGAATGAAATTAAATTTGATTGAATACACGCAGGTCTCAAATACAATGAATTCTTTAGAGTACTGTTGGGTAGCAAAGATTTTAAGGAGAACCCATGTAGTTTCAAAGAATTGCTAGATATGCTAAGTGACACAGAAAAAGAGGTTCAGACGAGTCTGAAAGTATACCTACTGGGAATCCCTACATGCAAATGATTCAGGAGCTCATGTCAAAACATGGCAGAGGACTATAGGACCAATCTCAGAGTAAAAAGAAGTGGAACCAGTCAAGGAGGTGACTCTATTGTCAAGCATTGATAATTACCTTCATTAGCAATTTCTATAGAATCTTTTTAGCTGTTTTCATAGGGTGTTATGTAGGAAGTATCTGTCAAAATTGGGAATGTGAATTGCACTGCTGCCTTGAGTAGTGGAACAAAAGTGGCCAGTGTTTTCTAGTCATTTTATGAAAGTCATTTGAAGAAAATACCTATCTAGTCTTTTGTAGTTTGGGGCCTTGGAGGACAGAGTTATCCATACTTAGGATACATTGAAGTGACTTTGGAATTTCCTGATATATTGGTGGTGTCAGCAAAGTAATTGATATTTGGCCCTGGTCTGTCCAAACTCTTTAGGCATCAGTGGATTATGAGCTTTAATTGAACCAATCTGAGTTTGCTCAGAATATTAAATATTACAAAGAAGCTGAAATGAAATACCTGCATGTTTTGACCCTCTATGATGCTTGTGCATCATGGTGCAGAGGCATAGAGAAGGCTCAATTTGGTCGTCCACTTCAAAAACTGAAGTGTACCCAAAGATATTTGACAGGATTCCTTGATGCTTAAGAAATGGAAAGAAAGCTGAGATAGCTCAGCACAGGGCAGGTTTGTTCTTGTTTGAATAGGATGTGGGATGCAGAGAACAACCACAACCCACAACACCCAACTCACCAACTCACATCATTCCACTAAAGATCTAGAAAGATCCCTTTGATTGTGATGAATGACTTCAGAGAAAACCTCAAGAACCTGCCAGTGAGTAGTATCATCCTAGAGTCTAATAGTCCCTATCACTTAGCCATAATGGTGGTTCCAAAGGAGAATGGAAAGATATGTCTGAACATAGGTTTTAAATCAGACTCGAATAGGAGAAGCAAAGTGGACAAATACACTATATCAGGGATTCAAGATGCACTGGATTATTTTCTGTGTTGGATTTGCACGGTATCTATTATGAGATTCCTATGGCAGAAGAAGGCAAAGAAAAGACTGCTTTCCTCTGTGTAGCTGGATTTTATCTGTTCTAACATATGCACCAAGACATCACAGGAACACCTGTCACCATCCAAAGAGTGATATAGAAAGTAGTCAGTGACATGAATCATCTGATAGTTTTTGTGTACTTTGACAATAATATCATCACAATCTTTGGGAAGAATCTAGGATAATGGAGAAGAAAAGAAGGGAGACATGGTAGTCATACCATGGCAATGGCATGAGACCAGAGCAGCCACTGGTGTTGGCCACTTTTGCAGTTTTCTTTTGTAAGACCATAGAGATGACTTTCACACCTAAATGGAGAAACTGGGTGTGTATGTGACTGTGTGACTTGTTATGGGCATTTGCTTACCCAGAGCAGGAACAAGGAACAATTGACTGGCCCAACCATGCTCCAACCTTAGTTCCATTTCTTTTACTTAAATTTATTGTTACAGTATGTGTTTGCCAGATTCTATATTCTTTCTCATAAACACCTGTGAACAACCCTGTTCTTATGTTTCCAGGCAACCTTTGTTTGTGGCATGATTATGTGATGGGAACCACATAGGAGAGGAGATTTCCTAGCACAGGACTGGGATATTGACCCCTAGACCATTGTTAGAGACTTTTGCCCTTTAACTAGGGGAATAAGCACAAGTCATTTCATAAGTAGTTAGTTTTAAACATAAAACATCATTTGTTAATCCATTCCCCAATTGATGGGTCATACTTAGTTTCATTCTTTGATACCAGAAAAAAGAGCTGCTATAAGTATTTCTGTATATATGAGCCTTTTTCATCTTTCTTTGATTTCTTTGGAATATTTAGGCCTTGCAATGGTATCACTCAGAGCATTTTTTTTTTTGGGAGGCAATGAGGGTTAAGTGACTTGCCCAGGGTCACACAGCTAGTAAGTGTCAAGTGTCTGAGGCCAATTTGAACTCAGGTACTCCTGAATCCAGGGCCGGTGCTTTATCCACTGCGCCACCTAGCTGCCCCCCACTCAGAGCATATTTTAAAGGAGCTTATACTTGAGATGGTTTTGGGGAAGCTGTGTAGCCAAATAACTGATACAAGGGAGAGGACAGGTCCAGGTCATTTACTTTGGGAAATGTGAGAGGCTCATAAAAAGTATCATGGATAAAGTACTATTTGAGTTGGGCTTTTAAAGGTAAAAGATACCTTAGAAGATGACAATAAGAACTAGAGAATGAGCCCATTCCAGGCATGACACACAGTATGAAGAAAAAGTTTGAGATATTAAAGGATAGAACAGGAATAGAGACTGGGGAATAGTCTAATTTTACCTGGAATGAAGAGTATGTGGAATGAAAGAATGTGTGATAAGCTAGAAACTTAGGTTGGAGCCAAACTGTTGTGATCAGGATTTTATTTGGCATGCAATGGAGAGCTAAAGTTTTTGAGTAGAGGAGTGGTATAATTAGAGTAGTGGATTAGTAGCAACATGACTTGTGCAGTGATGTGAGGGATGGAATGGAGAGGGATGAATTGGAAGCAGGAAGATGAGTTAATCTCTAATGATAGTCTGGCAGGAACTCTAAACTAGAATTGTTCCAGTGAGGTAGACAGGAAGTTGTAGAAATACAGAAGTAGAAATGATAGGGCTAGGAAAATATTTTGGTTGTAGGGAAGGAGGGAAAAAAAAAGTTGATGACTGATACAGGTTGTTGGCACCATCAATAAAATAAAGTTAGAGGCAGAGGAAGGTTTGGGGAGGAACTTGATGGGTTCAGTTTTGAACAGACTAAGTTTGAGGTATTAGAATGTCCAGGGGGATGTTTCCATCTGGCATATAGAATTATGGAGCTGGAGCTCTGGTGAAAGGCTAGGAGAAGGATGGAGATTTGGGAATCATCTGCATAGAGGTGATACTTGTGAAGCTTTTGGAATCAGAGTGTAGAGAATGAAGAAATAAGGAGAAAAGGTAGAACAATTTGGGATGTTAAAGCTTTTTTTTTTTTTTCATCTTCCACCAGTTCTGCATTCCTTTGGCCTGGAATCCATCATGGCCCCAGGAAATATCACCATCTGGAAACTGATTATCCTGTGAGACTGCATCAGCCTTGGTAGTCATGCCTCATGGGTATCATCAATACCCTCTGGAACTTGATTGGAGGACTGGAGGGAATAGCAAAGGACTGCTTCCAAAACCTCCATTGAAACGGGACTCTGAGGTCAGTCATTTCTTTATTTCTCAACAGTGTATTCTTTTGGACTGGGCTCCATCATGTTCTCATTCCAGTTACCTTCCTTTTCTCCCCTTACAACAACTCTATATTATTTGTGAGGAAGAAAGATGGCATCTGGCAGTTTACAATCATGCCTACCTCTATAACTGTTCCTGATCTTGTCAAAGTTGTAGGCCAGCTAGCTCAGGCCTGAAGTGAGAGGAAAGGGTTTCCAATCTTGCTAATGCTTTTTTCTCTATTCCTATGTCTGAGACTAGTCAGGAAGAATTTGCTCTCATATGGGAAGAAGGTGAATATATCTTCACTCTCTTTGCCCTAAAAAGACTACCTGAAATCACATTTAAATTGCCATATTATTCTGAAAAGAACTAGGAAAAAGACTTGCCTTCTTTTTTTTTAAGACTTGCCTTCTTGAGAGCATTGCTATTTATCACTACATCAGTGACACAATGTTGAATTGGCCAGATGAGGCCACTGTTGCAGAGCCTTAGATAAGATGATGGTCCATATGAGGAACAAGGGGTGGAAATCAATCTTGAGAAGAATCAGGATCCATCTTCCTCAATCAAAGTTTGGGAAATACAGTAGGAGGGGGAAACCCAGAGGATTCCTGTTGTTGTTTAGTCATTTTTCAGTTGGTCCAACTCTTTCTTACCCCATTTGGGGTTTTCTTGACAAAAATACTGGAGTCATTTTCTATTTCCTTCTCCAACTTATTTTACAGATGAGGAAACTAAAGGCTAAGAGGAATGAGTGACTTACCCAGGGGTTCATACAGATTGTAAGTGTCTGAGGCCATATTTGAACTCAGGAAGATGAGTCTTCCTGACTCCAGGCCTGGCAATCTATCAACTGTGCCAACTATCTGCAGAGGATTCCTGGCACAGTTCCAAACTGACACTTGCTTTCCCACATTCTAAGAAGGCCAGAGACTTATTTGATCATCAACATTTTGGAGAACTCATATTCCTTACCTGAGGATTCTGATGGGCCTCATTTAATGAGTCACCCATAAGCCTGTTTCCTTCAAATGGAGTCCAGAACAGCCGATAGCCCTAAAAGATTTAAAGCACCCTGTCTGACAGGCTCTCCCCTTGAATCCTTAGGACTCTATAAGGCCTTGTGTTTCTTGAGGTCATTGTGCATAAAAACTAGGCTACATGGAGCCAGGATAAACCACTGTTAGGTATCTGGCACTCCAAATTATCCAAAGGAGTCATTTACTATTCTAATTTTGAAAAGCAGTTGTTTGCCGCTTACTGGGCTACTTACTGTGGCTACTGAGCAGATGACACAGGGCCATCCAGCCTCACTCCACCACCATGCTGGTGCTCCATCCATCCTTCTTTCATCACACACAGGGCTGTTTCCAGCCATTCCACAATAAGAACCAACACTGTGGCCATTTTCTGGTTCTCTTGAAAGTTTAGAAGAATAACTGCTAGCTGTGGGCCCCTAGAGCTTTGAGTACAAACATGTTGCCCTTCCTCTAGCATCCTCAGTCTTTGATTATCCCCTCTTTTAGGCCATCTGTTTCTCCTAGAGTATATGGATACCTTTTGAAGAGCTTCTTGGACTAGTGTTTTTCTAATTTTTCTTTCTATTTAAAAAATGAATTCCCTTCCTTTCTTTTGCCTTCCTCTCCTCTCTTCTCTTTCCCCTCAAAACAATTACCTTTCCTAAATTCCCTGTGATGTCTCCTTAATCCTCAATATAAAGAGGATTAAGCACTACTAAGGAAATCCTTCCTCTTTTTTGCTGAGGTCTATTCAGTGTTTCCACACTTTCAGATTTAAGGTTTTCCTCTGTCCTTCTTAAGGACAGAAGAATTCTGATCGTTTCTATGCTTCCCCAACCTCATTTTTGGACTCTAAAAATCTCTCTTCTTTGGTGACCTTGCAGCTGGGCTACTCGCCTCTATCTGACTCTCAGAATAGTGACTGAAAGTATTCTATGTCCTATGTGAATACCCGAATATCTCCCTAACTCAGCTTCTGAGCATTGATAATACTCTAACAATAAGTTTTTCTCCTTTGTTAAAAGCAACATCTGATCTAATATAGTACCCATGAGTTTCCTTGGGATGCAGACTGCCCAGCCCCATTCAGTCACAAATGGGAAACGTTGTACCATAAATGTTAGTTGTTGCCAAATGGCTCTATCTCCAAACATCAGTTTTAGAAAATAAGTGTGGAGGATTTGATCTCTGGCTCCTGCAGAGCTGCTGTAATTGGGATACCAGACGGCAACATGATTTGCCTTGGGTGATTTCTTTACTTTAAAATCTTATCTTTAATTACTCCTGTAACTGCTCTTCCAAAATCTACTCTGCTCTTATTATTTCTAGAAAAGCCCAGGGAAGAGGAGCTGTCCTGTAAGAGAATACTAGTCAGAGCTGACACTATTGTGGAGTGACTGAGCCTTTGTCCCTGGTACTGATATGGGGAAGCATACTTTCTCACATTTCATTTCCTCCTGCCCCCTCATCCTGACTTCCCCAATCTACCCCAGAGTGGTCAGCCTGACAGACTCTCTTTCAGTCTACCTTCCTATTTGAGTGAACTGCTCCATTGCACTGCTTGGCCTAGAGACTCATGCCATTGGGATTTCTGGGATCAGCACCGGATCACTGCTTAGCTTCAAAGGTGGGGAGAACTGCCAACAACCCCACCTTTCCCAACACAATAAAATCCTTGTAGGTAGAGACTGTCTCATAATTTTTCCTTTGTCTCCTTAGCTCATATAACAGTATCGTACCCTGTACAGATTAAGTAGTCAATAAATGTCAATGATAATGATATTAGTTGATTTGTTTCTGGTGAAACAAATAATTCTCTCCTCCCCTTTACCCTCAGGATAGAATTATCTGAGAGTAAGTTCTGCTTCAGAGTAGAGATCTGCTAAAACCCTTGTGCATTCTTCTGACTGAGAACCTCAGAGTTGATTTACCTTCTCTATACTTTGTATTCCTTATGTATTATGCTTAGAGAATTCTTACTCCCTGCTTGGCTAATTCCTGGGATTCAGAAAAACATTTGAAAATCCCCTCCCAACTATTCTTCCCATACTCTTTTCCCTTTCTTGCTTAGTGATAACCCTCTACAATACCTTTTTTCTTCTACTCTCCTTATCTGCTGAGCCCACTGGAGTCCATCTCTCTTGTTAACAAATTCCTCTTCATCCAACATCTCTTCCTCACATTCTTTAAGATGCCACATCTTATTCACCATTATTCAGCACTTGCCCCTCTTCCTTTAAAGTTCACTCCATCCTCCCAAAACTCTTGCTGTTGTCATCTGTAACTTCAGGATCACTTTCTACCCTCCCTAATAAGCCTAGCACTAGTTCACAATCTGAACTCAGGGCCTCCTGACTCCAGGACCAGTGCTCTATACACTCCCCTCCCTGTCTCCCCTCCTTCCCTTCCTTCCTTCCCTTCCTTCCCTCCTACACAACATTTTCAACAAGAAGTCATCTTTTTTATTTTTAATTTATGGAATAAACAAGCATTTCAATAACATGGTACAATAAAAAAGATGATTGTACATAAAACTGCACATCTACTATGTACAATTTGCTATTCATTTGAAATATAGAATGAAATTATCATGTAAATTTCTTTTTTCTTCCCTTACCCCATCCCTAGAGATGGCCACCATTAGACACAAAAGGGGTGTGTGTGTGTGTGTGTGTGCGCACGCGCGCGTGCATACACAGACATATGTAAAATTATTCTATATATACTTCTATTTATCAGTTCTTTCTTTGGATGCAGATAGTGTCCTTCTATATTTGTCCTTTACAGTTAATTTGGGTATTTATAATAGATAAAACTTATTTGTTCAAAGTCATTCTTAAAACAGTGTTGCTGTATACAATGTTCTCTTGGTTCTGCTATCCAAGTTTCACATCTACAAAAGGGGTGCTTACTATCTCCAGAAGCAGTTTGTTTTCTTTTTGGATACTTAAGGAACTTTTCTTTTTGTGGATCCTATGGCTGACTCTCTGTAGCTTTTATCTATCCCTCTGAGTTCTGCCATATGGGACAAAGAAGTCAAAACTATCTTCTAAACAACAGCCCTTTAAATACTTGAAGTCCTGTTCCCTATTCATCTTCTTCCCCCTGTCTAAACATCCCATATTCCTTCAACTGAACCTTATGTGGCATACTTTCCCATCACCTCACCATTCAAGTTGCCCTCTGAACATGCTTCAGTCTTTTCTAAAATATGGTGCCTGGAAATGAACAAAATTTAATGGGGCCTAATGAGTGCAGAGCACAGTGGAATTATCATCTCTTGGTTGGGGGAGGCTGCCATGTCATACTTTTTCTTATTGAGTTTGGATTTCATCTTTCCCAATTTAATGTACTACCTTTTGGGTTAACAATGCATAACCCAATATTCTAATGCCTTTTCAATAATGTGTCTTCGTGAACATAGTTCTTTGCAAGTAGCACATTATATCTACAACATAGCCAGCTATTTTAAGCCAAGATACAGAAACACATCAGTGACCTTTAGGGATTGTTCTGCAGGCAATTCAGAAAGCTAGATTAACTGTGAGATCCAGTAAATGTCCATTTGTATTGCTTGATATGGCATATTTGGGCTATAGTAAATGAAATGTGAAAACCATCTTCCCAAAAATCATATAATTTCTGATTTGGACAGGATCTCAGAAGCCATCTAGTCCACAGGAAACTCAAAATAGAATCCCCAGCACAACACACCTGACAGTCTTTGCTTGGAGACCTCCAAAAAAAGGAAACTGATGACCTCTTGTGGTAGCCTGTTCTATTTTGGGTTTCCACTAATTGTTCAACTCTTTTTTTTCCTCACCTAAAGCTTCATTTTGTCTACTTGTCCCTCTTTCTCCTCATTCTTCCCCCTGGGATCAAACAGAAGAAATCTAATTCCTCTTTCATATTATAACTTTTCAGTTATTTGAAGATGGCTATCTTTCACTATTACCTCCTTTTCCTCCTCTTCTTTCTTCACTCTGAGTTTTTTCCCCCAAGGTAAACATAATGAGCTCCTTTAAGAGATCTTTATATCTCATGGGACATGATATCTTTTCCAATTCTGTTTGTCTTTCTTATTATACTCTCCATTGTTTCCAAACTGGTAGTTTTATCCAAAGGGACAAATGGAAGATATGTCTCAAACCAAAAAACAAATTGCAGATTTTTTTTTTTGTATTTGACTGTTATTGTCTCAAATTTCTAAGTTTAGCTGCTTATTTTTTGCCTTTATGGATTTATTGACTAAGAGGAATTCAGAGAGAAGAATGTTTTAGGGATTTTGCAAACAGTTGAAAGGTAGCTTTTTAGGAAAACTCCTGGATGGTAACAAAAACTTTTTGATGGCTCTGGACCCCTAAGAGCAGAGCCATGATGCCACTGATGCCCAAGGGGAGAAAAGGAAAGGGAATATATATATATATATATATATATATTATATATATATATTTTAAAAGCAAGAATTTGCTATCAAAAGAGCAACTCTGACTACACTATATATCTATATCTATATCTATATCTATTCCTTGCCATTATAGACCCAGACTCATAGACTATTATGACTTAAAAAGTCATAAGAGATTATCTATTACAACTCCAACATTTTGTAGATGTGGAATTAGACTTGGAGTGCTTAGCACCTAGAAGGTGCTTAATAAATATTTCTTTTTTTTCTTTAATGAACATTTTTATTAAAAGTGTTTAGTTCCAAATTCTATCCCTGCTTCCCTCCCCTCTCCTTTCCTTGAGGTGGTAAGCAATCAGATATAGGTTACACATGTGTAATTATGTAAAACATTACCATAGTAGTCATTTTGTATAAGGATACTTGAATAAAAGGAAAAAAAAGTGAAAAATAGCATGCACCACTCCATGTTCAATCAATATCAGTTCTTTCTTTGGAGGTGGATAGTATGCTTCATCATTAGTCCTTTGGGATTATAAGATATAACAAGCTTTTTGTCAATGCCCAAAGGCCCCAACCAGAGATTAATCTAGACTGATTGAATTAAGTGAGACTGACTGAAAGCAATTGACTTTGCTAATTAGCCTACTTAAAGTTAGTTAAATTAAACCACACCTGCCTGGTTCCCAAGAGGGAGTGTTCTCAGAGGCTGTGGACTACAACATCAACACAAGATCACCCTCAACCACTCAGCTTGAAGGACTGCCCCTTCTTGGGGAGGGAGACAGGAAGTGGGAAGTGAGGCTGGATCCCTGGGTCTGTCTCTTTTTGTTCCAGAAGTTTGGGTTGGTGGCTGAAGAGAAGGAGAAGAAGGAGTCCATTCTGAACCCTAGGGTATATAGGCTTTTCTATCTTTCTGAACTCCACGTGTTCTCTCTTTACTAACCCCTAATATACTTTAATAAATGCTTAATGCCTGAACTATTGCTGAAGCTTCTAATTTATAAGCGAATCCTAGCTAGTTTCTCCCCCCCCTTACACACACACACACACACACACACACACACACACACACACACACACACACTGGGGGCAGAAAAAGTTGACCACACACATTAGATTTAAAATGTCACAGGATTGTCTTGCATCATTGTATTACTTAGAATTATTAAGTTATTCATAGTTCTTCATCAAACAATATTGCTATCACTGTGCACAATATTCTCCTGGTTCTGCTCACTTCACTATACATCTGTTAAGTCTTTCCAGGCCTTTCTGAAATCATCTTTCTTGTTATTTCTTATAGCACAATAATATTCCATTACAATTACCTATTGCAGCTTGTTTAGCCATTCCCCAATTGATGAGCATTCCTTTGATTTCCAATTAGCTGCTACAAAAAGAACTGCAATATATATATATATATATATATATATATATATATATATATATATATATATATATATATAACAAATAGGTCTTTTCTCTTTTTTTTGGAATGCCTTTGGGATATAAACATAGCAGTGACATTACTGGATCAAAGGGTATGCTCAGATTGATAGCCCTTTTGGCTTAGTTCCAAATTGCATTCCAAAATGGTTGGATCATTTCACAACTCCACCAACAGTGGATTAGTGTCCCAGTTTTTCCACATCCCCTTCAACATCCAACATTTTCCATTTTTATTATGTCTGCCACCCTGATAAATGTGAAGTAATGTCTCAGAGTTGTTTTAGTTTGCATTTCTCTGATTAATAGTGATTTAGAGAATTTTTATATGACTAGATAACTTTGATTTTTTTGTCTTAAAACTGTTTATATCATTTAACTATCAGTTAAAGAATGATTTGTATTTTTTTATAAACTTGACTCACTTCTCTATATATTTGAGAAATGAGGCCTTTATCAGAGATACTTGTTTCAAAGACTCTTTCCCTGTGTTTTGCTTTCCTTACAATTTTGATTGCATTGGTTTTGTTTGTGTAAAACCTTTTTAATTTAATATAATCAAAATTATCTATTTTCATTTTGTAATGTTCTCAATATCTTCTTGGGTCCCAAATTCTTTTCCTGTTCATAAATATGACAGATAAACTACTCTGTTTTCTTAATTTGCTTATGGAATCATGTTTAGGTATAATCATGTACCCATTTTGCCCTTATTTAGTATATGGTATGAGATGTTCATCTATTACTAGTTTCTTCCCAGAAGTACTAGATTGGATTGATAATTACTGCTTTATTATACAATTTGAGATCTGGTATTCCTAGATTGCCTTCTTTCCCATTTTCCCCATTGATTCCCTTGGCATACTTGACCTTTTGTTTTTCCAGATGAATTTTTTTTCTAGCTCAGCAAAATATTTTTTGATAGTTTGATTGCTATGGTACTAAATAAATAGATTAATTTAGGTAGGATTGTCATTTTTATTATATTGGCTTAGATTAGCCATGAGCTATCAATATTTTTCCAATTGTTTAGATCTGACTTTATTTATGTGAAAAGTGTTTTAAAGTTCTGTTCTTATAGTTCCTGGGTTTGTCTTGGTAAGTAAACTCCCAAGTATTTTATATTGTCTACAGTTATTTTAAATGGAATTTCTCTTTCCATCTTTTGCTGTTGGACTTTGTTGGTAATATATAGAGATGTTGATGATTTTAAATTAAATGTTTCTTGATTATTGTCTGATTAAGCTGATATACCTAGAGTAACCCGGATAGCAAGTGGTTAGAGCCAGGTCTGGAGCCTAGAATTTTGTTGCCATTTGCTCTTGCCACTAGACCATGTTGATAAACTCCAATATTACCTGAGATGAACATAGCTTACTCTTTTAGCAGATAATAATGCCTCTATAGAGTAGGACTCCCCCTCTAAGCTTCTCTTTTCTTTTACTATTAAACATTCTAGTGATGGCCTTTACTTATGCTGTCCATTTCCTATTCACCCATGCATTCCTTTTGTTTTATTTTGCACTGGACCTGTTGTTTCTTTCCATGGGGAATTCAATGAGTAAAATTTCCCTGTACATGTAGATCCACAGCTGTTCTTCAATTTGTGGCCTTTGAAAATTGTCTAGGGACACGGAGACATTAACTATCTTGCCCAGAATTACACAGCTAATATGGGTAAGAGGTGGGAATTAAATCCAAGTCTTTCTGACAAAAAAACTTACTCTCTGTAAACCACATTATAGTGCCACTCATCCGTTCCTTAACATTCTGTAATCTGTTTTCTGTCTTCACTATTCTGTTGAAATTGCTTCTCTTGAAGGTCACTAATGACCTTCTAATCCCCAAATCCAATGGGTATTTCCTTAGTTATCCTTATGTTTCCTTCCTTCCTTCCTTCCTTCCTTCCTTCCTTCCTTCCTTCCTTCCTTCCTTCCTTTCAGAAGAGCAGTGAGGGTTAAGTGACTTGCCTAGGGTCACACAGCTAGTAAGTGTCAAGTTTATGAGGCTGGGTTTGAACTCAGGTTCTCCTGAATCCAGGGCTGGTGCTTTAGCCACTGTGCCACCTAGCTGCACCTCTTTATTTCTTTATAACAGAAGACAATTTCTATCCTTTGTCCTTTCCTTCCACCTAATCTGTGACTTTTCTTTCTCTTTCGGTTGAGGGGACTAAATAAGAAGTGAATAGCAAAACAACACTTATAAAATATAAACAATAATAGGTAAAAATCAAAATAAGTAAATATAAGTCAGTAAATGGGTACAGAAGCTGGAGGGCAGAACAAGATAAGAAAAAGAAATGAAGGCTATAGAAAGAATATTAACCACTGGGAAATCTGCAGGATAAGGTAACCAATCAGAGGCAGCCATCAGGAAACTCCCTTGTCTCCCTTTCTAGGTGGCTGTAAGGAATCTTAATATAACAAGTCCCCATTTCAACCCCCAGCCTTATCTCAGAAGATGACCACTTCTTTCTCACAGAGATTTTGGCTACTGTGTTCTTAGCTTGCTCATCTGTCTTCTTCTTTGCTTCAGTGCCTTTATTTGTCCTCATTCATTCTCTCCTCCTTCCCTTCAGTCTCAAAGAGTGAAGTGATTCAGTTTCCTTGTAAAGGTTAACCCCTCCACTTGTGCTCTAAAGCCTGTTCCATTCTCTCAATGATTTCCTCTCATCTTCAATCTCTCCCCCTCTATTCATCCTTTTTTTAATACTTCACGATATTGTTTATTATTGCTTTTAGAGGGCTTAGTAGTTCAATGTACAAGCCATGTTTTATTAAATAAGAAGAAAATAGTGTAAGATATAAAAAATCTATGCCCGTTGTTTCATTTGTCAATCCAAGCTCCTAATCTTCATTATTCATTTCTCTATTCATCCTTTAACTGCTGTTTACATTCTCAGCTCTCCCCATTTTCCTGAAAAACTATCCGTGATGCTGCTTTCTCTTCAGGCTATTGTTTTATCTTATCTCCTTATTAAACTCTTAGAATGAGTAATCTAGAATTCCTACCTTGACAACCTTACCACAAGAAACATTTCAATTTTTACCATTATCACTGACAAACCTTTATTGACAGCTTGTTCTGTGCACCCTTTATATGGGTTTTTACTTATGCATAAATTGGATTTCAATGAGGTAGAGTTGTGCACTTTCTTTTCCAGTCATAGAAGTCCAGTGTCAAGATGAGTCAAGACAACTGGTGATGTCTTGAAATGCAATGGATGACCCTGGAGTCTTTGGTGTCTGGGCAAACTGTAAGATCTCTACAATGCCTGCTTCAGCTGCCTTCATAGCCATTGGTACAAATTGTTGTTATCTGCCCATTCTGCTGTGAGAAATCTTCACGTGCTTGGGGTAGATACCTCCATAACTCACTGGTGTATTCGAGACCCATTGGTTACCGTCAACTTGGTTTAGCCCATCTTTAAAAACAGTTTACTGGGTGTGGCCACTGCTCATGCTACAGCTTCTTGGAGCTACAGGTGAAAACTGGGTGAGTCAGATGGACAACAAAGGTAGAAAACAGACCCCCAAGGGGCTCAGAAGCCCTCTCACCAGGGATACCAGTTTTCCCTGAATACAAGACACACTGCTATGTGGATTAGGGAGACCATGGAAAAGTTATTAGACAGTCCCTGCCTCCAAAGCTTTTATTGGGTTGGGAGGGATTGTTGGCACTGCTCCCCCACCTTTGAATCTAACCTATGATCTGATGCTGATTCTAGAAGTCCCAATAGCATGGGCCTCCAATTTCCATTCCTTTGTCACCACAAGAAAAGCTCCTACAATTATTTTTGTACATACAGGTCCTTTTCTCTTTTTATCTTTTTGGGGTATAGACTTAGTACCACCCACTCACACTTCAACTACCTACAAATGTGCTACTATGCCTACCTCTCAACTACACCTGCTTCTTCTAAGGCCATGAATAACATTTCAATTAGTCTATTCTCTGTCCTCACTTTCTTTAACTTCTCTGAAGCATTTGCCATTGCTGATCATTCTTCTCTTACTTCTTGATATTCTCATCCTCTGACTTCTGTGACCTTGCTTTCATCTGCTTCACTTCCTACCTGTCTGAAAGCTCCTCCTTAATTTCCTTTTCTACTTCATTCTCCTTCTCTTCTCCAAGTATGTGTCCTGAAGATTTTATTCTTGGCCAAATTCTCTCTCTTTCTCTCTCTCTTTTTTTTTTTTTGGGAGGGGCAATGAGGGTTAAGTGACTTGCCCAAGGTCACACAGATAGTAAGTGTCAAATGTCTGAGGCCAGATTTGATGAATTCTCTTTTTACATTCTCTATACTTGGGGTTCTCATCCACTTTCAAGGTTGTATCACCTTAATGCTGATGATTCCTAAATACAAAGATTTGGCATTAGCTTTCTTCTATAAGCCCCAATTCTGATTTGGAACTGCCTGTTGAACATACATCTCTATATGACTATCTCACTAGAACTATGGACTCAAGCATGTCTGAAAGCAAACCAACTTTGAAGTTCTAAAGAAAGGAAATAGTATTTAATTGCCTACCAGGACTTCTTGGGGAAGCATGGTTGTTTGTTACATGGTGAAATTAGGTCTCAAGACTAGTTACATGGGAATGGGGTTAGTTAATGCTGAGGAGCTATGAATTCATCTGCAAATGGAATAAAGATAATTTAGGAGGAGATGTTTTTAATTCAACAATTCTATATTCTGTAATATGTTTTATTTTTATCCCTTAGTTTATTTTTTAGCAAGTCATTCTTTTTACTCAGAAAAACAAAATAATTAACTTTTTTCCAGTTCAATAGTTATTTTTCCTAAATTCCAATCCTATTACTGAAGCTTTGAAAATATTCAACACCATTTCAAGTGGCTGTTCATTTTGGGCCCAAAAGTCTTCTCTTTGGAAAGGAAGATGTCCTCTTACCCGGAAAATACAGAGAAGGTTTTCTTGCAGTTTTGATAAAGGAAGGAATTCTTATGCAAATGGCAAAGTATTTTATTTTTAAAAATAAATTCAGAATGTGACTGATTCTTCTTCATTGGCAAGGTCTTTCTTGGGTCAATGAGAGAATGTACCAGTGATTTACTTTTATCAACTTAAAAGGGGATAACCACAAGTGGGCAAAACAAATTAGGTGACATTGAGTGGCTTGTTGGGGGGCAGCTAGGTGGCACAGTGGATAAAGCACTAGCCCTGCATTGAGGAGGACCTGAATTCAAATCTGGCCTCAGAACTTGACACTTACTAACTGTGTGACCTTGGGCAAGTCACTTAACCCTCATTGCCCTGACCAGAAAAAAAGAGTGGCTTGTTGGGAAATGGTAAGCATGAAACTGTGGTTCACCAACTTTTACTTTTAAATTAAATTTTATTATTTTTTCCAATTAATGAGTATTTTTCTCTCTGAGCGACATCCACCCTTAATGAGTAAGAAAAGAACAAGAAAAATAAAGCTGTTATAATCAATAAATGTAGTATATATCCAAAAATATATCTTATTCTACAATTTATTTCAATCACGTCTCTTTCAGGAGGTGGGTAGTGTGTTTCATTTTCATTCCTCTGAAATTACTTTACTGCTTAGTGGGTAGTAAAAATTATTTTCTTGATACATAAATCAAGAATATGTATTGACTGTGGTGGACCCATAAGGAGATCTAACTAACAGTTATGAATATGACCTGTGCATGGCATAGACTGGTTAGGTGGGCATGGGTGTCAGTTCAATCAAAAACAAATGCAGGATGAGTTGAAGAAGGATCAGCTCCCCAGATATGGAGCAAACAAGTATCAGAGGTAGATAGCATATCCAAAGCCCAAAATGTAGCTTAAAAATTAGTTTGAGCATCTAGGTGGTACAGTACATAGAGCATCAGCCCTGGAATCAGTAGGACCTGAGTTCAAATTTGACCTCAGACACTAACTGGCTGTATTACCAGGGGCACTTAACCCTGATTGACTAAAAAAAAGGAGAAAAAAAAGAGTTTCAATAGCCAGCTCTAACTGAGAGTGACAAAGCAGCTAAGTGGTGCAGTAACTAGAGTCCTATGAATTTGAAGGCAGAATAACCTGACTTTGAAACCTGCCTTAGATATTTACTAGATCTGTGACTAAGGGAAGTTACTTAGCCATTGCCTGCTCCAGTTTTTTCAGCTGTAAAATTAGAATGACAACAATACCTACTTATCAGGGGCATTGTACTGAACAAGTGATATAATATATACAAAGCACTTTGTAAACCCCAAATGTAAACAATTATTTTGTAGGTAAAGGATCCTTGGTCAGGATCTTTCTGATCAAGGTATAGAAGATTGGGGCTTGGGTGCAGACACCCTTTTCAGGCAAGTATCTTTTTCTTTTCCTTCACTGGTCATTGATTTATCATAAGATAGGGATAAATTCTAGGCCTTCCATCTCTTGTTTCTTCTGTAATGTGATACACTCAACACTAGAGGTCTCTATGAAAACCAGACAACCTGACTGTTCCTCTCCATCAAGACTAGAGAGCAATGGGTGCCAATTATCCTTTAGCTTGGTTACAAGGTCTCTCATACCTGTCATCAGTTGAGTGTGAATCTGCATTTCCAGTAATTACATCACTTGTATGCCTCCATTTACTTATCACACCTTCAAATATAAAGGATGCTATATCTCATTGTCACCTTTATTAATATCATACCATTTATTCAAAGTTTCTAAAAGAAGTAATACATGAAGGTTAGCATCAATATGCTGTATGTGCTTATTTTTAATCCATGAATCTTCATCTCTCAGTGGCAGCAAGTGGAGAAGAGTCTGGAAGTTCAGTTCTCAGTCATTCTAAGCCAGGAGTTGCCAAAGGCTTTCACTCTGGCATTTTTCAGTCTGAAACTGCCTATACAGATTAGCTCCATGCTGTTGCAATGCAGGAACTCAAGTGCTCTGGAAATCTCTCTCAAGGGCAATGTGGAGTTGAGCAAGCAGGATTGTACCAGGTATTATATTTGTTCCCAGGTGGTTGTGTTTCTGCTTTCCATATCCATTTTCCTGCTCTGATTTCAAGTATGTGCATATAATTACCTCTATTTTCCTTTAGAACCAAATAAGTCTGGCAAGGGGTGGGTGGGTTGGTCCTCCCTGAGATGTAGGCTGCTGAGATGTAAAAGCTCAGCAGAAGAAATAAAATGAGGGTTGATCTGGGGAGAGGCAGTCAGGAACTCAAGCATCATTTTGCCATCTTTCCCTTCACGTTCACATTCACTCTTTTTAAGCCACTCTGCCTTTCTTTGTTATGTCCTTGTGATCTCATGGGAGGGACACTGGTGCTCCTTTGACTATCAAAAGGACCTATCAGTCCTGTCAGGGCTGAAATAGGGTCCAGGGGACTCTTTTTTTTTTCTGACACATTTCAAACATAGGCATTCTTTAATTCAGCTGAGTGTAAGACTTGGGTGGGTTAGTAGGTGAAATAAAATCTTGTTATTGACTCCAAAGCCTTGAAGGGATTTCCCTCCACAAAGCCATTGGCTAGAGAAGAGGCATTCTTAGAATTCCTCTCTGTCTTTATTCAAAACTTCCTCCTATTCCAATAGCTTTAAGGTTCTGGAAGGAGCTCTGTAAATAGGTTTTTTATATGTAACCCAACTGCCTTCACAACCCAAGTCTAATGATATTCAGACTTAGGAAAACTCACCTTTTTAGGACAAGTGGCTTTTGCAAAGTTTGCTTCATGCCTCAGACTTAATCTCCTTGGTAGGAAGAGGCATTTCTTTCCTGGTTCCCTATTCACACAAAAGTGTG
Organism: Dromiciops gliroides; assembly: GCF_019393635.1. Classification (NCBI taxonomy): domain Eukaryota; kingdom Metazoa; phylum Chordata; class Mammalia; order Microbiotheria; family Microbiotheriidae; genus Dromiciops; species Dromiciops gliroides. The sequence goes on along the minus strand of NC_057865.1, from coordinate 101,348,353 downwards.
AAGATATAATATATCAAGGGATGTCCAACATCTTTTTGAGAATGTTTCTTTAATCCCAACCTTATCAATTAGGCACAGAACAAATACTGTGACCAGTTTAGTCATTTGTCACCAGGCTTCTGGGTGCCATAACTTCTCCTGGCTATATTTCATTCTTTTCTATCATTTCATTATGCAGATGATAACTGAGGTTTGGACAAGTTACTCTGGTCCCATTTCACTGGTGGTACTTGAATAAAGCCAAATATATAGGAACTGTTCTTTCTTAGAAAAATCCATTTAGAGGCTATTTGGTTTCAAAAAAGTATTGTAGCTGCCCCCTCAAAAATATACGAGTTTCCACATTAGGTTAGAGAGATTTCTTGTATGCTGACTTCCATGTAGGAGGTCAGGTTCACATGATGAGGCTGGCTCAGTCCTGCATAGGATAATAGGACTTAAAGTTGGAAGAGATCTAAGATATTTTAGATAAGGGGTACTTCACCTTTTTATGTAATGGATTCTTTGGCAGTCTGGTGAAGCCCCATGGACCACATCTCAGAATACCGACTTTAAATACATAGAACTACAACAGAAAGCAATTATATTTAAAAAAAACACACCAGGTATTCATGTTCTAAAAAGTTTGTGGACCCTCAGATAAGAAACTCAGATTTAGTTCAACCCTTTCATTTCAGAGATGAGGAAATAAAAACCTATGCAGTAGAAATTGCTTTCCCAGAGTCATATAGTAAAGGAAGAGAGTTAAATGGACTTTCTTTAACTCTAAATTCTTTGATCTCATATTTATTGGTCATCTCAACAGGCTTCATTGATGACTAGCATCTCTTTTTCCTTATTTATTTCATTCTAGTGTCATTCAAACCAAACTTTTGTTGTTTTTTAGTCTTTTTCAGTCATGTTTGATTCTTCATGACCCCATTTGGGGTTCTCTTGACTGAGATACTGAAGTGGTTTTCCTTTGCTTTCTCCATCTTATTTTACAGATGATGAACTGAGGCAAACAGGGTTAAGTGACTTGCCCAGGGTTACATAAGTTGGAAATATCTGAGGACAGATCTGAACTCAGGAAGATGGGTGTTTGTGATTCCAATTCTGGCTCTCTATCCACTGTGCCACATACCTTCCTTTAAAGACAAAGTAGCCTACCTGTTGTTTCCCTAACTTAGTATTCTATCTTTTATTTCCAAGATTTCACACAAGTTTTCCCTTGTGGCAGGAATACTCTCCCTCCTCTTGGAATTCTGCCTCTTAGAATCAGCTTCCTTTAAGACTTGGCTCAGATGCTGTTTCCTATGAAAAGCCTTGTCAGATCCTCTCAGTTGTCAATGCTCTTTCCCTCCTCAAATTTTCTTGCATTTCTTATTTTGTTTTCACATTGCATCCCCATTTAGAATGTAAGTTCCTTGATATAAAGGGCTGTTTTTCTTTTTTGTCTGCATCTCTAGCATGGAAAATCGTGCTTTGGACATAGTTGGCATGTAATAAGTTTGTGTTAAATCGAAATCTTTCCCAAGTTTACTGTGGTTGTTTCTATACCCAAATAGCCAGTTTTGATGTTTCTGCTTGGACTTGTCTAAAAGTCTCTGCTTTGAAAATCTGCTGTGAGGTCCAAAGTACTTGCTTATAGCAGGATGCTTTAGATATGCCCCTTCCTCTTACCTAATACTCTGTCCCTTTTCTAGAACCTTCTGTGCCTTTAGCCTTCCATGCCAAATACTATAGATTTAAAGGGGTGTGTGTGTGTGTGTGTGTGTGTGTGTGTGTGTGTGTGATGGAGTCTGTTAGAAGTCTGGTCAATTCTATAGACCCTTTCTCAGAAGAATATTCTAAAATGCAAAAAATAAAACATACTAGCTTTTAAAGGGAAATGAATTATATTGAAATACAGGTATACATATATACATGCATATGTGCATACATGCACACGTGCACTTAAAGTTCACAGACCCCAGGTTAAGAACTTTTCTAGGAATTTGAGATAGATGATGATGATCTATCAAATGACACCAAGAAGGAATGGGCAGGCAGGTATGTCTGTGTATATATGTATACCTGTATTTCAATATAATTCATTTCCCTTAATTTCCATGTGTGTGTTTGTGTGTGTGTGAGACAGAGAGAGGAGGGGGGAGGGAGAGGTTATTTATTAATTATGTGAAAAGATGAATGAATAATACATTTATTAAACACTATGTGCAATGCACTGTGCTAAGTTCTGTGGATACAAACTTAAAAGATAATTTCTGCTTTCAAAGAAATAACATTCTAACAGAGGAGGCTATACATATGGAACTTTCAAAACAAGACAGATGGAAAAGTCTCTTGCTCCTTAGGGTACAGCAGAAAAGCAGCTGTTAATGCCTTTTAAAAAATATTATTTCCACTGATAAATAATAGTTTCTAATGTTTAACCATTTGTAAGTATAATGCTTTTGGTGGCAAGATCTTTCTTATTTTTATGATACAGTTATTAGATCAATTCACTAATTATTAATAATGATGTATAGACATATAGTATGTGTAAGGGGCTAAAATTCTAGCTAGTCTGTCTAAAATATCTAATGAGTGGTCACCAATAAATTGTAAGTTTTAGCAAGAGTTTAGACTTTTAAGCATTTATTAAGGAGAATAAGAATTTGATAAGAGAGAGAGAGGCCTAGGTTCATCTATCTATTAAAGGGAGAGAGCATTTCTAGCTCTACTCTCAACCAGAGTCCTGACAAAAGGGAGCGAGAGTGCCAGCCTCACCCCCTATTCCAATCATTACATATGCCAACTATATTAACATGTTATATTGGGTCCCTTTCCCCAAAGATGAGCAGAATATTTGTTATTCTATTATTTCGATTGTGTCCAACTCTCAAGTGACCCCTTTTGGAAATCTTTTGGCAAAGGTACTGAAGAAATTTGCCCTTTTCTTCTCCAGTTTATTTTATAGATAAGCAACTGAGGCAAATGTGATTAAGTGACTTGCCCAGGGTCACATAGTTAGCAAGTGTGTGAGGCCAGATTTGAACTCATGAAGATGAACCTTCCTGATGCCAGGACTGCCACTCTATAAATTATTCCCAGTTTAGATAGAAGCATCTAGAATGACTGAGTCCATAAGTACAACCATTAACACTGAAAATATTTGTGCTCATTATCTTTTATTCATCATATTATCTACTATTATTAACCCCACAGTGAGATTAAGTGATTATGGTGTTTAATCTCCAGTTCTAGAAATTTTATATTAGATTGATGATGAGGAGAAAGAGTAACACAGATCACAGAACAATAGATTTTTTTTGGGGGGGGGGACCTTAGAGATTACCATACTCCTCATTTTGCAGATTAGGAAGATGAGGACTAAAAAGATAATGCCACTTGCTCAGCTTCTTATAGGTAATAAGTGGCAGGTCCAGCCAGGATTTGAATCCAGATCTTGACTTCAAATCTAGTATTTTTTTCCCACTGTACCACCCTGCTGTCTAGGAAGAAAGATGAGTCAGCAAGATCAAAAGCTATAGAATCAAGAACTATGAGAACTGGAGAGAAGTTGAGAGACCATTGATAATTTAAGAAAGCTATTTCAGTAGATTGGTAGTATTGAAAGGCAGGTTGTAAGTAGTGAGTGGGTGGTGAGGAAGAGGAGGAAGTGAGGATTGACTACTGTTTGATAATGAAAGGAAGGAGAGATATGAGGCAACTATTTGAGGAGAGGCAGTGAAGTCCTTTGAATCACTTGGGAGGCATGAGGATGTTTGTACATAATAGGGAAGAGGATAATGTATAGGGTGACATTGACAATGGTGGTGGGGATGATGATGGGGGTAAACTACTGGAAGATATGGGATTAAGGGATCAAGTAAAGAGCTTAGTCTTGGCAAGGAAGGAATTTATGCTTTTGAATTTGAGAAAGAACAAGAAGACATAATTTCAGGTTTGAATGGGGTACAGTGAGGTAGTGAGGTATAGTGGTTGGAGAGTTGACTTAAAAACCAGTAAGACCTGAATTCCAGTCCCATCCTTTAGACACACTGGCAGTGTGGTCCAGTGTAAGTCACTTTGTCTCTCAATGAAGAGAATGCTCTAGAAAGTGCTTTGTAAAGAAAATGCTGACCTGCTTTGATCAAGGGTGTCTCCTCACTTGGGAATTTGAACAAAATGAAAAGTTGAGGGAGTTCATGATAAATGGCTTTGATTTTTTTCTCAGCAAAGTAGAAACCAAGATGTTGTTACACATATACATATGCAGCAACATGGTGCATTAGATAGAGCTCTGGGTCTAGAATCAGGTGAGAAAATAATTATTAGTGGTGGATTTCTGGGAGAAACCCAGACATGTCGGTCTTCCCCTCCCCAGTCTGGGAAGAATCTTAAGTTTAACAAAAGGAATGTAGATTTACCTTTTTGATTAGCTTGGGGAGGAAACACACTTTGACTACTCCACAAGCCATGTCAATCAATGAAGCTGAATGATGCTAACCAGTTAGCTTAGATCAATGTGTGGTGCCCTGCTTCTATCTGAAAGGGGATAAAAATCCCTAGGGACACAAGGGACTCTCTCTTATGTTCTTATGCTCTTCTCTTACTCTCTTACCCTGGGCTTACTCACCTCAGCATCCTTCCTGGGACATTCTTCATGCTGGGTATGTAACTGTTCAGGCCTGTAAGGCCTGTAACTAGTGGGGAAGTCAGTCAGACATGTGGTCAATACTTTAGTAATTTGTGATCTTAATTAATAATAAATGCTTATTGCTGAAACGGATGCAATAGCCTTTAATTTATAAGTAGTAATATTTTTAGAAAACCCCAGCCTAGTCCGACAATATGTCAAATAACACATTCCTGACTTCAAATCAGGCCTCAGACACTTACTAATTGTGTGAACCTGGGCAATTCACTTAACCCTCTTTGCCTCAGTTTTCTCC